>NC_135234.1:556080790-556383181 GCF_051348905.1 Ranitomeya variabilis
CAGATACTGGAGTTTCCGTCTGGAAACACGGGAGTCCAAGATTTTTTCCACAACGTACTCCAACTCGCCCTCAACCAACACCGGAGCAGGAGGCTCAACGGAAGGCACAACCGGTACCTCATACCTGCGCAACAATGACCGATGAAAAACATTATGAATAGAAAAAGATGCAGGGAGGTCCAAACGGAAGGACACAGGGTTAAGAATCTCCAATATCTTGTACGGGCCGATGAACCGAGGCTTAAACTTAGGAGAAGAAACCCTCATAGGGACAAAACGAGAAGACAACCACACCAAGTCCCCGACACAAAGCCGAGGACCAACCCGACGCCGGCGGTTGGCAAAAAGCTGAGTCTTCTCCTGGGACAACTTCAAATTGTCCACCACCTGCCCCCAAATCTGATGCAACCTCTCCACCACAGCATCCACTCCAGGACAATCCGAAGATTCCACCTGACCGGAGGAAAATCGAGGATGAAACCCCGAATTACAGAAAAAAGGAGACACCAAGGTGGCAGAGCTGGCCCGATTATTGAGGGCAAACTCCGCTAAAGGCAAAAAAGCAACCCAATCATCCTGATCTGCAGACACAAAACACCTCAAATATGTCTCCAAAGTCTGATTCGTCCGCTCGGTCTGGCCATTAGTCTGAGGATGGAAAGCAGACGAGAAAGACAAATCTATGCCCATCCTAGCACAGAATGCCCGCCAAAATCTAGACACGAATTGGGTTCCTCTGTCAGAAACGATATTCTCCGGAATACCATGCAAACGAACCACATTTTGAAAAAACAGAGGAACCAACTCGGAAGAAGAAGGCAACTTAGGCAGGGGAACCAAATGGACCATCTTAGAGAAACGGTCACACACCACCCAGATGACAGACATCTTCTGAGAAACAGGAAGATCCGAAATAAAATCCATCGAGATGTGCGACCAAGGCCTCTTCGGGATAGGCAAAGGCAACAACAATCCACTAGCCCGAGAACAACAAGGCTTGGCCCGAGCACAAACGTCACAAAACTGCACAAAGCCTCGTACATCTCGTGACAGGGAAGGCCACCAGAAGGACCTTGCCACCAAATCCCTGGTACCAAAGATTCCAGGATGACCTGCCAATGCAGAAGAATGAACCTCAGAAATGACTTTACTGGTCCAATCATCAGGAACAAACAGTCTACCAGGTGGGCAACGATCAGGTCTATCCGCCTGAAAATCCTGCAAGGCCCGCCGCAGGTCTGGAGAAACGGCAGACAATATCACTCCATCCTTAAGGATACCTGTAGGTTCAGAATTACCAGGGGAGTCAGGCTCAAAACTCCTAGAAAGGGCATCCGCCTTAACATTCTTAGAACCCGGTAGGTATGACACCACAAAATTAAACCGAGAGAAAAACAACGACCAGCGCGCCTGTCTAGGATTCAGGCGTCTGGCGGACTCAAGATAAATTAAATTTTTGTGGTCGGTCAATACCACCACCTGATGTCTAGCCCCCTCAAGCCAATGACGCCACTCCTCAAAAGCCCACTTCATGGCCAAAAGCTCCCGATTCCCAATATCATAATTCCGCTCGGCGGGCGAAAATTTACGAGAAAAAAAAGCACAAGGTTTCATCACGGAGCAGTCGGAACTTCTTTGCGACAAAACCGCCCCAGCTCCGATTTCAGAAGCGTCGACCTCAACCTGAAAAGGAAGAGCAACATCAGGCTGACGCAACACAGGGGCGGAAGAAAAGCGGCGCTTAAGCTCCCGAAAGGCCTCCACAGCAGCAGGGGACCAATCAGCAACATCAGCACCCTTCTTAGTCAAATCAGTCAATGGTTTAACAACATCAGAAAAACCAGCAATAAATCGACGATAAAAGTTAGCAAAGCCCAAAAATTTCTGAAGACTCTTAAGAGAAGAGGGTTGCGTCCAATCACAAATAGCCCGAACCTTGACAGGATCCATCTCGATGGAAGAGGGGGAAAAAATGTATCCCAAGAAGGAAATCTTTTGAACCCCAAAAACGCACTTAGAACCCTTCACACACAAGGAATTAGACCGCAAAACCTGAAAAACCCTCCTGACCTGCTGGACATGAGAGTCCCAGTCATCCGAAAAAATCAGAATATCATCCAGATACACGATCATAAATTTATCCAAATAATCACGGAAAATGTCATGCATAAAGGACTGAAAGACTGAAGGGGCATTAGAAAGGCCAAAAGGCATCACCAAATACTCAAAGTGGCCCTCGGGCGTATTAAATGCGGTTTTCCACTCATCCCCCTGCTTAATTCGCACCAAATTATACGCCCCACGGAGATCTATCTTAGAGAACCACTTGGCCCCCTTTATGCGAGCAAACAAATCAGTCAGCAGTGGCAACGGATATTGATATTTAACCGTGATTTTATTCAAAAGCCGATAATCAATACACGGCCTCAAAGAGCCATCTTTCTTAGACACAAAGAAAAAAACGGCTCCTAAGGGAGATGACGAAGGACGAATATGTCCCTTTTCCAAGGACTCCTTTATATATTCTCGCATAGCAGCATGTTCAGGCACAGACAGATTAAATAAACGACCCTTAGGGTATTTACTACCCGGAATCAAATCTATGGCACAATCGCACTCCCGGTGCGGAGGTAATGAACCAAGCTTAGGTTCTTCAAAAACGTCACGATAGTCAGACAAGAATTCAGGAATCTCAGAGGGAATAGATGACGAAATGGAAACCGAAGGTACGTCCCCATGCATCCCCTTACATCCCCAGCTTAACACAGACATAGCGTTCCAGTCGAGGACTGGGTTATGAGATTGCAGCCATGGCAATCCAAGCACCAACACATCATGTAGATTATACAGCACAAGAAAGCGAATAATCTCCTGATGATCCGGATTAATTCGCATAGTTACTTGTGTCCAGTATTGTGGTTTATTACTAGCCAATGGGGTGGAGTCAATCCCCTTCAGAGGTATAGGAGTTTCAAGAGGCTCTAAATCATACCCACAGCGTTTGGCAAAGGACCAATCCATAAGACTCAAAGCGGCGCCAGAGTCGACATAGGCATCCGCGGTAATAGATGATAAAGAACAAATCAGGGTCACAGATAGAATAAACTTAGACTGAAAAGTGCCAATTGAAACTGACTTATCAAGCTTCTTAGTACGCTTAGAGCATGCTGATATAACATGAGTTGAATCACCACAATAAAAGCACAACCCATTTTTTCGTCTAAAATTCTGCCGTTCGCTTCTGGACAGAATTCTATCACATTGCATATTCTCTGGCGTCTTCTCAGTAGACACCGCCAAATGGTGCACAGGTTTGCGCTCCCGCAGACGTCTATCGATCTGGATAGCCATTGTCATGGACTCATTCAGACCCGCAGGCACAGGGAACTCCACCATAACATCCTTAACGGCATCAGAGAGACCCTCTCTGAAATTCGCCGCCAGGGCGCACTCATTCCACTGAGTAAGCACAGACCATTTACGGAATTTTTGGCAGTATATTTCAACTTCATCTTGCCCCTGAGATAGGGACATCAAGGCTTTTTCCGCCTGAAGCTCTAAATGAGGTTCCTCATAAAGCAACCCCAAGGCCAGAAAAAACGTATCCACATTGAGCAACGCAGGATCCCCTGGAGCCAATGCAAAAGCCCAATCTTGAGGGTCGCCCCGGAGCAAGGAAATCACAATCCTGACCTGCTGAGCAGGATCTCCAGCAGAGCGAGATTTCAGGGACAAAAACAACTTGCAATTATTTTTGAAATTTTGAAAGCAAGATCTATTCCCCGAGAAAAATTCAGGCAAAGGAATTCTAGGTTCAGATATAGGAACATGAACAACAAAATCTTGTAAATTTTGAACTTTCGTGGTGAGATTATTCAAACCTGCAGCTAAACTCTGAATATCCATTTTAAACAGGTGAACACAGAGCCATTCCAGGATTAGAAGGAGAGAGAGAGAGGAAGGCTGCAATATAGGCAGACGTCTTTTTTCTCTCCTTTCTCTGCCAATTAATTTAACCCTTTGTGGGCCGGTCAAACTGTTATGGTTCTCAATGGCAAGAGAACATAGCCCAGCATACATAGGAACTAGCTCTTGGAAGGATGGAAACTTAAACTGACCATGAACTAAACCTGCCGCACAACTAACAGTAGCCGGGTAGCGTAGCCTGCGTTTTATCCCTAGACGCCCAGCGCCGGCCGGAGGACTAACTAATCCTGGCAGAGGAAAATATAGTCCTGGCTCACCTCTAGAGAAATTTCCCCGAAAGGCAGACAGAGGCCCCCACATATATTGGCGGTGATTAAGATGAAAATGACAAACGTAGTATGAAAATAGGTTTAGCAAAATCGAGGTCCGCTTACTAGATAGCAGGAAGACAGAAAGGGTACTTTCATGGTCAGCTGAAAACCCTATCAATACACCATCCTGAAATTACTTTAAGACTCTAGTATTAACTCATAACATCAGAGTGGCAATTTCAGATCACAAGAGCTTTCCAGACACAGAAACGAAACTGCAGCTGTGAACTGGAACAAAATGCAAAAAACAAACAAGGACAAAAGTCCGACTTAGCTGGAAGTTGTCTGGTAGCAGGAACATGCACAGAAAGGCTTCTGATTACAATGTTGACCGGCATGGAAGTGACAGAGGAGCAAGGTTAAATAGCGACTCCCACATCCTGATGGGAACAGGTGAACAGAGGGGATGATGCACACAAGTTCAATTCCACCAGTGGCCACCGGGGGAGCCCAAAATCCAATTTCACAACACCCTAAGAGGGGTAGGATTTTCCAATGGCTCAAGAACAAATCCGCAGCGCTTGGCAAATGACAGATCCATAAGGCTGAGGGCAGCACCTGAGTCCACAAACGCCATGACAGGATACGATGACAGTGAGCAAATCAAAGTTACAGATAGAATAAATTTAGGTTGCAAATTACCAATGACGACCGGACTAACAACCTTAGTAAGACGTTTAGAGCATGCTGAGATAACATGTGTAGAATCACCACAGTAGTAACACAAGCCATTCTGGCGTCTATGAATTTTCCGCTCATTTCTAGTCAGGATTCTATCACATTGCATTAATTCAGGTGCCTGTTCAGACAACACCATGAGGGAATTTGCGGTTTTGCGCTCCCGCAACCGCCGGTCGATTTGAATAGCCAGGGCCATAGAATCATTCAGACCTGTGGGAATGGGAAAACCCACCATCACATTCTTAATGGCTTCAGAAAGACCATTTCTAAAATTTGCAGCCAATGCACACTCGTTCCACTGGGTCAGCACGGACCATTTCCGAAATTTTTGGCAATACACTTCAGCCTCGTCCTGGCCCTGAGACATAGCCAGCAAGGCTTTTTCTGCCTGAATCTCAAGATTGGGTTCCTCATAAAGCAAACCGAGCGCCAGAAAAAACGCATCAATATCAGCCAATGCCGGATCTCCTGGCGCCAGCGAGAAAGCCCAATCCTGAGGGTCGCCCCGTAAAAAAGAAATAACAATTTTCACTTGCTGAGCGGAGTCTCCAGAGGAACAGGGTCTCAGGGACAAAAACAATTTAATACTGGCCTGGCAAACTGTTATGACCCCAATGGCGAGGGTCTCAGAGATATCAGCAAGTCTGCGAAGTACAAAAATCCAGCTCATAGGGCAGTGGTAACTGGGTTGACCATATATCTACTCCTAACGCCAACACTAGAAGTAGCCGGGGAACATGCCTACGTTGGTCGCTAGATGTCTCGCGCCAGCCGGAGGACTAACTACCCCTAGAAGAGGAAAACAAAGACCTCTCTTGCCTCCAGAGAATAGACCCCAAAAGTTGGATACAAGCCCCCCACAAATAATAACGGTGAGGTAAGAGGAAATGACAAACACAGAGATGAACTAGGTTTAGCAAAGAGAGGCCCACTCACTAATAGCAGAATGTAGTAAGATAACTTATATGGTCAACAAAAACCCTACAAAAATCCACACTGGAGATTCAAGAACCCCCGAACCATCTAACGGCCCGGGGGGAGAACTCCAGCCTCCCTAGAGCTTCCAGCAAGGATAGGATACAGATTATGTACAAGCTGGACAAAAATGCAAACAAAAACAATAGCAAAAAGCAAGAAAGCAGACTTAGCTTAATCAAGCAGGAACCAGGATCAGTAGACAAGAGCACTACAGATTAGCTCTGATATCAACGTTGCCAGGCATTGAACTGAAGGTCCAGGGAGCTAATATAGCAACACCCCTGACCTAACGACCCAGATGAGCATACAAGGGATGATAGACATACCCAGAGTAAAAACACTAGTAGCCACTAGAGGGAGCCAAAAGGTAAATTCACAACAGAGCATGCGCCCAACATTTTCTCCCAGAAGAAGACATCGGAAGCCCGGGGGACTTCACAGGGGGATGCAGGGACATCAGAGGTACCGTGGGGATAGGGGTACCCTAATTCTTTCTCCTCTGATGTGCGATGGAAAATCAGACTTAAATGGAAAAATTTAAATGGAAAATCAAATCAAATAATTCAATCAATCAATAAATCAAATCAAATCAATAAGATCAAATTAAATAGAAAATCAGACTTTTCTTTTTTATACTGTTAGAAATCATGTTCTCTGGGGTCTCGGCTACTGAGGGTAGAAATTAAGACTCTGGGAGCACTATACACTTATTTCTCAGTGCCATTAAAAAGCAGCGCTGAGGCATAAGTATAATTAACTGCTGCCATTAAAAGGCGTATTGGTGGTCGTGAAGGGTTTAAAGTAAAGCAATCCCAAGAGATTTGTGATGTTTCAGTCTCACATATAGACCTTTCTCAGACTGGGACATAAATCAAACTTCCTCCGACTGGGACATAAATTAAAGAAAAAAATGGATACAAATATTAACAACAAAAGAAAATCCTGATATACAGTAGCTACATCGTGAAAATCAACACTATAGACATTCATAGGAGAGGCAATGTGTTCCGGCGCATGCGCCATAATAGACGGAAATGATGTACACGGTGTCTGGGATATTGGGCACTTTCTCATAATTTAAAAAGGAGCCCGGTAAATAAGTCACACACAGGAGGTGAATGTACAGACATCCTTTATCCAGACTACTTGATCCCCTGATGAATCCCAAATAGGGAAGAAACGCATCGGGAGGTGGTCTCTTTCCTAATAGTATCCCCTTCACGGCCCTTAAAAAATGGAGTTCCATGTATTTCTATGTAGCAGCCACATGGAATGGGAACTATAGTTACCTCTGGCATTATACGAGCTACATATAATAGATCTGTGGTGGACCTGTGTTGTTTCTGAACCATTTGCATCTATAAAATTCCTCTTCGTTGCATTTACTACAGGGTGTAATCGCTCTCCCTAATTTAACATTGATTATACTGGCAGCTATCTTTGCTAATCTTATGGTGAATATCACTTACCTGTTTTTTTCTGACACTTAACTTGCACACAGCCATATATATGTAATTACCTATGCCTCTATTGGGCTTATGTGTAATTACGGGGCAGTGTGTTTTTTCCCAGTGCCTCCTTGGCTGTAGTGACAAACATTAGTAAGTAACTGTAATTACCTGATACTACCTGGTTTATGGCATAAAACCTATAAGAAGGCCAATACCCACAATGGAATCCTGATTAAAAGATCAGTGTGAAGGTGCAAAGATGGATAAAGTAGGTTCCGTGCATAGGTCAGGGAAATCATACAGGAAAAAGCACCAAAAGGAACCGAGTGATTAAAAAAACTATATAAAGCTTTATTGAAAATAAAATATATAAAATAATGTAGCTGAAAATGAGTAGGTATATGACAGAGGTAAGCCAATAAGGTGGAACCACATGCAAAGGTCCAAGAAGGCTGTGTACCAAATCAAGGACATAAAATACTTAGCAAAAGAGAATGTAAACCAATAGTACAATATTAGCCTTGGAGATTACCTGAGACTCTGTGGTGCTACCCACCCCAAGTTTGCTATGTAAAAGTTTAGATTTTTTGATAACAGAAAAGTTTGACGGTTAAAAACAGTGCCTCAAACTGACTGTGTCAGTTTCAAAACTAACATGATAACTGCTATAACTGAGAAGAGTAATGTGCCATGTATTAAAACATTTCCACCGCTTTGTCCCCACTACTGTACTTGCCGGATGCAAAGGCCAAATGTGACTTGACATTGGTACAAATACAGCCCGAACTGCTATGCCATCAGTGCTGGTGGCAATGTTGTTGTTAGCAACTCCTAATTTTTTAGCCATTGCATGGGCTTTTTACATATTTGAAACAAGTATGGTTGAAATCAACCAAGAACGTTATGTAGGATGCAGATCATGGCCATAAAGATGACTGCAACTACAGCTCTCCCATAGTATCTGCGTGGCTTACAGGCAAATCCAATTGTTAACCCCTTAATCCCATATGACGTAATATCCCATCAAGGTGACCTGGGACTTAATTCCCAGTGACGGGATAGTACGTCATAGCGATCGGCCGTGCTCACGGGGGGAGCGCGGCCGGGTGTCAGCTGCCTATCGCAGCTGACATCCGGCACTATGTGCCAGGAGCAGTCACGGACCGCCCCCGGCACATTAACCCCCGGAACACCGCAATCAAACATGATCGCGTTGTACCGGCGGTACAGGGAAGCATCGCACAGGGAGGGGGCTCCCTGCGGGCTTCCCTGAGAAGATCGGTACAAGGGAATGTACTCACCTTGTACCGAGCGTCTCCTCCCTGCAGGCCCAGGATCCAAAATGGCCGTGGGGCTGCATCCGGGTCCTGCAGGGAGTACTTCCAGTTGCCGTGCAGGCACTGGTAAGCCTGCAGCGATGTGACTGAGATCGCCGATCTGATAAAGTGCTATGCAAACTATCAGATTGGCGATCTGTGATGTCCCCCCCCCCCCCCCCGGGACAAAGTAAAAAAGTAAAAAAAAAAATTTCCACATGTGTAAAAAATAAAAAAAATAAAAAATTCCTAAATAAAGAAGAAAAAAAAAATATTATTCCCATAAATACATTTCTTTATCTAAAAAAAACAAAAAAAACAATAAAAGTACACATATTTAGTATCACCGCGTCCGTAACGACCCAACCTATAAAACTGTCGCACTAGTTAACCCCTTCAGTGAACACCGTAAGAAAAAAAAATAAAAACTATCCAAAAAACAAAGCTTTATTATCATACCGCCGAACAAAAAGTAAAAAAACACGCGATCAAAAATACGGATATAAATAACCATGGTACTGCTGAAAACGCCATCTTGTCCCGCAAAAAACGAGCTGCCATATAGAATTATAACCAAAAAAATAAAAAAGTTATAGTCCTCAGAATAAAGCGATGACAAAATAATTATTTTTTCTATAAAATAGCTTTTATCGAATAAAAACGCCAAAACATAAAAAAATGATATAAATGAGATATCGCTGTAATCATACTGACCCAACGAATAAAACTGCTTTATCAATTTTACCAAACGTGGAACGATATAAACTCCTCCCCCAAAAGAATTTCATGAATAGCTGGTTTTTGGTCATTCTGCCTCACAAAAATCGGAATAAAAAGTGATCAAAAACTGTCACATGTCCGAAAATGTTACCAATAAAAACGACAACTCGTCCCACAAAAAACAAGACCTCACATGACTCTGTGGACCAAAATACGGAAAAATTATAGGTCTCAAAATGTGGAGACGCAAAAACTTTTTTGCTCTAAAAAGCGTCTTTTAGTGTGTGACAGCTGCCAATCATAAAAATCCGATATAAAAAACGCTATAAAAGTAAATCAAACCCCCCTTCATCACCCCCTTAGTTAGGGAAAAATAATAAAATTAAAAAAATGTATTTATTTCCATTTTCCCATTAGGGCTAGGGTTAGGGTTAGGATTAGGGCTAGGGTTAGGGCTAGGGTTAGGGCTAGGGTTAGGGCTAGGGCTAGGGCTAGGGTTAGGGTTAGGGTTGGGGTTAGGGTTGGAGCTCAAGTTAGGGTTGGGGCTAAAGTTAGGGATAGGGTTGGGGCTAAAGTTAGAGTTGGGGATAAAGTTAGGGTTGGGGCTAAAGTTAGGGTTAGGGTTTGGATTACATTTGGGATTAGAATTAGGGGTGTGTCAGGGTTAGGGGTGTGGTTAGGGTTACAGTTGGGATTAGGGTTAGGGGTGAGTTTGGATTAGTTTCAGGTAGAATTGGGGAGTTTCCACTGTTCAGGCACATCAGGGGCTCTCCAAACGCGACATGGCGTCCGATCTCAATTCCAGACAATTCTGCGTTGAAAAAGTAAAACAGTGCTCCTTCCTCTCCGAGCTCTCCCGTGCGCCCAAACAGGGGTTTACCCCAACATATGGGGCATCAGCGTACTCAGGACAAATTGGACAACAAATTTTGGGGTCCAAGTTCTCGTTATCTCTGGGAAAATAAAAATTTGGGGGGCTAAAAATCATTTTTGTGGGAAAAAAGGATTTTTTATTTTCACGGCTCTGCGTTATAAACTGTAGTGAAACACTTGGGGGTTCAAAGTTCTCACAACACATCTAGATAAGTTCCTTGGGAGGTCTAGTTTCCAATATGGGGTCACTTGTGGGGGTTTCTACTGTTTGGGTACATCAGGGGCTCTGCAAATGCAACGTGACGCCTGCAGACCAATCCATCTAAGTCTGCATTCCAAATGGCGCTCCTTCCCTTCCGAGCTCTGCCATGCGCCCAAACAGTGGTCCCCCCCACATATGGGGTATCAGCGTACTAAGGACAAATTGGACAACAACTTTTGGGGTCCAATTTATCCTGTTACCCTTGTGAAAATACAAAACTGGGGGCTAAAAAAATCATTTTTCTAAAAAAAAAAAAGAATTTGTAGTTTCATGGCTCTGCGTTATAAACTGTAGTGAAACACTTGGGGGTTCAAAGCTCTCAAAACACATCTAGATAAGTTCCTCGGGAGGTCTAGTTTCCAATATGGGGTCATTTGTGGGGGGGTTGTACTGTTTAGGTACATTAGGGGCTCTGCAAATGCAACGTGACGCCTGCAGACCAATCCATCTAAGTCTGCATTCCAAATGGCGCTCCTTCCCTTCCGAGCTCTGCCATGCGCCCAAACAGTGGTTCCCCCCCACATATGGGGTATCAGCGTACTCAAGACAAATTAGACAACAACTTTTGGAGTCCAATTTATCCTGTTATCCTTGTGAAAATACAAAACTGGGGGCTAAAAAATCATTTTTCTGAAAAAAAAAAGAATTTTTATTTTCACGGCTCTGCGTTATAAACTGTAGTGAAACACTTGGGGGTTCAAAGCTCTCAAAACACATCAAGATAAGTTCTTTAGGGGGTCTACTTTCCAAAATAGTGTCACTTGTGGGGGGTTTTAATATTTAGGCACATCAGGGGCTCTCCAAACGCGACATGGTGTCCCATCTCAATTCCAGTCAATTTTGCATTGAAAAGTCAAATGGCGCGCCTTCCCTTCCGAGCTCTGCTATGCACCAAAACAGTGGTTTACCCCCACATATGGGGTATCATTGTACTCAGGACAAATTGCACAACAACTTTTGTGGTCTAATTTCTTCACTTACTTTTGGGAAAATAAAAAATTGGGGGCGAAAATATCATTTTTGTGAAAAAATATGATTTTTTATTTTTACGGCTCTGCATTATAAACTTCTGTGAAGCACTTTGGGGTTCAAAGTGCTCACCAAACATCTAGATAAGTTCCTTAGGGGGTCTACTATCCAAAATAGTGTCACTTTTGTGGGGTTTCCACAGATTAGGCACATCAGGGGCTCTCCAAACGAGACATGGCGTCCTATCTCAATTCCAGCCAATTTTGCATTGAAAAGTCAAATGGCGCTCCTTCCCTTTCCGAGCTCTGCCATGCGCCCAAACAGTTGCTTACCCCCACATATGGGGTATCAGCGTACTCAGGACAAATTGTGTAACATCTTTTGGGGTCCATTTTCTCCTGTTACCCTTGGTAAAATAAAACAAATTGGAGCTGAAGTAAATTTTGTGTGAAAAAAAGTTAAATATTCATTTTTATTTAAACATTCCAAAAATTCCTGTGAAACACCTGAAGGGTTAATAAACTTCTTGAAGGTGGTTTAGAGCACCTTGAGGGGTGCAGTTTTTAGAATGGTGTCACACTTGGGTATTTTCTATCATATAGACCCCTCAAAATGACTTCAAATGAGATGTGGTCCCTAAAAAAAATGGTGTTGTAAAAATGAGAAATTGCTGGTCAACGTTTAACCCTTATATCTCCCTAACAAAAAAAAAATTTGGTTCCAAAATTGTGCTGATGTAAAGTAGACATGTGCGAAATGTTACTTATTAAGTATTTTGCGTGACGTATCTCTGTGATTTAAGGGCATAAAAATTCAAATTTGGAAAATTGTGAAACTTTCAAAATTATTGCCAAATTTCTGTTTTTTTCACAAATAAACACAAGTTATATCGAATAAATTTTACTACTAACATGAAGTACAATATCTCTCGAGAAAACAGTGTCAGAATCGTCAAGATCCGTTGAAGCGTTCCAGAGTTATAACCTCATAAAGGGACAGTGGTCAGAATTGTAAAAATTGTCCCGGTCATTAACGTGCAAACCACCCTCGGGGCTTAAGGGGTTAAACCTAAGCAGGTGTAGCAAAACAGACCAGCATAGATAAATGTCTCAATTTGATATTCATTTTAGATTTTTTGCTGTGCAAATTAACCCTCCCTGGTCAAAAAAGATGATGTATTAACAATTGTCTGGTTAACATTTCATTGCAGTATTTTCTTACTCCGTTCACCAATAGACAGAACCAAGAATGCTATGTTGGTTGGTAGGTACACTAAGATCAGCGCCAGACAGCAGTACTGATGCTACATTGAACACATGAAACACTTATACAAGAAAAATGTGCACTATTATTTTTTTTTTAAAAATGATACAATGACAAAAGTTAAGCACGCACAGTAATTGTCCTAAAAGCTAACACCTGCAACAGGACACTGTATTCATGTGAAATAAAAAAAATTGTTTAACTGTGCATGCTTTGTGGGAAAGATAGACAGCATTTACATTTCTGGACATTAATGAATTTTATTTCTTCTCTCAAAAAAGCAATAAAAATGTCCTTGATAGACCAGATTTGTGTAATGAAGGAGTGTTTGTGCTACTGATATCTCAACACCCTTTACCAAGGTGTCCATAATTATGAGACAGCTTGACTTTCTCAAGAAAAAAAGGACAAAAAAGAGAAACAACTGACTTTGGAAAGTTAAATATTGATAAAATTCGAAGAGAGAGTTGCAGCACTATTGAAATGCAAATATGTTGCAGCATTATCGCAGAACTATCACAGAACTATCAAAAGTTTTGTTGCAAATAGTCAACAGATAAAGAAAAAAAACAAATATTGATGTCCAGGGATTTGAGAAGAAGCAAACTTGAAGCAACAAGGAACCCATTATCTCCAGTGCTGTCATATTCCATAACCTGACCACCACTGAATGTATAAGGTAAAACATCAAAACTTCTGCAAGACAATTTTTTCAAAGGTTTCATTGACTGATGAGATGATAGTGAGTCTTGATGAACCAGGTGAATGCATCAATAACTGTCATAGACCTCCACTTTTACTTATATGCAGCAAGGTTGATTCAGGGTACACACTTTCTTCAAGCAGTTCAGGGAAAAGTCTGTATCTTTTAAGAAAACCAGGAATTTTATTTGGGACAATGCTCCATATCATTCATTCAAGCACACCCCAGAAGTGTGACTGACAGCTCGCAGTGCATCAGTGCGGAGACGGCCGTCAGTCAAAGTGCTAAGCATGCTTAGAGCTGTTCTTAGTGCTGTGAGTGATGACTGAAGTGACAGAACAATGTCAGCACATCTATATGACTGAAAGCCAGTGACTTTCAGAAGAAATAAACCTCATTTTCTTCCAGTAGCTAAACATTCATTAAAGGGAACCTGTCACCCCCAAAATCGAGGGTGAGCTAAGCCCACCGGCATCAGGGGCTTATCTACAGCATTCTGTAATGCTGCAGATAAGCCCCCGATGTATCCTAAAAGATGAGAAAAAGAGGTTAGATTATACTCACCTGGGTGGGTGGTCCGATCCGGTGGGCATCACGGTCCGGTCCGGGGCCTCCCATCTTCATAGGATGACGTCCTCTTTTGGTCTTCATGCTGCTGCTCCGGTGCAGGCGTACTTTGTCTGCACCTGTTGAGGGCAGAGCAAAGTACTGCAGTGCGCAGGCACCGGGAAAGGTCAGAGAGGCCCGGCGCCTGCGCACTGCAGTACTTTGCTCTGCCCTCAACAGGGCAGACAAAGTACGCCTGCTGTTGTGAATTCCGTTCTCGAACTCCCTCCTGTGGTCATGAATGGTACTTCGGTGAGTTTTGTCCATGGACTCCCTCTGGTGGCTGTGAGTGGAGCTGCTGGTTCTGAGATTCCTTTCCCACCTGCCCTCGTTTAGGGCTAGGCTGGATTCTCTATTTAACTCCACTCAGATCATTACTCCATGCCAGCTGTCAATGTTCTAGTACTGGTTCAGATCTCCCCTGGATCTTTCTGAGGACCTGACTACTCCAGCTAAAGCTAAGTTCTGGCTTGTTCATTTGTTACTTATGGTTTTTCTTGCTAAGTTCTAGTCCTGCTTGCTATCATGAAACTGCCTGGCTAGCTGGAAGCTCTGGGGGTGCAGAGTGGCACCACCGCACCGTGAGTCGGTGCGGGGGTATTTTTTGCACACTCTGCGTGGTTTTTTGTAGTTTGTTGTGTTGACCGCAAAGATCCCTTTTCTGTCCTCAATCTGTTTAGTTAGACTGGCCTCTCTTTGCTAAAGCCTATTTCATCCTGTGTTTGTGATTTCCTCTTAACTCACAGTCAATACTTGTGGGGGGCTGCTTTTACCTTTGGGGAAATTTCTCCGAGGCAAGTGAGGCTTTGTTTCCTTTCTTTAGGGGTAGTTAGCTCTTAGGCTGTGAAGAGGCATCTAGGCAGAGTCAGGCACGCTCCACGGCTATTTCTAGTTGTGTTGATAGGAGTAGGGTTTGCGGTCAGCAAAGTTCCCATTTCCCCAGAGCTCGTCCCGATTCCGTGTTTAACTATCAGGTCATTCCTGGTGCACCTAACCACCAGGTCCATAACAGCCTGCGCCACAGCTGCAGCATGAAGACCAGAAGAGGACATCATCTGATGAAGATGGGAGGCCCCGGACCGGACCGTGATGCCCATTAGACCGGACCGGGACCGCCCCTGGGTGAGTATAATCTAACCTCTTTTTCTTATCTTTTAGGATACATTGGGGCTTATCTACAGCATTCCAGAATGCTGTAGATAAGCCACTGATGCTGGTGGGCTTAGCTCACCCTCGATTTTGGGGGTGACAGGTTCCCATTAACCCCTTACTGACCTCGGACGGGATAGTACGTCCGAGGTCAGATCCCCTGCTTTGATGCAGGGCTCCGCGGTGAGCCCGCATCAAAGCCGGGACATGTCAGCTTTTTTGAACAGCTGACATGTGCCCGCAATAGCGGCGGGTGAAATCGCGATTCACCCGCCGCTATTAACTAGTTAAATGCCGCTGTCAAACGCAGACAGCGGCATTTAACTACCGCGCGGCCGGATATGAGCACATCGCCGACCCCGTCACATGATCGGAGGTCGGCGATGCTTCTCCATTGTAACCATAGAGGTCCTTTCGACCTCTATGGTTACTGATCCCGGGCAGCTGTGAGTGCCACCCTGTGGTCGGCGCTCACAGCACACCTGATTTTCTGCTACATAGCAGCGAACAGCAGATCGCTGCTATGTAGCAGAGCCGATCGTGCTGTGCCTGCTTCTAGCCTCCTATGGAGGCTATTGAAGCATGGCAAAAGTTAAAAAAAGTTTAAAAAAATGTGAAACAAATAAAAAAATATAAAAGTTTAAATCACCCCCCTTTCGCCCCAATCAAAATAAATCAATAAAAAAAAAATCAAACCTACACATATTTGGTATCACCGAGTTCAGAATCGCCCTATCTATCAATAAAAAAAGCATTAACCTGATCGCTAAACGGCGTAACGAGAAAAAAATTTGAAACGCCAGAATTACGTTTTTTTGGTCGCCGCGACATTGCATTAAAATGCAATAATGGGCGATCAAAAGAACGTATGTACACCAAAATGCTATCATTAAAAACGCCAGCTTGGCACGCAAAAAATAAGCCCTCAACCAACCCCAGATCATGAAAAATGGAGACGCTACGAGTATCGGAAAATGGCACTTTTTTTTTTTTTTAAGCAAAGTTTGGAATTTTTTTTCACCACTTAGGTAAAAAATAACCTAGACATGTTAGGTGTCTTTGAACTCGTACTGACCTGGAGAATCATAATTGCAGGCCAGTTTTAGCATTTAGTGAACCTAGCAAAAAAAGCCAAACAAAAAACAAGTTTGGGACTGCACTTTTTTTGCAATTTCACTGCACTTGGAATTTTTTTCCCGTTTTCTAGTACACGACATGTTAAAACCAATGATGTTGTTCAAAAGTACAACTCGTCCCACAAAAAATAAGCCCTCACATGGCCATATTGATGGAAAAATAAAAACGTTATGGCTCTGGGAAGGAGGGGAGCGAAAAACGAACACGGAAAAACGGAAAATCCCAAGATCATGAAGGGGTTAAGGAAGCCGGGCATCTTCCTCATGCTATTAATCTGCATATTAACCCTATATCTGCATACTATTGGCATTTTCCGACATGGCAGATTCTCTTTACGGAAGAGCTTTGCTCCTGTAATGCAGTGGGGAAGTTATTTTTTTTCCAAAACAATTTCTGTTAACCTGCTGTTCTGTTCGCATGACCCGACCTATTAATTCTTGATTTTTAGCTACTCTAAGTGTTTTATTTGAATACTTTTTTCATTATTATACTGTATGTGAACATGGTTGATCATAAACAAATAAAAAAATTTAATTCAAACTTAATAATTTATTTTTTTTCATAAAAAGGTTACACAGGCTTTTTACAATTATCTTTGATTGTTGGCATTCTGCACACAAATAACAAAGAAGCTTTACATTACTATTACTAAAACATGAAATTTAACTTTTTGAAAACAATATTTATAAATCAACAAATGAAAAATCATGAAAACTTCAACCTTTTTAGAAAGAAAAAAGAAAAAACTGAACATGTTCATGCGTTTTTACACTGAACACAATAAGAAGACACATGTCCTTTACACAGATATTTTGAACATCCAGCACATGTCAGATTAGTCTTATTGTCACAGGAAGATGGACAGAAGCTACATCTCTTCCTTTCTTTGCTGGTAGCTGTGCTGGTGGAGGCCGTGGATGTGGAGTCTCTTTCTTGAGCATGCTGGACACTTTTTACAATGGCTGTTGCTCCTTCACTTCTGGGGGTCACTTTTCTGCTCTCAATATATGGCCTAACCAGGGATTTGCCCAATTCCTCAAGAAATAATCTTCTTTTATGCAGCTTATTCCGGTTCCAATCGGGGTCGATTTCTCTCCATAAGACAAATGCATTGTATGCAGAAACGTCCAGTATGTTCTAAAATAAAATCATTGGCCACCGATTGGTTTTGCGTTTGCATGTATATGTTGATATTGCTTGGTCTAAAGTATCAACTGCTCCCTTTGTGGCATTATAATCCAAAATAATGTTATGCTTTCTGTCTTCTCTATCACTTACGGCATTGTCATGGTGCATTGTGCTCATTAGAATTACCTGCTTGTTTTTTTTGGGGAACATAAGAAACAACAGTTGTATTTCCAGAAAAAAAAAAGTAGAACTGTACACCTCTCTCTTGCTAAGGATACCTTGCGGTAGTTCAGATTTGATTTTTCTTATAGTACCCAGCATGGTAAGTTGTTTTTTCTTCAACATCTAGCCTAGTTCATAGGATGTAAAAAAGTTGTCACATGTGACATTTTGTCCTTTTAGTCCATGAGTCAAATCGAGAACAACACGCATACCCTGATTTTTTTCAGGTCTTTCACCAGAGGTTTTTCCTGTATACACTTGAACATTTAGAGCATATGAACTTTTGCTGTCGCAAAGTGTCCAGATCTTGATGCTGTATTTTGCTGGCTTACTTGGTATATATTGTCTGAATGGGCACCTACCTCGGAATGCCACCAGTTGCTCATCAACAGTTACATTTTCACCACTATTATACAATTTTGGTAGAATCTATACCCATTGATTCCAAACATTTCTAATAGGTGCTAGTTTATCTTTAGCTCTTCTTTCCATTCTATCTGTTTTAGAATCAAACCGCAGTACTCTAGAAATTTCATGAAACCTTTCAAGACACATTGTAGCTCTAAATATGTGGCGACCGGTTTCGCAATTCCACAAACTTTTAGTTGATTCACCATAAGATTTGTATACTCCCGCTAAAAGAAGTAAACCAATATAAGCATTTAGAGCTGTCACATCTATCTTTTTCCATTTATCACCATAAACTACTTGTCCCTCAATGTTTGTCATTTGTATTATAATATTTAGGATAGTCATATTTAGGAACAATGCAAATGCTGATCCTATATCAGATATTCTTGATGTAGCGTACCTTGTAGGACCAGGAGTAGCTTTTATGATATTTTCAGAGGACAATCTACCAGCCTGACTAGGCTGCAAGTTCCAAATTACACACTTGTTTTTAGAAGGGATTCCTTGCATCCGGCTAGTTGTCTGGGTATCATGTTCCTCTTCATACTCCACTTCAGAATCCGAATTTTCAACATTGCTTTCCATCTCGCTTATGTGGTCCTCCTCTTCGGACATTATTTCCTGTGGGACATCATCTTCTGAATCAGAGGCGTTGACAAGCTCTTCCAATTCAGCGTTCAGCCTTACTGATAAGAACAGTGAAACCACCACCATTTTGAGATGAAGTACACATCAAAAAACATAACTTTTGCAGTCAGAAATAATCAGAGACCTGTAGAACAGTATTAAATGCTATCGGGTCATATTGACCCGAACAGTACAAGTGTAACAATCAGCGTGTAGCAAAAAGTAAACAAAAAAAAAAAAAAAAAAATATATATATATATATATATATATATAGAGAGAGAGAGAGAGAGAGAGAGAGAGAGAGATCCACAAATGAGGAGAAGTCAAGATACCACTAGTTTCAAGTCCTCATATAAAAAAATCTACAGGGTCTCAAAAATCATTTTGGGTCATATTGACCCGAACAGTACAGCAGGGTTAACACATTAGTATGAAAGAGTCCAATAAAACAAGAAAAAAGCAGCAGCACTCCAATTGTTGGTGAAAAAAACAACCTTAGTCCTTTATTACATAATAAAGATCATGGACAAGGTATTGCGGGTAAAACAAGTGCAGATTATGCAGGCAATATTGCCTGCATAATCTGCACTTGTTTTACCTGCAATACCTTGCCAATGATCTTTATTATGTAATAAAGGACTAAGGTTGTTTTTTTCACCAACAATTGGAGTGCTGCTGCTTTTTTCTTGTTTTATTGGACTCTGCATGCACCTTCTTCATAGCAAGCACGTCCAGCAAGGTGAAGGTTTCTGGAATGTGTCCGTGATTCAGAGCTCATTCATCCTTTAACAGTGAGTACTAAGAGCGGTTTTTCTCGGTGCCATTCATATTTCTTCTTACTGATTTACATTAGTATGAAAACTCAGAATTTTGTGTAGTTAGATATGCTGTACATTGATCAGAGCAGCATGAACAGACGTACATGACGGACATGGTTGCATATACTGTAGTGCATTGTTTTTATGAGACAATAGGTCTGTACATATAGCACCTAACAGACCTGTATGACTTCTGACTAGGAAGCCGTATAGCCTCTACATTCTATCATAGAAGCTCCATGCGCACAGCCCTGTCATGTGCTGTGTTTAGGACCTCTTAGTCTTAAAAGCACAAAATGTTTCACTGACAGTGACTGGAGATTTCCAGTAATGTAACTGTCTGATATGGAAATGAGAGGAAATATTATAACTTATTCAGATTTCATTATTTGTGTCTTATTCAGTTTTTAATATTTTAGTTTTGTTTAATTTATACATAATCTTTTAGCTGACAATTAAAATGTATTTAATTGAATTTTGAGCCATGAGCATGGTTATTTTAAAAGACAGAAAGAAAAGCAGAAGAAAATGAATTATTTATTTGCAGCAGCAGGTACAGAAAGTAAGGTTCAGTTTTGTGACCTATACCCTGGTTAAACCAATTGGACGTTTGGCTGCTCATTACTGTCTTTGCTCTTTTGTCTAAAATATGACCAAGCAATATAAGCTCTATTAGCCACTGATGAATAATGTACTAACCATTCAAACTATTTTGTAAATGGACATTGATGTATTTGTATAATTAACTAGCAGTAGTCAATCATGCAACATGCCTATGAATTACTTAAGGCTATATGAATAATATGATGATGAACCGTGAAGCCTCATTTGTTTTAAGTGTATTAAAGCAATTGCTGTACTGTGGAGGTTTATTTTATTAACTACCCTAGAAGAACAACATGGAACAACAACATTTTTGTCCGTTCAAGGTAAGATTTGTTTTGCTTTGAGTGGCTCCATCTGCTTGATTACACAGTGGTTCTTGAAAGATTGTGAACCCTTCAGAACGATCCATATAACTTCATAAGTATTGATCAAGTAGTATAAGCATTTATAGTAGAGCAAAATCAAGCAAATAAGTCAAAAATATTAGTCTATCATTTAATAAATTAGAAAATGATCCAATATCACAAATCTTCTGAGTGGTAAAAGTATGTGAAGTGTTTTTCTTTTTCAAAACAAAATGCTGCTCATTTAAACTAAAAATCTCTTTAAGCTCATCTGCCCACAAAGTATTGATTCAATATATTTTTGCTTAGGCAAGGTGATCTTTAGCAAACTGTAGACTGGCAGTAATGTTCTATTTGGAGAACAGTGGCTTTCTTCTTGCATTCCTGCTATGCACATCATTATTGTTCAGGGTCCCCCTCATGATGACCTCATGAACATTACCATTAGATAATATTAGAGAGACCTTTAGTTGCTTAGAAAATAACCTTAAGTTTCTATGTGACATGACAAATTAGTATTTGCCTTGTAGTTGGAGTAGGGCTGGTTATAGACAAAGTGGTGCCCTGGGCAAACGTTTAAATGTTAGAATATTACATAATCAAACAGAAACATTTAAGTTGCACTTACATAAGCTGAGTTCATGCAGTAAAAAAGCCAGATTGAAAATATACTAGTTGTTCAGTGCATGTTTACTGGCCTCTTTACATGGGCTGAGGAACAGTGATGGGCTAAGAATGATCACTAGTAGATAGTGTTGAGCATTCCGATACTGCAAGTATCGGGTATCGGCCGATACTTGCTGTATCGGAATTTCCGATACCGAGATCCGATACTTTTGTGGTATCGGGTATCGGGTATCGCAACAACATTAATGTAATAATGTGTAAAAAAGAGAATTAAAATAAAAAATATCGCTATACTCACCTGTCCGACGCAGCCTGGACCTCAGCGAGGGAACCGGCAGCGTTGTTTGTTTAAATTTCGCGCTTTTACTTGGTTACGTGAAGTCCCGGCTTGTGATTGGTCAGGGCGGCCATGTTGCCGGGACGCAGACCAATCACAGCAAGCCGTGACGAAATTACGTCACGGCTTGCTGTGATTGGTCCGCGTCCCGGCAACATGGCCGCCATTAACCAATCACAAGCCGTGACGTCACGGGAGGCTGGACATGCGCGTATTTTGAAAAGCGCGCGTGTCCAGCCTCCCGTGACGTCACGGCTTGTGATTGGTCAGGGCGGCCATGTTGCCGGGACGCGGACCAATCACAGCAAGCCGTGACGAAATTACGTCACGGCTTGCTGTGATTGGTCCGCGTCCCGGCAACATGGCCGCCATTAACCAATCACAAGCCGTGACGTCACGGGAGGCTGGACATGCGTGTATTTTGAAAAGCGCGCGTGTCCAGCCTCCAGTGACGTCCCGGCAACATGGCCGCCATTAACCAATCACAAGCCGTGACATCACGGGAGGCTGGACATGCGCGTATTTTGAAAAGCGCGCGTGTCCAGCCTCCCGTGACGTCACGGCTTGTGATTGGTCAGGGCGGCCATGTTGCCGGGACGCGGACCAATCACAGCAAGCCGTGACGAAATTACGTCACGGCTTGCTGTGATTGGTCCGCGTCCCGGCAACATGGCCGCCATTAACCAATCACAAGCCGTGACGTCACGGGAGGCTGGACATGCGCGTATTTTGAAAAGCGCGCGTGTCCAGCCTCCAGTGACGTCCCGGCAACATGGCCGCCATTAACCAATCACAAGCCGGGACGTCACTGGAGGCTGGACACGCGCGCTTTTCAAAATACGCGCATGTCCAGCCTCCCGTGACGTCACGGCTTGTGATTGGTTAATGGCGGCCATGTTGCCGGGACGCGGACCAATCACAGCAAGCCGTGACGTAATTTCGTCACGGCTTGCTGTGATTGGTCCGCGTCCCGGCAACATGGCCGCCCTGACCAATCACAAGCCGGGACCTCACGTAACCAAGTAAAAGCGCGAATTTTAAACAAACAACGCTGCCGGTTCCCTCGCTGAGGTTCAGGCTGCGTCGGACAGGTGAGTATAGCGATATTTTTTATTTTAATTCTTTCTTTTACACATTAATATGGTTCCCAGGGCCTGAAGGAGAGTTTCCTCTCCTTCAGACCCTGGGAACCATCAGGAATACCGTCCGATACCTGAGTCCCATTGACTTGTATTGGTATCGGGTATCGGTATCGGATTGGATCCGATACTTTGCCGGTATCGGCCGATACTTTCCGATACCGATACTTTCAAGTATCGGACGGTATCGCTCAACACTACTAGTAGATCAATCTGTCTCCACCCATTATCATGTTATCAACAGAAAATATCCAGTTTACACCAGGGAATGTGCTGCTGAGAACAATGATTCTTGTTCTGACATAAACAATCCAATTACCAGATGAATCAGCATCACTTGCTCATTCGTTGGGCGATTGCTGATCTATTTACACCTACAAAATCTTGTCAGCGCTGCCAG
The DNA here is from genome assembly GCF_051348905.1 of Ranitomeya variabilis. Taxonomy (NCBI): domain Eukaryota; kingdom Metazoa; phylum Chordata; class Amphibia; order Anura; family Dendrobatidae; genus Ranitomeya; species Ranitomeya variabilis. The sequence continues at coordinate 556,103,856 of NC_135234.1, forward strand.
TATTTATACATGTGGTTGCTATGCACACAATGTTACACACACATTGAATGTTACACACATGTATGCACACAATGTATATTACTAGCACATATGTATATACACTTAGTCCACACACATACACACATGTATACACAGAGAACATACATATGTATACACAGAGTGACAACTCAGCATTATTTCTAACCCTAAGAATATGACGTTCTTGTGTCAGGCACTTACATGAGGTCTAAGTCCATGGTGTGTTGCTGGTTGGCTAACACTCAAGCTTGCTTATTCTGTCCCCTCCCGCCAACCATGTACAACAGAGAGGGGATCATTATTCTCTTCATCTCCTGACTGTTGCACCTCCATCACCTCTTCCTCCTCAATTTGTTCCTCTGGTCCTGCATCTTCACTAGCAGTTTGTCTTATACAATGAGCCCCCTCGATCCCTGTAATCCACCCTCCCATGTCATCTGCCTGTGACACAGTCCATAACTTAGAGATATTCTTATCTCTTCCTCATCCTTTTCTGCTTCCACCTCTTCCTCTGGGACCACAACCTACTCATATAGACAATACAAAGTGTGCTCCAGCATGTAGATGACCAGAATAGTGATGCTGATGATGGTGCTGTCAGTGTTAACCATCTTAGCAGCCATATTGAAACTGTGTGGAACAGTGCAGAGGTACTTCATCTGTGCCCTCTTTCCAAGTGAGATTTGCATCACGTCCGTATTGCATTGACCCAGGCTATGCAAAAGGGCATACTGCATAAGGGCCCATCGCTGCTACCTCAGTCACTGGAAAATGTGTAGAGTGAATTTACACTGTGTCGGTACATCACATATCAACCGATTAATCGATGACTTGCGGGGTGCGAGTGGTGGAAGTGAGCACACAGCGACCGTGCTTCCTGCTGCAGTGCATTTGTGATGGAAGAATTGCTGTATAATCAGGTTGAGGATGTTAACCTTATAAGGCACAAGTGTGAGTTTGCCCCAGAGTAAGTCTGCCACCAGTTTCGCACCATTATTGCACACCACCTTCACTGGTTCCAGGTTCAGTGGACACAGCCATTGCTCAACCTTGGCTTGGACAGCCCACCACAACTCGAGCTGTGTGACTGCAATCTACAGGGCATATTAATTTAAACACCGCCTGATTGCGGTGAACAGTTTTATCCCAAATGGTTTGGATTAACAAATAGGGCTTCCAGGCTGAACATCTATATTAGCCCTAATGATTTTTAAAGGGAACCTGTCACCTGAATTTGGCGGGACAGGTTTGCGGTCATATGGGCGGGGTTTTCGGGTGTTTGATTCACCCTTTCCTTACCCGCTGGCTGCATGCTGGCTGCAATATTTGATTGATGTTCATGCTGTGTCCTCCGTAGTACACACCTGCGCAAGGCAATCTTGCCTTGCGCACGCGCAGTATGCTTTGCCCAACTGCGGGCAAAGACATAAAGCATTAGTGCTCGCGCCGGCGCACTATGTCCCGGAACACAGCAAAATACTTCTGGGACATAGTGCGCCGGCGCATGCGCACTAATGCTTTTCGGCTTTGCCCGCAGTTGGGCAAAGCATACTGCGTGTGCGCAAGGCAAGATTGCCTTGCACAGGTGTGTACTATGGAGGACACAGCATGAACATCAGTCAAATATTGCGGCCAGCATGCAGCCAGCGGGTAAGGAAAGGGTGAATCAAACACCCAAAAACCCCGCCCATATGACCGCAAACCAGTCCCGCCAAATTCAGGTGACAGGTTCCCTTTAAGAGGAAATCTGCCCTTCTGATTCCTGACTGCAACACAGTTTTATCCCAAATGATTTTGATTAGCAAATGGGGGCTCCTGAGACTGAAACCCAGGTTTAGCACAATCTAGTTAGATGCTAGAAGAATGATTCCATACAGGACAGGATCCTATCTAGCTAACTAGCAGGCTCAGGTTCTCTGCACTGTGACACTAAGAAAATGGCGACAGCAAAAAAAGATGTCCGCTTTTTATATGGACGTGGACATGTGATGTTGGCACTCAAACACAGAAGAACCTTGTGTCAAGATGCTGTGGATGTTTTCTGTGCCCTGATGGACTAAAAAACAGTCCATCTGTCCTCAAACCTCACCACTTTCCCTTCCCTCATCAAACACATCCCCCCATCCTACCAGGTCATCATACAGCAAAACTATCCTAGACAATGTTTTCGAAAGCAAAAGCATTAGAGGAAACCCGATGATTTACAAAACTGTGACTGAATTTTGCCAACTTTAAATAAAAATGCTATGGGAAACAAACAAGAATCCAAATGTGCTATGTTCGTGCCAAATTTGAAATTGGTGAACCTTTTCTTCCGTTCGCTCATCTCTAGCTCCCACCTCCAAACTTCTCTGTTTCTATGGTGTTTTTAAGGTTTTAGGGAATGTTTGTTTTTTTCCTCCAAGCATGGTATGTATTATGGCATCCAAAGAGGTTAATTTTGGTCTCATCTGCCCAGACTGTGTTCTCCCATTATTTTACAGGCTTTTCTAAATGTTTTTGAGAAAACTTTAAGTGTGTTTGAACATGCTTTTTGTTCAGCAATGGAATCTTGCATGGTAAGCGTGCATACAAGCACCGTGGCATTACTTATTGTTTTCTTTGAAGCAATTATACATGCTCACTCTATGTCTTTCTGAAGCTCTCCACAGGTGGTCTTTGGCTCTTGGACAATTCTTCAGATAATTATTTTCACTCCTCTCTCTGAAGTCTTGCGGGGTGCACCTGGTAGTGGCCGATTTGTGGTGAAATGATGATCTTTCCACTTTCTAGTTATGGCAGCAACATTACTCTCTGAAACTTTAAGTATCTGATAAATTCTTCTGTAACCAAAGTCATCAGTATATCTTGCAAGAATAATATTGCAAAGGTCTTAAGACAGTTCACTGGTTTTACCCATCATGAGATGTTTCTTGAGTGACATCTTAACAATGAGGCACATTGTTATAAAGCATCAGTTGAACCAGCTGTTATTATTTATATCTAAGTGGCAGGATTAATTTCTAATTACTGATAGATTTTAGCTGGTGTCATGATTTTTCATGTCTTTTTACATCTCTCTTTCTATACATGTTCAATACTTTTTTTCTGTGTCATCTCTCATTATTAAATTTAAATTAATTTGTGGACATCTATGGTGTGATTTATTTGCCTTTGATGATTGGATGGGTTGTTACCGACATCTGATGAAAATTTCATGTCAATAGCACTTTTATAAATATATTTATTTAGAATATTGGTGACATGTTAAATATTTATTTCACCTGCAGTACATACGGACGCATGCAGACACGTAGCACATATACACAGAAAACATATATGCAAAAACATGTATACACAAAGCATATACATACTGTCATACATGTATATATAAATGACATACAAACAGACATATGCTTTCATAAAACACATGCAAACACATTTGCACACAGAGCACATTGTGCCATGGTATATTTCCACAAATATGTGTTGTGAAGATCATATTTTTAGAGATCCCTATTAGTGATGAGCGAATATACTCGTTACTCGAGATTTCCTGAGCACGCTCGGGTGTCCTCCGAGTATATTTTAGTGCTCGGAGATTTAGTTTTCATCGCCGTAGCTGAATGATTTACATCTGTTAGCCAGCATAAGTACATGTGGGGGTTGTCTGGTTGCTAGGGAATCCCCACATGTAATCAAGCTGGCTAAGATATATAAATCATTCAGCTGCGGTGATGAAAACTAAATCTCCGAGCACTAAAATATACTCGGAGGACACCCTAGCGTGCTCGGGAAATCTTGAGTACCAAGTATATTCGCTTATCACTAATCCCATTCTTTAAATAAATCTAGTGGCCCATTTACACCTAACTTTTATTACTTTAACCCCTTCCTGACCTGTGATGCCACTAAAGGTACCTTCACACTGAACAACTTAACAACGATATCGCTAGCGATCCGTGATGTTGCAGCATCCTTGATAGCGATATTGTTGTGTTTGACATGCAGCAGCGATCAGGATCCTGCTGTGACATCGCTGGTCGGAGCTAGAAGGCCAGCACCTTATTTTGTCACTGGATCTCCCGCAGACATCGCTGAGTCGGCGTGTGTGACGCCGATTCAGCGATGTCTTCACTGGTAACCAGGGTAAACATCAGGTTACTAAGCGCAGGGCCGCGCTTAGTAACCCGATATTTACCCTGGTTACCAGTGTACATGTAAAAAAAAAAACACTACATACTTACATTCTGGTGTCTGTCGCATCCCCCGGCGTTCTGCTTCCCTGCACTGTGTCAGCGCCGGCTGACGTCACCGCTCTGCTTTACGGCCAGTGCTTACAGTGCAAGGAAGCAGAACGCCAGGGAACGCGACAGACACCGGAATGTAAGTATGTAGTGTTTGTTGTTTTTTACATTTACACTGGTAACCAGGGTAAACATTGGGTTTCTAAGCGCGGCCCTGCGCTTACTAACCCGATGTTTACCCTGGTTACCTGGGGACTTCGGCATCGTTGGTCGCTGGAGAGCTGTCTGTGTGACAGCTCTCCAGCGACCACACAGCGACGCTGCAGCGATCGGCATCGTTGTCTAGATCGCTGCAGCATCGCTAAATGTGACGGTACCTTTAGGCGTCATGGAAGTCGGTGCCAATCTGACCTGTGACGCCTGTGGTGTCATGGTGGGATCTCGTTCCTGCAGGTCGGGTGAACGGGTTAACTGAAATGTCACCCGACCTGCAGATACACGGGGACATGTACTTGAGCCCAGAGGGGTGGCTTTGCCCCCCCGTGGCTACAATCACTTCTGGTGACCTCTTTGTCACCACCCCCAGATCTGATTGGAGCTAGAGTTCACGTGACGCTGTCTCTTCATTCAGATGTGGAGGGGTGGAGTAAACATTGACTGCCTTGCTGTCCAGCTTCATGCCATCCGTGGAAGCTGAATTGCAAGGTGCCTGCTTGCTGCCCTGCCACCTACTAACCGCGATCGCTGCAGTCATCGCCATCGCTGCCACCATCATCGCTGCCAGGTACTCCCCTCTGCTGCACTCTGCTCCCCCGCCATCTGATTCCACATCCCCGACCTCCGCTCCATTCCCCCTGCCCCGGTGATCACCCCCTGATCACCCCCCGCTGCTGCTGCCGGCTCCATCTCTTCCATCTGCTGCTGCATCACCTCAGCACTCCGCGCCTGACAGCCCACTCCTGCCCCCAGTGATCACCCGAGTAATCCCCTGCCCCCTGATCAATGCAATCACATCCCTGCCCCCTGATCACCCCCCTGCCCCCTTGATCTCCCCCTGCCCCCTGATAACCCCCCCATGCCCCTCTGATCACCCCGCTGCTCTCCCCCGTGCCCCATGGATTGCCCCTGCCCCACTGATCTTACCCCTGCTGCGCTAATCTTATCCCTGACCCACTGATCTCCTTCCTTGTCCTGCTGATCTTCCCCTGCCCCACTGATCTCCCCCCACCCTCCTGATCTCCCCAACTCTGCTGATCTCCTTCCTGCCCTTCTGATCACCCCCTGGCCCGAGGATCACCCGCTGCCCTGTTGATCTCCCTCTGCCCCGGTGATCACCTCCTGCCCCAGTGATTACCCCCCTTCCCCAGTGATCACCCCCTCCCACCCCAGTTTTCTCATTAGGGTTAGAATTGGGCTAATGTGAGTTGGGTTAAAGTTAAGGATAGTGTTGGGGCTAAAATTAGGTTTAGGATTAGGGCTAAAGTTAGGGTTCGGGTTGGGGCTAAAGTTAGGGTTGGGATTAGGGTTAGAGGTAGGGTTAGGGTTGGGATTATGGTTAGAGGTGTGTTGGGGTTAGGGTTGGAGTTAGAATTGGGGGGATTCCACTGTTTAGGCACATTAAGGGCTCTCCAAATGCGACATGACACCCGCAGACCATTCCATCAAAGTCTGCATTCCAAAATGTCACTACTTCCCTTCCGAGCCCCAACGTGTGCCCAAACCTTAGTTCCCCCCACATAGGGGTACCAGCGTACTCAGGACAAACTGGACAACAACTTTTGGTGTCCAATTTCGCCTGTTACCCTTGTGAAAATAAAAAATTTGCGGGCTAAAAATCATTCTTGAGGAAAAAAAATGATTTTTTTATTTTCATGGCTCTGCGTTAGGCTGGGTTCACATTGCGCTAGGTGTGTCCGTCTAACGGACTCGTTTTTAAGTAGTAAAAACGCAATGTAACGCACATACTAACGCGCCCATAGACTTGCATTGTCTAACATCGTGACGCATCCCTAAATTGGTATGCGTTTGTCACATAACGTTTTTTTTCTGACGGACCTTCAACGCGGCTTGCAGCGTTCTCGGGTCCGGTCAAGCTAATGCACTACTAACGGAAGCGTTCATTCTGCCATAGAAGGCTATGGCAAACGCAGTCAGACGCAAATCATGAAAAATTTCCAAATAGGACCACACGTTTTAATAGCGTTTGAGGGTGGTCACATGTGTCATGTGACAGGAAATGTGATTTCGGCCATTAAAGGAGGAATATACCACCCACACATTAGGACTACTGCACGTGACAGAGTGTTGCAATACCTCTCCTGAAATGTAAGTACATTTCTATATATATATCTCAGTATACATCATGGGAGTCTGTAAAATGTCCGTCGGATGTGTGTGTTCTAAACATGTTGCTTTGTTGCACACAGATGTCGGATACAGATGTCAGCAGCAGCAGCAGCGTGTCTGCAATTTTTTCGTCACAGTCGGTAGGCTTGCACTTTAAAAAACCACTATAATGTTGTGTGAAACTCCATTGTATTGAGCTAGGCATAACAATCCTGTTTATTGTTTAATTGTGAATAGGAGTCTTCTGAGCCCGAGGCTGCTAGACCACCCCCCAAAAAACATGCTAAAAACACAAAGGTACATAGCACACATGTTGAATTTCTCAGGCATAAATTTATTGATCCAATGAATGTTAACATAATTTAATGTTAAAAAAATTTTTTTGTACATTTTACATACACAATAGGTGGTGCAACACGGAGGACACAAAAGAAAGAAGGTCCCTAGCCGTCTGTCGTCGCCACAACTGCCAGTGGTAAATATCAAATTAGAAATATTCTATCCAATATTTATCAACAATCTATCTATTCAATTTCTATCTACTATACCTATAAAATATCAACTATCTATCGCTCCATCTATTTGTCAATCTATATCTATGTATATATCTATATCCATGTATCTATCTATTTATCTATCTATTTATCTATCTATCAATATCTATGTATCTATCTATATCTATGTATCTATCTATATCTATCTATGTATCTATCTATAAATATGTATCTATCTATATCTATGTATCTATCTATCTATATCTATGTATCTATCTATATCTATGTATCTATCTATATCTATCTATGTATCTATCTATAAATATGTATCTATCTATATCTATGTATCTATCTATCTATATCTATGTATCTATCTATATCTATGTATCTATCTATATCTATGTATCTATCTATATCTATCTATGTATCTATCTATAAATATGTATCTATCTATATCTATATCTATGTATCTATATATCTATCTATATCTATCTATATCTATGTATCTATCTATTGCTATATCTATGTATCTATCTATCTCTGTATATATGAATATGGCCATCCAGTGAAATTGAAACTATCAACCTAACTTTTTGTGTTTACCTAGTCCAAGTCAGCGGCCAAAAAAAAAAGGATTGTCGTTGACGAAGAGCCATTGACTATCCACAACGAGACACTGATCAACCTTGTGGAAGCCAACCCCTCCATATGGGACCAGAGCGACAGCTCCCACCATGACATCGTGAAGAACCGGAAGTTATGGGATCAAATAATCTGTCACTTTGATCCCCGATACATGGAGAAGTCTACAACCTCAAAGAAAAAAATTGGTAAATATTGGTGACGTAACATCGGAAAATGTAAACAAAAACAAAAAAATCTATCCTATCCACTTGTTGTCTATCTCTCAATTATGAACTATCTGTACACTATCTATCTATACACTATTTCTAAAAACTATTTCTTAACTATCTATCTACTATTTATATATCAACTATCCTAGCAAACTATGAAAAATGTTTCCTATATCTTAAAACTATCTGTCTACTATTTTTATGTATATTTTTTTTTTAAATTTAAAGCCGATGCTGTCCATACCCGTTGGAAGTCCATCCGCGATCGCTTTGTCCGTGACTACCGGAACAATCACAATGCGCAAAGCGGATCCAGTGGTAAACGGGTGACCCCGTATGTGCATTACGACCAACTGCTCTTTCTTCAAAAAACATTGTCTCAGCGCTCGTAAGTAAAAATACGTCTGTGTGCGAGACAAAATTGTTTAAAGGAAGCTAATTTACTTTATTTATATTATTTTTTTTTTTGGGTTACAGCACGATATGCAGTACCGCTGCTCCTAGACCGACAGAGGAACTGGAGCCTTCTCCAGTGGAACCAACGCAACCTGAAGATGTGTCTGGCATCAGCGAGCCACGATCTGCGGACAGAAGCACTGTTGCTGCAGGTGTGAGTGCCCGGTTGCAATCACAGCGTGGACGCAAGCGAGCAACACAAAAAGATGAAGCTGATGCAATTATCGTGGATGGACTCCAACGGGTAGAGGACATGTGTCGCAGTGAGCTGAAAGACCTGAGGCGAGAAATTACCGAGCTGCAAGCACGCGAGTCTGTATACTCTGCTAATGAGTGGAAGCTACTTTTCTTATCCTATGTGCCTGTAGCACAAAATATCCCGGCACATAGAAACTTTATGTTTAGACAAAGACTGAACGAGCTTCTAGAGGAATTTGTGGGCCCACAAGAACCCGCTCCATCGGGAACTAGAAGAATGGACTTGTCGGCCTACAACCCTCAATATAGAGGCCGGGGTGAAACGAGCGTGGAACCTCATAGACAATGTAGCAGTCCATCATATAGTTGGGCAGACAATACGCCCGTGCAGTACCAAAGTCTTTAGTACAGTTCAGTGTCCCCAGCCAGGTGCAATTACCACGTTGCAAGTTTCCCTTTTTTTTTTTTGTTATGTTTTTTGTTGTGAATTTCTATTTTCCTTTTTTTTCATCCCTATGGGATATCATATGTTAAACCTGTGTACCAAAAGTTTGTTGGAAAAACCCATAAACATTTTGTAAACTGTTTCAAATTTAAGAATTTTGGATGACTTTAACTTTTAACACAACACAACTTTATACACGACATAAGGTAATTTTTTACACAACATCAGGTTAAAAAAATTTTACACGCCATAAGGTAACTTTTTACACGACATCAGGTTAAAAAACTTTTTACACGACATAAGGTAACTTTTTACACTATGTCACTTTTTACACGACATCAGGAAGACTTTACAATATTTTCACATGTATCTGTCTTGCCATGGAACATGGCCTTCATGTGTGAAGTAGTGTGCAAATTGATCACGAATCCTCATTATTTGTGCTGTTGACCGAACTGCATTCGATTCAATGCTACTGAGGTTCGACTCACAATCATCAGGGTCTACCACCTGGGTTTCATGTCTCGCCACAAAATTATGCAGACAGATGCACGCCTTCACAACACGGTCCACATTTTCTGGTTGCAGTTGCATGCAGGTTAGTAAAATCCGCCATTTTAATGTCAAAATCCCAAAGGCACACTCCACATAACGTCTAGCCCGGCTCAAGCGATAATTAAAAATGCGCCTGCTGGAGTCTAGACGTGATGAGGGTATGTTTAAACTTTGGCTGTACAAACATCGGCCCATGTTGGAGTCTCTGAATACTCTGGAATCGTTAGTCCGGCCATAAGCACCAATATCCACAGCAACAAAACGGTACCTGGCATCCGCAATAGCCATCAATACTATAGAAAAGTATTTCTTATAGTTATAGTACAGGGAACCACTATGCGCAGGTTTCTGAATCCGTATGTGCTTTCCGTCCACGGCACCAATACAATTGGGGAAATTAGCCACATCCTCAAACTGTTGGGAAATCGCTAGCCACATTTCTGATGTTGGTGTTGGTAGCACAAGTGGTTGCAAGTTATTCCAAATGGCATCACAAGTCTCCCGAACCAGTTGGCAAATTGTTGACTTCCCAAGTCTAAACTGATAATGCAGTGATGCAAAAGTTTCTCCGGTAGCCAGATATCTGTCGACATTCAAAAAAAAAAAAAAAAAAAAAATTAGGATTTTTAGTGATCATCTAAAGGCTAGTACCAATAGAATATACAATTGCTAAATGAACATTAGGCCACACGATACCGAGATCTAGTCTTTGTCAATAGAATGCTAAAAAAAATGTATAATTACCTCACAGTCACTACTAGACGTTGCTCCGCACTGATGCTTTCACGAAAAGTGCTGCGATGATGATGTATCTCATCCTTCACATGCGAGAGCAGAACATCAAAGGTCTCAATGGACATCCTTAGATAGCGTTGGAATTTGGAGGGGTGATCCCGAAGCTGCACATACAGGGTGTGAAAGGCACCATATGTACTCCGCAAGAAATTCACTTCGTGGATCCAATATCTCCTTTGCGAACTACGCTTTCTCTGACGAAGTCGCAACCGCATCAAGCGAAATCTGATGAGCTCAGACACAAACATCTTGCTAGCAGAAGTTCACTCAATGCTTTCAAAATGGAGAATGAGTCTGTGCCCACACCCGACAATGACAAAAGGGAGAAAAAAAAAAAAAAAGAACAACTTTATTGACAGTGACAAACGCAGACAAACAGATACTTCGTAAACGGACATCAAAATGAAAAAACGCGATCACATGCGTTAACGCTAGCGTTACCGTGACGACGAATTTCACATATTTTTTGCTCCTTTTCTGTACATGCGTTTAACGCATCCGTTTAACGCCATGTACTTGACGCAATGTGAACCTAGCCTTATAAACTTTTGTGGAGCACTTGGGGGTAAAAAGTGCTCACCACAAATCTAGATAAGTTCCTTGGGGGACTAGTTTCCAAAATGGGGTCAGTTGTGAGGGGTTTCTATTGTTTAGATACATCAGTGGGTCTTCAAACATAACAGGACACCCGCAGACCATTCCATCAAAGTCTGCATTTCAAAACATCACTACTTCCCGTCCGAGCCCCGATGTGTGCCCAAGCAGTAGTTTACCCCCACATATGGAGTATCAGAATACTCAAGACAACCTGGACAACAACTTTTGGGGTCCAATTTCTCCTGTCACCCTAGGGGAAAAAAATTGCGGGCTGAAAATAATTTTTGAGGAAAAAAATGTTTTTTTTTATTTTCACGGCTCTGCGTTATAAACTTCTGTGAAACACTTGGGGTTCAAAGTGCTCACCACACATCTAGATAAGTTCATTGGGAGGTCTAGTTTCCAAAATAGGGTCACTTGTTGGGAAGCTCCAATGTTTAGGCACACAGGGGCTCTCCAAACGTGACAGTGTCTGCTAACAATTGTAGCTAATTTTCCATTCAAAAAGTCAAATGGTGTTCCTTCCCTTCCAAGCCCTGCCATGCGCCCAAACAGTGGTTTACCCGCACATATGAGGTATCAGTGTACTCAAGAGAAATTGCTCCACAAATTTTAGGATCCAATTTATTCTGTTGTCCATGTGAAAATGAAAAACATTGAGGCCAAAAGAAAATTTTGTGAAAAAAAGTACTTTTTCATTTTTACTGATCAATTTGTGAAGCACCTGGGGGTTCCAAGTGCTCATTATGCAACTAGATAAGTTCCTTGGGGGGGTCTAATTTCCAAAATGGGGTCAATAGTGTGGGAGCTCAAATGTTTAGGCACACAGGGGCTCTCCAAACGTGGCATGGTGTCCGCTAACGATTGGAGCAAATTTTTCATTCAAAAAGTCAAATGGCGCTCCTTCCCTTCCGATCCCTGCCATGCGCTCAAACAGTGGTTTATGACCACATATTAGGTATCGGTGTACTCAGGAGAAATTAACCAAAAAAGTTATGATCTAATTTATCCTGTTGCCCATGTGGAAATGAAATATATTGAGGCTAAAAGAAAATTTTTGTGAAAAAAGTACTTTTTCATTTTTACGGATCAATTTGTGAAGCACCTGGGGGTTCAAAGTTCTCCCTCTGCATCTAGATAGGTTCCTTGGGGGGTTTAATTTCCAAAATGGTGTCACTTGTGGGGGTGTTCCAATGTTTAGGCGCACAGGGGTTCTCCAAACGTGACATGGTGTCCGCTAAAGATTGGAGCCAATTTTTCATTCAAAAAGTCAAATGGCACTCCTCCCTTCCAAGCCCTGCCATGCCCCCAAACAGTGGTTCCCCCCACATATGGGGTTTCAGCATACTCAGGACCAATTGGACAACAACTTTTGGGGTTCACTTTCTCCTTTTACCCTTGGGAAAATAAAAAAAATGTTGCTAAAAGATCATTTTTGTGACTAAAAAGTTAAATGTTCATTTTTTACTTCCATGTTGCTTCTGCTGCTGTGAAACACCTGAAGGGTTAATAAACTTCTTGAATGTGGTTTTGGTTTTGAGCACTTTGAGGGGTGCAGTTTTTAGAATGGTGCAACTTTTGGGTATTTTCAGCCATATAGACCCCTCAAACTGACTTCAAATGTGAGGTGGTGCCTAAAAAAATGGTTTTGTAAATGTTGTTGTAAAAATGAGAACTCGCTGGTCAACTTTTAACCCTTATAACTTCCTAACAAAAAAAAATTGTTTCCAAAATTGTGCTAATGTAAAGTAGACATGTGGGGAATATTATTAATTAACTATTTTGTGTCACATAACTCTCTGGTTTAATAGAACATAAAGTCAATATTTGAAGATTGCAACATTTTCGCCAAATTTCCATTTTTTTCACAAATAAAATTATTGACCTAAATTTACCACTAACATGAAGCCCAGTATGTCACAAATAAACAATCTCAGAATCGCTAGAATCCGTTGAAGCGTTCCTGAGTTATTACCTCATAAAGGGCCACTGATCAGAATTGCAAAAAATGGCCAGGTCATTAAAGGGAACCTGTCACCTGAATTTGGCGGGACCAGTTTTGGGTCATATGGGCGGGGTTTTCGGGTGTTTGATTCACCCTTTCCTTACCCGCTGGCTGCATGCTGGCCGCAATATTGGATTGAAGTTCATTCTCTGTCCTCCGGAGTACACACAAGCGCAAGGCAATATTGCCTGTACTCCGGAGGGCAGAGAATGAACTTCAATCCAATATTGCGGCCAGCATGCAGCCAGCGGGTAAGGAAAGGGTGAATCAAACACCCGAAAACCCCGCCCATATGACCCAAAACTGGTCCCGCCAAATTCAGGTGACAGGTTCCCTTTAAGGTCAAAATAGGCTGGGTCATGAAGGGGTTAATTGAAAATACCAGGCTCTAGCTTAGCCTTTAAATTATCAGCTAATCTTAAAAATGCTATTATTTTTGCCAGTCACATGAAATATAAACAGACATGTGATATTGGATCATTTTTGTCAATAAAAAAAGGGAAGTATCTAATATTCTTGTCTAATTTGTTTGATTTGATTTTCTTTATTTGTTTCTAGTATATTTGTAAAAAAATGATGTAGCTTTGGTTCAAATTTATTTTGAAATATAGTAAATTCTGAAGGGTTCTCAAACTTTCAAGTAGAGCCGTAAATAAATTGTAAACTACACAACACCAGCATCAAATGGCATTTAACAATATTTCTGACTTCAATCTGTTATGTGATATGAGTTCTTAACAAAACTTGTAAAATCTTCCCAGAGGTGATAAGTATTAGAATAAATTGCTCAAAAGAAATCAAGTAGATAAACCTCAAGCTTTTTGTAATTGTATTGATTCATTAAGTTACAAGCTGTACTTCAACATTTAATAATTTATATATGATTTGTCATGTAAATTACATGAATGTGTTAATGGAAAATCCTTGCTTAAAGCAAGCACAGTACTAAAAAAATGATTAGTGCAAATCTGTGAAGTACTTTACGTGCTTGTCTGTCTTCTCATATTCAGATTAATATTTTTTTATAAGAACATTTAAGTTAAAAAAATCTTGAGTTAGCCTTAGAGTATGCCACATTTATCACAGTGGCTCAGGCTGAAATATACATCTGGAGCACTTTTTAGAATCTTTGGAGAGTATGTTGGTAAACTACAGGTTATTACATACAAAATCCTGTTTAAATAGATGACCCTAGCTTCTTATTAATAGTATGTGTTGTTTCAAAAAACTTTCTTCACACTTTAAGGCCAATTCATCAGACACTTTATGCAATTTTTAAAAGTATAATACTGCTTAAAATACTAAATAAGAATTGCACAACTGAATGTGAATTTTGGCATTTTTAATGTTTTACCCTAGTCTCAACAATCTTAAGGTACCTTCACACTAAACGATATCGCTAGCGATCCGTGATGTTGCAGCGTCCTGGCTAGCGATATCGTTGAGTGTGACACGCAGCAGTGATCAGGATCCTGCTGTGATATCGCTGGTCGTTGAAGAAAGTTCAGAACTTTATTTGGTCGTCAGACCGGCGTGTATCGTCGTGTTTGACACCAAAAGCAACGATACCAGCGATGTTTTACACTGGTAACCAGGGTAAACATCGGGTTGCTAAGCGCAGGGCTGCGCTTAGTAACCCGATGTTTACCCTGGTTACCAGTGTAAAATGTAAAAAAACAAACAGTACATACTCACCTTCGCATCCCCCGGCGTCCACTTCCCACACTGACTGAGCGCCGGCCGCAAAGTGAAAGTGAAAGTACAGCACAGCGGTGACGTCACCGCTCTGCTGTTAGGGCCGGGCTCAGTCAGTGCAGGAAGCGGACGCCGGGGGACGCGAATGTGAGTATGTAGTGTTTGGTTTTTTTACATTTTACGCTGGTAACCAGGGTAAACATCGGGTTACTAAGCGCGGCCCTGCGCTTAGCAACTCGATATTTACCCTGGTTACCCGGGGACCTCGGCATCGTTGGTCGCTGGAGAGCGGTCTGTGTGTCAGCTCCCCAGCGACCAAACAGCAACGCTGCAGCGATCAGGATCGTTGTCTGTATCGCTGCAGCGTTGCTTAGTGTGACGGTACCTTTAGTTTACAAAAATCCCAGCAAGATTCACCAACTTTATGAAACTTGGGTTGAGTTAGATGGTGGGCGAAGTAGCAGGGAAGGGGTTATAATGCAACTGATCAATTCAACATTCACAAACCTCATCCCAGAGATTGACAAGCTTTCTATGTGCATTAAAGTTGTAAAATGTCTTCCTTCTGTAGGGCAGCATATTCTGCTAACAGACCCTCTTTAATAACTTCTTCTGGCAGGGCAACACAACAAGTCACACTATGCCTAAATTTTAAGAAGATTTCATGAATTTGACAGTAAGTTTATTACTGGCCTACTGTTTAAAGGTCAACAAAGTCAACACATCTCTGTCAAGGATAAGAGCTGGTGGGTGTTGTCACACACCTCCCACCACTGTTACCACTTTGTTGCAGATGAAACTAGAAAGATCACCCAGATCTCACCACTGCCACCAGTTTGTCAAAGAAATGAAACTTCACTGCCTCTAATCATCAGACACTTACGCAATTGATTGATGAGTGATAGACAAGGCAGCGGCTGCTTATATTACTAGGCCAGTAATTGGGGAAATCACAGTGGATTACTGTATATACAATTCCAATGCATGGAATATATATACATACCCCGGTACAGTCACTGCCAACTCCACAACAACAAAAAGAACTAATATTTGCCACCACCAATTATTTATACAGGCCGATTGAACATCCGTTACAAGGTTGCGTGTATCTTCAGGTTTACAGAGCGAGAGGAAAAGAGGTATTACATTTTAAATGTTTCATTCAGAAAGGTAGGAAGTGTTCATAAGAAATATATGAATCTGATACAAAATGGTAACTAAACATTCTGATATAACAATTACATGGAACTAAAAGACCTAATGCATGAAAATTACTAAATCTGATGTCACAAAAATGGCTCAGTGGGGACTACTCTTTATGAAAAAATAGACAAAATTGAAGCAAGCTGTGCCTTCCAAAACTGAAAAAGGGCCAAACTAAATTCTGCTTTTTATTGGATTAAAATGATGTCCACATACAGTGGGGGAATAAGTATTTGATCCCTTGCTGATTTTGTAAGTTTGCCTGCTGACAAAGACAAGAACAGTCTATAATTTTAAGGTTAGGTTACTCATGGCATTGAGAGATAGAATATCAAAAATAAAATCCAGAAAATCACATTGTATAAATTATGTAAATATATTATTTGCATTTTGCAGTGAAAAATAAGTATTTGATCCCTCTGGCAAAACAGACTTAATACTTGATGGTAAAACCTTCATTGGCAAGCACAACAGTCAGGCATTTTATGCAAAGCAAACACACAGCACCAAAAACGCAGCTCCGAAACGTCCAGTAATTACAAATATAGAAAAACTTTATTGAAGATTAAAAACAGATAAGTATACAGCATGGCAGGAGACCTCCCCTATACAAACCCGCACACGCATATCCCAAAAGGACCCGAGTGAGGTGCGTAACAGATATACATCACAGATAATATAAGTGACAGTCCACAATAGAAACTCCTGGTATTGCTGATCATATAAAGCGGTACCGGTAATTTATATACATATATAGTGTAAGGGAGGAAGTACCCACCATAACAATCAATCCCGGCACCTACGCACAGCGCTCGCGTCCACCCCGACGCGCGTTTCGGCGATATGCCTTCCTCAGGGGGAATTCCTCAGGGGGAATGCAGTTGATGATGAGGTTTGCACACGTCCGGAGGAATTTTGGTCCACATCTCTTTGCAGATCATCTCTAAATCATTAAGATTTTGAGGAGGCTGTCGCTTGGCAACTCGGAGCTTCAACTCCCTCTGTAAGTTATCTATGAGATTAATGTCTGGAGACTGGCTAGGCCACTCCATGACCTTAATGTGCTTCTTTTTGAGCCACTCCTTTGTTGCCTTGGCTGTATGTTTTGGGTCATTGTCTTGCTGGAACACCCAGCCAAGACCCATTTTTAATGTCCTGGCAGAGGGAAGGAGGTTGTCACTTAGGAATTTACAGTACATGGTTCATCCATTCTCTCATTGATGCGGTGAAATAGTTTTGTGCCCTTAGCAGAGAATCACCTCCAAAACATAATGTTTCCACCTCCATGCTTGACAGTGGGGGTGGTGTTCTTTGGGACTTAGGCAGAATTTTTCTTCCTCCAAACAAAGTTAATGCCAAAGACCTCAATTTTTGTCTCACCTAACCACAGCACCATCTCTCAATCACTCACATAATCATCAAGGTGTTTATTAGCAAACTTCAGATAGGCCTGCACTTGTGGCTTCTTGAGCAGGGTGACTTTGCAGACACTGCAGGATTTTAAACTTTTACGGCGTAATGTGTTACCAATAGTTTTCTTGGTGACTGTGGTCCCAGCTGCCTTGAGATCATTAACAAGTTCCCCCCGTGTAGTTTTAGGCTGATCTCTCACCTTCCTTATGATCAAGGATACCCCACAAGGTAAGATTTTGCATGTCATTTTATATTTCTTCTATTTTCTTACTATTGCACAAACAGTTGTCTTCTTCCTACCCAGCATCTTACGTATGATTTTGTATCTCATTCAAGCTTTGTGCAGGTCTATGATCTTGTCCCTGACATCGTTATCAAGCTCTTTGGTCTTGCCCATATTGAAGAGGTTAGAGTATGACTAATTAATTGAGTCTGTGGACAGGAGTCTTTTATAAAAGGTGACTATGTAAAACAGCTGTCTTTAATGAAGGTAACCAGTTGATTAGGAGCAACAAACTGATCTGTAGAAACCAGAACTATTAATAGTTGGTAAGGGATCAAATCCTTTTTCATTACTGAAAATGCAGTATTGCTGCAAAATGAAATCACATTGTATAAATTGTATAAATGTATTTACATTTATACAATTCATACAATGTAACATAGTAACATAGTAACATAGTTATTAATGTTGAAAGAAGACTTTAAGTC
The DNA here is from genome assembly GCF_051348905.1 of Ranitomeya variabilis. Lineage (NCBI taxonomy): Eukaryota > Metazoa > Chordata > Amphibia > Anura > Dendrobatidae > Ranitomeya > Ranitomeya variabilis. The sequence goes on from NC_135234.1 coordinate 556,121,867, forward strand.
CATCTAGTTCAACCCATGGCCTAACCTAACATGCCCTAAGATGTTGATCCAGAGGAAGGCAAAAAAATCCATGTGGCAAAGAGTAAGCTCCAACACAGGGGAAAAAAATTCCTTCCCGACTCCACATACAGCAATCAGACTAGTTCCCTGGATCAACACCCTAACAAGAAATCTAGTATATATTCCCGGTAACATTATACTTTTCAAGAAAGACATCCAGTATCCTCTTAAATTTAAGTAATGAATCACTCATTACAACATCATACGGCAGAGAGTTCCATAGTCTCACTGCTCTTACAGTAAAGAATCCGCTTCTGTTGTTATGCTTAAACCTTCTTTCCTCCAGATGTAGAGGATGCCCCCTTGTCCCTGTTTCAGGTCTATGATTAACCCCTTAGTGACAGAGCCAATTTGGTACTTAATGACCGAGCCGATTTTTACAATTCTGACCACTGTCACTTTATGAGGTTATAACTCTGAAATACTTTAACGGATCCCACTAATTCTGAGACTGTTTTTTCGTGACATATTGTACTTCATGATAGTGGTAACATTTCTTTGATATTACTTGCAATTATTTATGAAAAAAATGGAAATATGGCAAAAAAAATTAAAATTTAGCAATTTTCAAAATTTGTATTTTTATGCCCTTAAATCAGAGAGATATGTCACAAAAAATAGTTAATAAATAACATTCCCCACATGTCTACTTTACATCAGCACAATTTTGGAAACAACATTTTTTTTTGTTAGGGAGTTATAAGGGTTAAAAGTTGACCAGCAATTTCTCATTTTTACAACACCATTTTTTTTAGGGACCAAATCACATTTGAAGTCATTTTGAGGGGTCTATATGATAGAAAATAACCAAGTGTGAAACCATTCTAAAAACTGCAACCCTCAGGGTGCTCAAAACCACCTTCAAAAAGTTTATTAACCATTTATGTGCTTCACAGGAACTGAAACAATGTGGAAGGAAAAAATGAACATTTAACTTTTTTTTGCAAACATTTTACTTCAGAACCATTTTTTTTTATTTTCACAAGTGTAAAAACAGAAATGTAACCATAAATTTTTTTGTGCAATTTCTCCTGAATACGCCGATATCCCACATGTGGTGGTAAACCACTGTTTGGGCGCACTGCAGAGCTTGAAAGTGAAGGAGCGCCGTTTGACTTTTTCAATGCAGAATTGGCTGGAATTGAGATTGGATGCCATGTCACGTTTAGAGAGCCCCTGATGTGCTTAAACAGTGGAAACCCCCCACAAGTGAAACCATTTTGGAAACTAGACCCCCAATGGAACTTATCTAGATGTGTGGTGAGCACTTTGACCCTTCAAGTGCTTCACAGAAGTTTATAACGTAGAGCCGTGAAAATAAAAAAATCACATTTTTTACACAAAAATGATCTTTTTGCCCACAAATTCTTATTTTCACAAGGGTAACAGGAGAAATTAGACCACAAAAGTTGTTGTGCAATTTGTCCTGAGTATGATGGTACCCCATATGTGGGGGTAAACCACTGTTTGGGTGCACGGCAGAGCTCGGAAGGGAAGGAGTGCCATTTTGGAATGCAGACTTTGATAGAATGGTCTGCGGGCGTTATGTTGCATTTGCAGAGCCCCTGATGTACCTAAACAGTAGAAACCCCCCACAAGTGACCCCATTTTGGAAACTAGACCCCGCATGGAACGTATCTAGATGTGTGGTGAGAACTTGGAATGCCCAAGTGCTTCCCAGAAGTTTATAATGCAGAGTCATGAAAATAAAAAATATATTTCTTTTCTACAAAAAGATTTTTTAGCTCCCAAGTTTTTATTTTCACAAGGGTGACAGGAGAAATTGGACCACAAAAGTTGTTGTCCAATTTATCCCGAGTATGCTGATGCCCAATATGTGAGGGTAAACCACTGTTTGGGCGCACGGCAGAGCTCAGAAGGGAGGGAGCACCATTTGACTTTTTGAGCGCAAAATTGGCTGTCGTGTTTGGAGACCCCCTGATGTACCTAAACAGTGGAAACCCCACAATTCTAAATCCAACCCTAACCCCAACACACCCCTAACCCTAATCCCAACCCGATCCATAATCCTAATCACAATCCTAATGATAATCACAACCCTAACCCCAAAACAACCCTGATGTCAACCCTAACCATAACCCTAATCAAAACCCTAAATCCAACACACCCCTAATCCTAATCTCAACCCTAACCTCAAACCTAACCCTAATCCCAATGCACCCCTAACCCTAATCCCAACCCTAACCTTAACCCTAATCCCAAACCTAACCCTAATCCCAAACATAACCCTAATGCCAACCCTAACCCTAATACCAACCCTAATCCAAACCTTAACCCTAATCCCAACTCTAACCCTAACTTTAGCCGCAACCCTAGCCCTAACTTTAGCCCCAACCCTTGCCCTAACTTTAGCCCCAACACTAACCCTAGCCCTAACCCTAACTTTAGCCCCAACCCTAACCCTAGCCCTAATCCTAATTTTAGGCCCAACCCTAGCCCTAACCCTAACTTTAGCCCCAACCATAACCCTAACCCTAAATTTAACCCTAACCCTAGCCCTAACTTTAGCCCCAACCCTAACCCTAGCCCTAAGGCTACTTTCACACTTGCGTCGTGTGGCATCTGTCGCAATCCGTCATTTTGGACAAAAAACGGATCCTGCAAATGTGCCTGCAGGATGCCTTTTTTCCCATAGACTTGTATTGCTGACAGATGGCCACACGTCGCATCCGTCGTGCACTGGATCCATTGTGTTTTGGCGGACCATCGTCACAAAAAAATGCGTTCAATGTAACCTTTTTTTGTACATCGTGTCCGCCATTTCCGCGCATGCGTAGCTGTAACTCTGCCCCGTCCTCCCCAGGACATAGACTGGGCAGCAGATGCGTTGAAAAACTGCATCCGCTGCCCATGTTGTGCACAATTTTCACAACGTGCGTTGGTACGTCGGGCCGACACATTGCGACGGCCCCGTACCGATGCAAGTGTGAAAGAAGCCTAACCCTAGCCCTAAGCCTAACCCTAGCCCTAATCCTAACCCGAAATTTAGCCCCGACCCTAACCCTAACCCTAAATTTAGCCCCAACCCTAACTCTAACCCTAATTTTAGCCCCAACTCCTCTCTCCTGCCGGCCAGCAGATGGCGGGCGCACTGCGCATGCGCCTGCCATTTTCGTTCCCGATGAAGAAGCCGGCAGACAGGAGGGGACGCAGGAGGACCCAGGGACACTGGTAAGTATGATAGGGTCCCCGAATCCCCCTATTTCTCTGTCCTCTGGTGTGTGATCACATCACAGGACAGAGAATGACAGATTGCTTTTTTTTTTTGCAACCGCCGGTAAACAGTTATTTACTGGCGATTGTAAAACAGGGGTCGGTAAAAACCGACCCCGATCATGTTCTTTGGGGTCTCGGCTACCCCCGGCAGCTGAGTCCCCAAAGATCCTCCGGGCGCCGGCCGGTGGGCGCACTGCGCATGTGCCCACCATTTTTTTGCCGGAAAAAGATGGCGGCGCCCATCGGAAGCCATGAGGAGCACTGGGGGAGACAGGTGAGTATCGGGGGGCTATTGGGGACCCCATTCCTCTGTCCTCTGATGTGCGATACCTGCACAAAATTTAGAAATAAACATTTCCGACATGCAAAAACAAAACAAAACAAAATTAGTGACCAATATAGCCACTTTTCTTTATGATGACCCCCAACAGCCTTTCATCCATAGATTCTTTCAGTTGCTTGATCTGTTTACGACCAACATTGCGTGCAGCAGCCACCACAGCCTCTCAGACACTGTTCTGAGAGGTGGACTGTTTTCCCTCCCTGTAGATCTCACATTTTATGAGGGACCACAGGTTCTCTATGGGGTTCAGATCAGGTGAACAAGGGGGCCATGTCATTATTTTTTTTTCTTTGAGACCTTTTACTGGCCAGCCATGCTGTGGAGTAGTTAGAGGCATGTGATGGAGCATTGTCCTGCATGAAAATCATGTTTTCCTTGAACGATACTGACTTCTTCCTGTACCACTGTTTGAAGAAGTTGTCTTCCAGAAACTGGCAGTAGGTCTGGGAGTTGAGCTTCACTCCTTCCTCAACCCGAAAAGGTCCCACAAGTTCATCTTTTATTATACCAGCCCATACCAGTACTCCACCTCCACCTTTCTGGCGTCTGAGTTGGAGTGAAGCTCTCTGCCCTTTACTGATCCAACCTCTGGCCCATCCATCTGGCCCATCAAGAGTTACTCTCATTTCATCAGTCCATAAAACCTTTGAAAAGTCAGTCTTAATATATTTCTTGGCCCAGTCTTGATGTTTTATCTTATGTTTCTTGTTCAAAGGTGGTCATTTTTCAGCCTTCTTTACCTTGGCCATGTCCCTGAGTATCGCACACCTTGTGCTTTTTGTTGCTCCAGTAACATTGCAGCTCTGAAATATGGCACAACTGGTGGCAAATGGCATCTTGGCAGCTTCACGTTTGATTTTCCTTAATTCATGGGCAGTTATTTTGTGCTTTTTTGCCCAACAAAACCCTGTTGGCTATTTGCCATGAAACGCTTGATAGTTCGGTGATCACGCTTCAAAAGTTTGGCAATTTCAAGACTGCTGCATCCCTCTACAAGACATCTCACAGAGCCCGTCAAATCGCTCTTTTGACCCATTTTTCCAAAGGAAATAAAGTTGCCTAATAATTAAGCACACCTTATGTAGGGTTTTGATGTGATTAGCCAACACCCTTCCTCATTACAGAGATGCACGTCACCTGATTTACTTAATTGGTAGTTGGCTCTCAAGTAGTGTTGAGCGATACCGTCCGATACTTGAAAGTATCGGTATCGGAAAGTATCGGCCGATACCGGCAAAGTATCGGATCTGATCCGATACCGATACCCGATACCAATACAAGTCAATGGGACTCAAGTATCGGAAGGTATCCCTGATGCTTCCCAGGGTCTGAAGGAGAGGAAACTCTCCTTCAGGTACTGGGATCCATATTAATGTGTAAAATAAAGAATTAAAATAAAAAATATTGATATACTCACCTCTCCGACGCAGCCTGGACCTTACCGCTGGTAACCGGCAGCCTTCTTTGCTTAAAATGAGCGCGTTCAGGGCCTTCCATGATGTCACGGCTTCTTCTAGAATTAGGAATTTAGGACCTGAGAATTATGTCACGGCTTGTGATTGGTCGCGTGGCGGTCACATGGGCGGCCGCGACCAATCACAAGCCGTGACGTCATCTAAGGCCCTGAACGCGCTCATTCTTAGGAAGGAAGGCTGCCAGAAAGAAGCTGAGGGTGAATATATTCCTATTAGGTATATATTCACCCTCGGACGCGCCCTGCTTCTTTCCGGCAGCCTTCCTTCTTAAGAATGAGCGCGTTCAGGGCCTTAGATGACGTCACGGCTTGTGTTGTGGATTCTGTTTGCGGGCTCCCTCTGGTGGTTACTGCTGGTACTGGGTGACTTTGGTGGGTTGCGGCCTTTGGTTTCCATCTGTCCATCAGAGGCTGGGTGTTTCCTATTTTACCTGGCCTCTCTGTCATTTCCCTTGCCGGCTATCAATGTATTCAGATGTGCTCTGTTTGGTTCCTGCCTACCTGCTCCCAGATCTTTCAGGATAAGCTAAGTGCTGATTTTCAGTTGTTTGGTTTTTTGTCCAGCTTGCTTTGAATGTTTCTTTGTTAGCTGGTTGCTCTAGTGGACTGAGGTTCTCCCCATGTGCCATGAGTTGGCACATGGGTTCTTGTAATCTCAGGATGGTTTTTTTTTTGATTAGGGTTTTTTGCTGACCGCTCAGTCCCCTTTTGTGTCATTCTGCTTTCTAGTTTTCAGCGGGCCTCTATTTGCTAAAGCTATATACATCATCTCTATGTATGTGCCTTCCTCTCATTTCACCGTCAATACATGTGGGGGGCAACTATATCTTTGGGGTTAATTCCTCTGGAGGCAAGTGAGGTCTTTGTTTTCTCTGCAGTACTAGTTAGCTCTTAGGCTGCTGCGTGGCGTCTAGAACCAACGTAGGCACGCTCCCTGGCTATCTCTAGTTGCGTTTGTCAGGCGTAGGGCAGCAGTCAGCCCAGATTCCATCACCCTAGAGCTCGTCCGATATTTATTATACTTTGCTCATCCTGTGCTATCCCTAGCTATTGGGGATTCATGACAGTATAGCCGGCCTACAAAGTGTTAATTGTTTGGGCTAAAGCAGGAGGAAAAGAAGTGTTCAAGGAAAATTTTTTTTTTTTTTTTCCTTCAGAGTTTTGCTGCCTAGCCCTTAATTGCTGTCTAGCTGCTTCTTACCTCCTCTAAACCCTTGAATGGCTCTGATCTTAGCTGTTTATCATGGATGTCCAGAGTTTGGCTTCCAGCCTGAGTAATCTCGCGGCAAAGGTTCAAAACATACAGGATTTCGTTGTTCACACTCCCATGTCTGAACCTAGAATTCCTATTCCAGAGTTTTTTTCTGGAGATAGATCTACCTTCCTGAATTTCAGAAACAATTGTAAATTGTTTCTCTCTTTGAAATCTCGCTCCTCTGGAGACCCTGCTCAACAGGTCAGGATTGTTATATCGTTCCTACGGGGCGACCCTCAGAATTGGGCATTTGCATTGGCACCAGGGGATCCTGCATTGCTCAGTGTGGATGCGTTTTTTCTGGCATTGGGATTGCTCTATGAGGAACCTAACCTAGAGATTTAGGCTGAAAAGGCTTTATTAGCCCTCTCTCAGGGGCATGATGAAGCGGAAATATATTGTCAGAAATTTCGGAAATGGTCGGTGCTTACTCAGTGGAATGAGTGCGCCCTGGCTGCAAACTTCAGAAATGGTCTTTCTGAGGCCATTAAGGATATTATGGTGGGGTTCCCTGCGCCTACAGGTCTGAATGAGTCTATGGCTATGGCCATTCAGATTGATCGGCGTTTACGGGAGCGCAAACCCGTGCACCAGTTGGCGGTGTCTTCTGAACAGGCACCTGAGACTATGCAATGTGATAGAATTCAGTCCAGAAGTGAACGGCAAAATTATAGGCGGAAAAATGGTTTGTGTTTTTATTGTGGTGATTCAGCTCATGTTATATCAGCATGCTCTAAACGCACAAAAAGGGTTGATAAATCTTTTGCCATTGATACTCTGCAGTCTAAGTTCATTTTGTCTGTGACTCTGATTTTTTCACTGTCTTCCATTTCCGTCGATGCCTATGTGGATTCGGGCGCCGCCCTGAGTCTTATGGATTGGTCATTTGCTAAACGCTGCGGTTTTAGTCTAGAGCCTCTGGAAGTTCCTATTCCTCTGAAAGGAATTGATTCTACACCATTGGCTATGAATAAACCGCAGTATTGGACACAAGTGACCATGCGCATGACTCCCGTTCATCAGGAGGTGATTCGCTTCCTTGTACTGTATAATTTACATGATGTACTAGTGCTTGGTCTGCCATGGTTACAAACTCATAATCCTGTCCTGGACTGGAAAACAATGTCTGTGCTAAGCTGGGGATGTCGGGGGGTTCATGATGATGCACCTCCGATTTCTATAGCTTCATCTACTCCTTCTGAGGTCCCTGCGTTTTTGTCGGATTATAGGGATGTTTTTGAGGAGCCTAAGCTCAATTCACTCCCTCCCCATAGAGAGTGTGACTGTGCTATAGAATTGATTCCTGGCAGTAAGTTCCCTAAGGGTCGTTTATTTAATCTGTCACTGCCAGAGCATACTGCTATGCGGAATTATATTAAGGAGTCCTTGGAAAAGGGACATATTCGTCCATCTTCGTCCCCTCTGGGAGCAGGTTTTTTTTTCGTGGCAAAAAAAGATGGTTCCCTGAGGCCTTGTATAGATTATCGCCTTCTGAATAAGATTACAGTCAAATATCAGTATCCATTGCCATTATTGACTGATTTGTTTGCTCGCATTAAGGGGGCTAGGTGGTTCACTAAAATAGATCTTCGTGGTGCGTATAATCTGGTGCGGATAAAACAGGGTGATGAGTGGAAAACCGCATTTAATTCGCCTGAGGGCCATTTTGAGTATTTGGTAATGCCTTTTGGACTCTCCAATGCTCCGTCAGTCTTTCAGTCCTTTATGCACAATATTTTCCGTGAATATCTGGATAAGTTTATGATTGTGTATTTGGATGATATTTTGGTGTTTTCTGATGACTGGGAGTCTCATGTTCTACAGGTCAGGAAGGTGTTTCAGGTTTTGCGGGCCAATTCTCTGTTTGTGAAGGGCTCAAAGTGTCTCTTCGGAGTCCAGAAGATTTCTTTTTTGGGGTACATTTTTTCTCCTTCTACTATTGAGATGGATCCCGTTAAGGTTCAGGCTATTTGTGACTGGACACAACCTACATCTGTTAAGAGCCTTCAGAAGTTCTTGGGGTTTGCTAATTTTTATCGTCGGTTCATTGCTAATTTTTCCAGTATTGTTAAACCTTTGACTGATTTGACTAAAAAGGGTGCTGATGTTGCTGATTGGTCTCCTACGGCCGTGGAGGCTTTTCGGGAACTTAAGCGCCGGTTTTCTTCTGCTCCTGTGTTGTGTCAACCAGATGTTTCACTTCCTTTCCAGGTGGAGGTTGATGCTTCTGAGATTGGAGCGGGGGCGGTTTTGTCACAGAGAAGTTCTAATGGCTCGGTGATGAAGCCATGTGCTTTTTTCTCTAGAAAATTCTCGCCCGCCGAGTTCAATTATGATGTGGGTAATCGGGAGCTTTTGGCCATGAAGTGGGCATTTGAGGAGTGGCGTCATTGGCTTGAGGGTGCTAAACATCGCGTGGTGGTCTTGACTGATCACAAGAATCTCATTTACCTTGAGTCTGCCAGGCGTTTGAATCCTAGACAGGCTCGTTGGTCGTTATTTTTTTCTCGTTTCAATTTCGTGGTTTCATACCTGCCAGGTTCAAAGAATGTGAAGGCAGATGCTCTTTCCAGGAGTTTTGTGCCTGACTCTCCTGGAGACACTGGGCCTGCTGGTATCCTTAGGGATGGGGTAATATTGTCCGCCGTATCCCCAGACTTGCGACGCGCATTGCAGGAGTTTCAGGTGGATAAACCGGATCGATGTCCACCAGAAAGACTGTTTGTTCCGGATGATTGGACCAGTAGAGTCATCTCTGAGGTCCATTCTTCTGTGTTGGCTGGTCATCCTGGAATATTTGGTACAAGAGACTTGGTGGCCAGGTCTTTTTGGTGGCCTTCCTTGTCTAGGGATGTGCGTACCTTTGTGCAGTCTTGTGAAGTGTGTGCTCGAGCTAAGCCTTGCTGTTCACGGGCTAGTGGGTTGTTGTTATCCTTGCCCATTCCGAAGAGGCCTTGGACGCACATTTCCATGGATTTTATTTCTGATCTCCCGGTTTCACAGAAAATGTCCGTTATCTGGGTTGTGTGTGACCGCTTTTCTAAGATGGTTCATTTGGTGCCCTTGCCTAAGTTGCCCTCCTCCTCTGAGTTGGTTCCTTTGTTTTTTCAGAACGTGGTTCGTTTGCATGGGATTCCGGAGAATATCGTTTCTGACAGGGGATCCCAGTTTGTGTCTAGATTTTGGCGGACGTTTTGTGCCAAGATGGGCATTGATTTGTCTTTCTCGTCTGCATTCCATCCTCAGACGAATGGCCAGACGGAGCGAACTAATCAGACCTTGGAAACTTATTTGAGGTGTTTTGTTTCTGCTGATCAGGATGACTGGGTTGCTTTTTTGCCACTGGCCGAATTTGCTCTTAATAATCGGGCTAGTTCGGCCACGTTGGTCTCTCCTTTTTTTTGTAATTCGGGGTTTCATCCTCGTTTTTCCTCTGGTCAGGTGGAGTCTTCGGATTGTCCTGGAGTGGACATGGTGGTGGACAGGCTACATCACATTTGGAATCAGGTGGTGGACAATTTGAAGTTATCTCAGGAGAAGACTCAGCAGTTTGCTAATCGCCGTCGCCGCGTGGGTCCCCGACTTCTTGTTGGGGACTTGGTGTGGTTGTCTTCTCGTTTTGTCCCTATGAAGGTCTCTTCTCCTAAGTTCAAGCCTCGGTTCATCGGTCCTTATAGGATCTCGGAGATTCTTAACCCTGTATCTTTCCGTTTGGATCTCCCAGCATCGTTCGCTATTCATAATGTGTTCCATCGGTCGTTGTTGCGGAGGTATGAGGTGCCTGTTGTTCCTTCAGTCGAGCCTCCTGCTCCGGTGCTGGTGGAGGGAGAATTGAAGTATGTTGTTGAAAAGATCTTGGATTCTCGTGTTTCCAGACGCAAACTCCAGTATTTGGTTAAGTGGAAGGGTTATGGTCAGGAGGTCAATTCCTGGGTGGTCGCCTCCGATGTTCATGCGACTGATTTGGTCCGCGCCTTCCATAGAGCTCACCCTGATCGCCCTGGGGGTTCTCGTGAGGGTTCGGTGACCCCTCCTCAAGGGGGGGTACTGTTGTGGATTCTGTTTGCGGGCTCCCTCTGGTGGTTACTGCTGGTACTGGGTGACTTTGGTGGGTTGCGGCCTTTGGTTTCCATCTGTCCATCAGAGGCTGGGTGTTTCCTATTTTACCTGGCCTCTCTGTCATTTCCCTTGCCGGCTATCAATGTATTCAGATGTGCTCTGTTTGGTTCCTGCCTACCTGCTCCCAGATCTTTCAGGATAAGCTAAGTGCTGATTTTCAGTTGTTTGGTTTTTTGTCCAGCTTGCTTTGAATGTTTCTTTGTTAGCTGGTTGCTCTAGTGGACTGAGGTTCTCCCCATGTGCCATGAGTTGGCACATGGGTTCTTGTAATCTCAGGATGGTTTTTTTTGCTGACCGCTCAGTCCCCTTTTGTGTCATTCTGCTTTCTAGTTTTCAGCGGGCCTCTATTTGCTAAAGCTATATACATCATCTCTATGTATGTGCCTTCCTCTCATTTCACCGTCAATACATGTGGGGGGCAACTATATCTTTGGGGTTAATTCCTCTGGAGGCAAGTGAGGTCTTTGTTTTCTCTGCAGTACTAGTTAGCTCTTAGGCTGGTGCGTGGCGTCTAGAACCAATGTAGGCACGCTCCCTGGCTATCTCTAGTTGCGTTTGTCAGGCGTAGGGCAGCAGTCAGCCCAGATTCCATCACCCTAGAGCTCGTCCGATATTTATTATACTTTGCTCATCCTGTGCTATCCCTAGCCATTGGGGATTCATGACAGGCTTGTGATTGGTCGCGGCCGCCCATGTGACCGCTCACGCGACCAATCAGAAGCCGTGACGTCATGGAAGGTGCTGAACGCGCTCATTTTAAACAAAGAAGGCTGCCGGTTACCAGCGGTGATGTCCAGGGGCCTCCGGACAGGTGAGTATATCAATATTTTTTATTTTAATTCTTTATTTTACACATTCATATGGATCCCAGGGCATGAAGGAGAGTTTCCTCTCCTTCAGACCCTGGGAACCATACACTGGAAACTTCCGATTCCGATTCCCGATACCACAAAAGTATCGGATCTCGGTATCGGAATTCTGATACCGCAAGTATCGGCCGATACCCGCTCAACACTACTCTCAAGCCTAAAAAGCTTGGAGTAGGACAACATGTATAAAAAGTTTCATGTGATCAAAATAATACTTGCCTAATAATTCTGCACGCAGTGTAAAATTGTCCTCCTCTGTATTGATTACTCTGCAAAGTTTAGTGTCATCTGCAGATATTGAAATTCCACTCTGTATGCCCCTTACAAGATCATTAATAAATATGTTAAAAAGAAGAGGGCCCAATACTGACCCCTGTGGTAAACCCACTGCTAACTGCGACCCAGTCCGAGTGTGCTCCATTAATAACCACCCTTTGTTTCCTATCCCTGAGCCAGCTCTTAACCCACTTACACATATTTTCCCCTATCCCCATTATTCTCATTTTATGTATCAACCTTTTGTGTGGCACCGTATCAAAAGCTTTTGAAAAGTCCATATACACTACGTCCTCTGGGATCCCTTGGTCCAGTCCAGAACTTACCTCTTCATAGAAATTGATCAGATTAGTCTGACAGAAACAGTCCCTAGTAAACCCATGTTGGTATTGGATCATGAGGTTATTCCTCTTCAGATAGTCCAGCATAGCATCCCTTAGAATGCCCTCCAGGATTTTACCCACAGTAGAGGTTAAGCTTACTGGCCTATAATTTCCGAGTTCAGTTTTTGTCCCCTTTTTGAATGTTGGCATCACATTTGCTATACGCCAGTCCTGTGGTACAGACACTGTTATTATGAACTCTTTAAAGATTAAAAATAATGGTCTATCAATGACTGTACTTAATTCCTGCAGTACTCTGGGGTGTATCCCATCCGGGCCCGGAGATTTGTCAATTTTAGTGATTTTTAGACACCGACATACTTCCTGCTGGGTTAAGCAGGTGACACTTAATGGGGAATTTTTGTCATCACTGATCATATTGTCTGCCATGGAATTTTCTTGTGTAAATACTGATGAAAAAAGTCATTTAGCATATTGTCTTTTTCCTTCTCCTCCTCCACCATTTCACCCAGACTATTTTTAAGGGGGCCAACACTATCATTTTTTAGTTTCTTACTATTTACGTAGTTAAATAATATTTTGGGATTATTTTTACTCTCTCTGGCAATGAGTCTCTCTGTCTCCATCTTAGCTGCCTTGATTTGCTTTTTACAGAATTTATTTAATTTTCTGTATTTATTTAATGCCTCATCACTACCTACTTCCTTTAATTCTCTAAATGCTTTCTTTTTGTCATTTATTGCGCCCCTTACAGCTCTACTTAGCCATATTGGTTTCCTCCTATTTCTAGTATGCTTATTCCCATACGGTATATACTGTGCACAGGTCCTATCCAGGATGCTAATAAACGTCTCCCATTTTCTTTGTGTATTTTTATGTCTCAGGATATTGTCCCAGTTAATTGCACTAAGATCATCTCTCATCCATTGGAAATTTGCCCTCCTGAAGTTTAGTGTCCTTGTAACCCCCCTACTACACATCTTATTAAAGGATACATGAAAACTTATTATTTTGTGATCACTATTCCCCAAGTGACCCCCAACCATTTTTTGGATTTTATTTTTGATATTCTCACAATATCTCAGAATGTTAAAATTAACCTACCGTTAAAATTATAGACTGTTCATGTCTTTGTCAGTGGGCAAACTTAAAAAATCAGCAAGTGATCAAATATTTATTTCCCCCACTGTACCTCTGCTTGACGAGCTCATGTGGAGGCTGGTTATGGGATGTGCTCAGCCCTACAGAATTGTATGAAATCTCCAACTTACAAGATATTTTTGCCCCTAAAGGTCCCAGGTGTTAGATACCATCATCATGTTTCCTATTATGATTTTACCTTTCCAGAGAGATGAAATAGGGCTTGAATAAAATCTCCATTAAGGTAATTATTAAGTTGCAGTGTTTCTGCTGGCTTTATGGTGCTGTGAATGAATGTGTTCTGTGCCTTCACTATGATGTCAAAAATATATCTCACATAAATATCAAGTCAATGTAAACCCCATTATTCATATCTGAACACTAGAAACAGAGCGTCTAACTGCCTAATTTGAAAAGTTTTGCTTTAGAGAGAGCAAGAGTTACCTCTAAAGGTGTTAGATTTTCAACTTTTCTGCCTCTTGAATATACAGATCTCAGACTTTGTGTCTTCTTCCCAGCCAATCTCCCTCTTGTAATTATCTGCTCACCATAGGAGGCCCTTACTTCAGTGGAAATTGAAGTGTTGGCTTTTTCTCTACTTCCGCTGATTAATTAGTCCCTCTGTTCCTAGGTCTAATGTGAAGGCTTTTCTAATGGAGGTTGAAGTGTCAGACGTTCTTCCTTCTCCAGATATATCTTTATGGATTTTATTTTTTCTTTATGACAATCTCAAACAGAACATCTCTTCAATTAGCTGAAAATGAGAATTGATAAGGACATTAAGAAGTGCTCTATTTGTTTTTCTGAAAACAGTTTGTAAAATTTTTATCATAATAAAAAGCATTCTGAATGGTTACACACTCGATATATAATAAGATTGGAATGTACTGTATCAACAGTAAGGCCACATCAACATGGCAGTATATTGTATTGAGTGGATCAAAACATGAAACTCCTATCTGCAGGCTCCATAACTAATAGGTTTCAGCTGAAATATACATAATATAAACCACCCTGTAGAAAAGTACCACAAAACAAACAAGTAGATGTATGGCAGTGTATGACTTGCAACATCAGTCCCAGAAGTAGCAGTGCCGTATAGAAAACATGATAGACAGTGAGCAAATGATCTGCTGTTGCCAGGTCCAATGGCTCAGCAAAACCATGTAGGAGATAACAAACAGGCAGATGCTGCAGCCATTTTAATCTTTGGCAACATCCATAAGTGAAAGAAAGGTATCACTGATCCATGATTGATTAATTTTTGAAAAATTAAAAGATTTTCCACATTGGCAGCAGATAACCTTGTCTGTTTGCTTATGACAAAGCAAATAACCATGCAGAATACCTTCTTAACCTTACAAAGGGCTGGACATGACATTATAGTGATAGCAAACTTGTCCTGTTGAAATATATTGTAGGTGCAAATGTTGCTGTCTCAATCTCTTGAAATCTTAGCACTTGTACACATGGCTCTCTGGGCAGTGGGAGCAGGTCTCCTTGTCAGTCATGTGGTCGGCAGGCATCCATCCTGCGAAAAGCTTAAATGAGTCCAGAACAAAGCTTATTCCTTATAATATGCAAATTGCCTCTTCAGAGAAAAAGAGGACTTGAACTCTATAGCGCCACCAGTTGGAAGTAGCGATCCTACAAGTCACAATCAACCCTTTAACGAGTCGTGCAATATGACTTAGGATAAAAGCCAAATCAGTATCTCAATTTGCAGACACGATGTTTCGGGCTGTTGGCCCTCGTCAGTGTAAAGCATGAGAACTGATTTGGCTAGGGTGAGAGGCTCTGGACTGAGGTCTAAAGGGTAAAGTTTCTCCTTGTGGAGAGTGACATGCCAGCTCTGGCTTGCCAAGGTGACTGGTAGGATTTCTACTTCCAACAGGTGGCGCTATAGAGTTCAAGTCTTCTTTTTCTCTGAAGAGGCAATTATTAAATTTCCCAGAGGAGCATTGCACGGCAAATAGGCCTCCTTACCTTGACAAGCCAGAGCCGGTATGTCACTATCCACAAGGAGAAACCTTACCCCTTATACCTCCTTATAATAGGACAATTTAGACTTCCTTTCAGAAACCTTAAAAATTCTGCCATTTTGCTTATAAAGTAAGGGTCTGTAAGCATAGTTATTTAATAGTTAACCCTTTGCTTGATTGTACTAATGCAACAATTTCTCAAGCTTTCACCTGCCATGCATGCCAGGCATGACCCTATGACCCTGCTGGTTGACTTTCTGCATCAAGATGCAAAGGTTGGTTGTAATCACCAGCATCATAATTGTCATTAACATTTTTAATGTGACTGTCAATTTTGTTTCTTAGCTATTGCAACTCAGTTGTGCGGTAAATATTCTGGGGGGCACTCCAGTTGTCAGAAGAATTTTCCAAGATAAATTAACAGGTGGTTGTCTTGAATGGTGATAAAAACAAAGTTAAATTAAAAGGTTTTTCAGGTGCTTTACTGAAACAACCACAGCTATAAAATTGATGAAGGCGATATCAGCCGAAATGCATTGTGTTATCCTTCTTTTGTTTTTTTTAACATAATTTATGATTTTCAGCTGTGGTACCATCAGTACACCACCAAAAAAACCTTTTAATAAAAATTCCTTTTTTATCACCATTCATGATGACCACCTGTTGATTTATCTTAGAATTTACATCTAACAACTGGAACGCTCCCAGAATCTTTAACACACAACCTTTTTCAAGGTGGATGGAATTTCTTTGGAAAGGAAACATTTAATTCCACGCTCCACTGGAATTGCAGCATGGTGGTGAAGGAATCTATGTGTTACTCAAGAGGCGTCTAGTGTTGTGCTTAATTGCACAACCATCACAGGTGAGTGAAATACTTTCATTCCCCTTGACATGAATACACTCTTACTATGCTTAGATAGTGACCTTTACTTCCCCCCTCACTTTTCAGGCTTCTAGTGATTATTTCAAACCAGTGTCAAAGTCTACATACGCTTGTTGCTTATACTCTTCCTTTTCCGCTATCACATCCTGCTGCTTATACTTTCAGGATCTGGGCAAGAGTTAAGTCCTGCACAGTGATTTTCAGGGCAACTTTATCCAACCCCAAAAAATAATTAAATATTTATTCAATGCTTGAGAATTTTCCTGTCTTGTCCCTGCATGTGTCAACTCAATATTCCCCTTCACTTTCAGATGCTGCTGCTTTTCCTCAACAATTTCAACACAAACTGAGAATTATGTTAAAGAAAATTGCATTAACAAAATACCAAAATTTGTTGTTCACTAAGCTACTAATATTTTAGTCTTTGTGCTACACCCTGACCAAATCGTCATCATAATTTTCAACTTGACTGTCTACCTAGTCCCCTATCTGTTCCAACTGCTTGCCCTTTGAGGGTTTGGGCAAAAGCCCAATCCTGTGCAGTATTCTACTGAGGAACTTTATTAGATCCCAAAAATGTATTAAATATTTATACAATAATTGAGAAATCCCCTGTCTTGTACCATGTCCTCACTATCTTAATATTCTTCAGCACATCCACCAGCTGCTGCTACTTATCCTGAACAATGTCAACAAAAATTAAGAATTATGTTAAAGAAAATTGCATCAATAGAATACCAATAATTTTTGTTTGCTAAATGATAACTAATTTGCCCTTTGATCCTTGAACTGACCGATTTCACAAAAAGCTATAAAGAAGCTGAGAAATGGAGAAAATGTTATGCTTGGAACCCGTTGAACATTGGTTAGGAAAAGATTTTGCTTTGTGTGCTCAGACCTGTGCAAGAATGTGATCTAGTACAGAGCCCAACCTGTGGAATTCACATATGCAAATGCAAAAAATGAAATTAAAACATTCTTTAAAAAATACAAAGAAGCTGAGACATGGTAACAATATATTTCATGGAACATAGTAAATTTTGCTTTGACAAATGTTATACATTTTGTGCCCAAGCCTGGTAAGAAAGCTTTTTTCCATAAATAATTTAGGCTAAGTAACTTATATGGAGACTGAATGCACAGTACAATCTTGGTGATTCTGCATTGATTATAGTGAATTTGAATATGTGGAAGTTCAATATTCACACAAATGAAAGGCTGCATCAATGTTTTTTTGGCACATAAAAGGTAAAAATAACAATGCAATGAACCATAGTTGTAAAAAAGACATAGACCACACATCCAAAGATAATACATTTATCTAATGTCGCTATGCAAAAGGTTTTTAATAAATGAATAGCATCACAGCAGCAATATCCACCACACAACGCCAACACCAAGTGAAAGGAGATAAAAACTCAACATTCACAAGTTTTTAGATAGTGAGTGGAGAGCAAAAATAGGTCTCCTACCAATTAAAAACCTTTGGGTCAAAAGTGCTTATCCTAGTAAAACAAAAAAATTATGGTGACTACCGTGCAATATACCATAGCTGTGAAAAAAGACATGGACTGTAATTTCAAACAATTATACATTAATCTAATGCCGCAAGGCAAAAGTTTAAAAAAATGAGCATGAGGTTCTTAGGTTATATGATGTCACCAACTTTATTCCTAATTATGCCAAATGTATTATTCAACAGGCCCTGAGACATGACTTATTGTTCATATATGTTAGGTATTGGGATTCTGCTGCTGTGTGGGACACATCCCAGGCATTGCCTGGTGCTGTGGTCTCCCATTCTGTCCCAGCCACTGCGAGTGCTGCTCAGCACAGTCATTGGTCCCAGTTTTTAGCTCAGGTTTGTGATATTTGTGTGATTACTGCTAGCCCTCTAGCCAAGTCTATGGTGGTCAGAGAGAGGCAAGTGCAGCCTGACGCTTGGGAGTCTAAAGGTACCTTCACACGAAGCGACGCTGCAGCGATAGCGACACCGATGTCGATCGCTGCAGCGTCGCTGTTTGGTCGCTGGAGAGCTGTCACACAGACCGCTCTCCAGCGATCAACTATGCCGAGGTCCCCTGGTAACCAGGGTAAACATCGGGTAACTAAGCGCAGGGCCGCGCTTAGTAACCCGATGTTTACCCTGGTTACCAGCGTAAAATCTAAAAAAAACAAACAGCACATACTTACATTCACGTCCCCCTGCGTCCACTTCCTGACTGACTGAGCGCCGTACAGTGAGAGCAGAGCGGTGACGTCACCGCTGTGCTGCTTTCACTTTCACTTTGCGGCGCTGAGTCAGAGGAGGAAGCAGACTGCAGGGGACGCAATGTGAGTATGTGCTGTTTGTTTTTTTTACATTTTACGCTAGTAACCAGGGTAAACATCGGGTAACTAAGCGCGGCCCTGCGCTTAGTAACCCGATGTTTACCCTGGTTACCAGTGTAAAATATCGCTGGTATCGTTGCTTTTGCTTTCAAACACAACGATACACAGCGATCGGACGACCAAATAAAGTTCTGGACTTTATTCAGCGACCAGCGACATCACAGCAGGATCCTGATCGCTGCTGCGTGTCAAACGAAACGATATCGCTAGCGAGGACGCTGCAACGTCACGGATTGCTAGCGATATCGTTATAATGTCGTTTCGTGTGAAGGTACCTTAAGTCCAGAGTTCACCCGACTGAGCATGTCCGTGATGTGGAGACTGCTCATTCGTGGTTGGACATTTACTGTCTGGTGAGATGGCAGCCCCGGATTGGTCCACAAGCGACATCTCAGTCGACTGGGCTTAAGTGTTTGGGCTGGAGCATAGCATATAAAAGGCCCTCAGCGGCACATGCGGGCATGCTATGTGAGGTTTATGTGAGTGAATACTCTACCCCTCTATTTGCACATGTCTCTCTATGCACAGAGAATAATTATGCTTGCAGGTACGGTTAGGACTGGGTAATTACCCATTGGCTTAGCATCTGTCTCCTTGTTGTGTGCACCTAGTGTCATATGAGTTTGTTCTTTCATTCGACTCAACATCTGCTTCATTCTTGTGTGGGGTTAGCACAGTTTAGTTGCAGAGCGAGCACAATCCCTGTGACATTTAACAGGGTACGTTTCTCAGCATACTGAGTGCAGTACCTTTCAGTGAAGTAACTGAGCTTGGTACTTTGCGTTCTGTTCATACTGTGTGGAGTTAACGCAGTCTTGATTAAGGTAAACGCTCGCAGCTTCATTCCGCCATTGTTCATTCTAGCAGCAGTTATACACTCACTGGCCACTTTATTAGGTACACCTGTCCAACTTCTTGTTAACACTTAATTTCTAATCAGCCAATCACATGGCAGCAACTCAGTGCATTTAGGCATGTAGACA
The DNA here is from genome assembly GCF_051348905.1 of Ranitomeya variabilis. Lineage (NCBI taxonomy): Eukaryota > Metazoa > Chordata > Amphibia > Anura > Dendrobatidae > Ranitomeya > Ranitomeya variabilis. Next base: position 556,141,226 of record NC_135234.1, read on the forward strand.
TGGTCAAGACAATCTCCTGCAGTTCAAACCGAGCATCAGTATGGGGAAGAAAGGTGATTTGAGTGCCTTTGAACGTGGCATGGTTGTTGGTGCCAGAAGGGCTGGTCTGATTATTTCAGAAACTGCTGATCTACTGGGATTTTCACGCACAACCATCTCTAGGGTTTACAGAGAATGGTCCGAAAAAGAAAAAAAATCCAGTGAGCGGCAGTTCTGTGGGCGGAAATGCCTTGTTGATGCCAGAGGTCAGAGGAGAATGGGCAGACTGGTTCGAGCTGATAGAAAGGCAACAGTGACTCAAATCGCCACCCGTTACAACCAAGGTAGGCCTAAGAGCATCTCTGAACGCACAGTGCGTTGAACTTTGAGGCAGATGGGCTACAGCAGCAGAAGACCACACCGGGTACCACTCCTTTCAGCTAAGAACAGGAAACTGAGGCTACAATTTGTACAAGCTCATCGAAATTGGACAGTAGAAGATTGGAAAAACGTTGCTTGGTCTGATGAGTCTCGATTTCTGCTGCGACATTCGGATGGTAGGGTCAGAATTTGGCGTAAACAACATGAAAGCATGGATCCATCCTGCCTTGTATGGAGCATCTTTGGGATGTGCAGCCGACAAATCTGCGGCAACTGTGTGATGCCATCATGTCAATATGGACCAAAATCTCTGAGGAATGCTTCCAGCACCTTGTTGAATCTATGCCACGAAGAATTGAGGCAGTTCTGAAGGCAAAAGGGGGTCCAACCCGTTACTAGCATGGTATACCTAATAAAGTGGCCGGTGAGTGTATATCTCTGCACGGTGGAACCCAGGTTGCGATTGCACTTTATTTTTTATTTTATTTATTGTCAACTCTAACAGTATACTAGCATCAGGGTCTGGCTAGAAATGGCAGATGAGCAGTGTCTCCAGCGGTACATCCAGCAGCTGGAGGGCAGTCTTACACGCTTGAGCGGGGGCGACTTCAGCTGGGGATGTATCCACAGTTTGAGGCACAAGCAGCCAGTGAAGCCGCCAATAGAGTTTCTGCTGCAACTCCTGTTCTGTCTTTTACAGATTTCCCTCTACCGGATAAATATTTGGGGGACAGCAAGGCTTGCAGAGGCTTTGTGAATCAATGCTCGATTCAGCTGGAGCTACTGGCCTCATGTTTTCCATCTGAGTGGGCCAAGGTGGGATTTGTGGTCTTCTTGTTGATGGACAGAGCATTGGAATGGGCTATGCGGCTATGGGAGCGCAATGACCAGGTGGTCCAGAGCGCTTCTCACGTCTTTCTTGGACCTCATGTTACCCATAATGCCGCACTCCAAGTCTTGGCATTAACCCAGGGCTCATCCCGCCAATTTGTCATCCAACTTTGGACTTTAGTTTCCAAGTTGGAGTTGTCAGATAAGGTCCTGATTCCCGTATTTTAGAGGCACCTTATTGACCACATAAAGGAAGCTTTGGCCACTGGGAAGATCCTAACTACACTGAAGGGCTTAATATCTGTGTCAACTTGCATTGATCTTTGGCATGCTGAATGAAGATTGGAGCGAGTCCAGTGTAGACAAAGGTTTCAGTTACCTCCAGTTATATCAAAGCTTTACCAATCCTGCAGAATCTCCAACTCAGTTGAGCAGTGTTGTGGAGTCCATGGAGGTCTCTTGGTCGGAATTTAAATCCCATCCACTATGTTCCCAACCTATCTGCTTTGTTTGTAGTCAGATGGGTCATTGCGCCCCAGGCATCAGGGAAACAACCATGCCTAGTGGCTATTGGAAGAGTCTCACTAGGCACGGCAGATGTGTCCTCAAAACTAACCTTCAAAGTGTCCTTATCTTATGGGTTGACTTCTCACACTACCGAGGCTTGCATGGATTCCCAAATCACTCATCAAACGATACCTCTTACCCATATGATGTCTCAAAAACATCAGGAGATAATTTCCTTCTTGGTCATCTCTGAGGGAATGGATGACATAATTCTGGGTATACCTTGGTTGCACCGCCATTCCCCTCATATCGATTGGGCTACTGGGATCATACAGGGATGGAGTAGTTCATGTGAGGGACAATGACTGAGGGTCCAAGTTCAGATAGGTGTCATGATCTCTGCAGGCAGAGATCATAGCAAGCCTATAGAGGGACAAGCTCTCGGAAGATGGAACTATACTGACCATGAACTAAGCCTGCCGCGCAACTAGAAATAGCCAGGTAGCATTTCCTATTTATCGCTAGATGCCCAGCTCTGGCCTAAGACCTAAATAGCTAGCAGAGGGAAATATAAGACCTGGCTCACCTCTAGAGAAATATTCCAAAGAAGACAGTAGCCCCCCACATATAATGACGGTGAGTTCAGATGAAACAACAAACGCAGCAGGAAAATAGTCTTAGCAAATTTGAGGTCCGCTTACTAGATAGCAGAAGACAGATAGTATACTTTCATGGTCAGCAGAAAAATACTAACAAAACACCATCCAGAGATTACCTTAAACTCTGGCATTAACTCATAACGCCAGAGTAGCAATCCCTGATCGACGAGAGCTTTCCAGACACAGTAACAAAACTTCAGCTGCGAACTGGAACAAATAGGCAAAACAAAACATGGACAAAAGTCCAACTTATCAGTAGTTGTCTAGAAGCAGGAACAAGCACTGAGAGGCATCAGATAACATTGTTGACCGGCAAGAAACCACCAGAGAAATGAGCTTAAATAGCGACACCCACTACTGATGGAATCAGGTGAAACAGGAAAGAGGATGACAAGTCCAATTCCACAAGCGGCCACCGGGGGAGCCCAGAATCCAAATTCACAACAGTACCCCCCCCTCAAGGAGGGGGCACCGAACCCTCACCAGATCCACCAGGGCGACCAGGATGAGCCCTATGGAAGGCACGAACAAGATCAGAAGCATGAACATCAGATGCATTGACCCAAGAATTATCCTCCTGGCCGTAACCCTTCCAGTTGACCAGATACTGGAGTTTCCGTCTGGAAACACGAGAGTCCAAAATTTTCTCCACAACGTACTCCAACTCACCCTCAACCAACACCGGAGCAGGAGGCTCAACAGAAGGTACAACAGGTACCTCATACCTGCGCAATAACGACCGATGAAAAACGTTATGAATGGAAAAGGACGCAGGGAGGTCCAAACGGAAAGAAACAGGATTAAGAATCTCCAATATTCTATAAGGGCCGATGAACCGAGGTTTAAACTTAGGAGAAGAGACCCTCATAGGGACAAAACGAGAAGACAGCCACACTAAATCTCCAACACAAAGCCGAGAACCAACACGACGATGACGGTTGGCAAAACGCTGAGTCTTCTCCTGTGACAACTTCAAATTGTCCATAACCTGCCCCCAGATGTGATGCAATCTCTCCACCACCGCATCCACTCCAGGACAATCCGAGGATTCCACCTGACCGGAGGAAAATCGAGGGTGAAACCCCGAATTACAGAAAAACGGGGACACCAAGGTGGAAGAACTGGCCCGATTATTGAGGGCGAACTCTGCCAATGGCAAAAAAGCAACCCAATCATCCTGGTCAGCAGAGACAAAACACCTCAGATATGTCTCAAGGGTCTGATTAGTCCGCTCGGTCTGGCCATTAGTCTGAGGGTGAAAAGCAGATGAAAAAGACAAATCTATGCCCATCCTAGCACAGAATGCCCGCCAAAATCTAGACACAAATTGGGTACCTCTGTCAGAAACAATATTCTCAGGAATACCGTGCAATCGGACAACATTCTGAAAAAACAGAGGAACCAACTCAGAAGAAGAAGGCAACTTGGGCAGAGGAACCAAATGGACCATTTTAGAGAAACGGTCACAGACCACCCAGATGACAGACATCTTCTGGGAAACAGGCAGATCTGAAATAAAATCCATCGAGATGTGTGTCCAAGGCCTCTTAGGAATAGGCAAGGGCAACAGCAGTCCGCTAGCCCGAGAACTACAAGACTTGGCCCGAGCACAAACGTCACATGACTGCACAAAGACTCGCACATCTCGTGACAGAGAAGGCCACCAGAAGGATCTTGCCACCAAATCCCTGGTACCAAAAATTCCGGGATGACCTGCCAATGCAGAAGAATGTACCTCAGAGATGACTCTGCTGGTCCAATCATCCGGAACAAACAGTCTATCAGGCGGACAACGATCCGGTCTATCCGCCTGAAACTCTTGCAAGGACCGCCGCAGATCAGGAGAAACGGCCGACAAAATTACTCCCTCCCTAAGGATACCTGTGGGTTCAGAATTACCAGGAGAGTCCGGGTCAAAACTCCTAGAAAGGGCATCTGCCTTAACATTCTTAGAACCCGGTAGGTATGACACCACAAAATTAAAGCGAGAAAAAAATAAAGACCAGCGCGCCTGTCTAGGATTCAGGCGTCTGGCAGTCTCAAGATAAATCAAATTTTTGTGGTCAGTCAATACCACCACCTGATGCCTAGCCCCCTCGAGCCAATGGCGCCACTCCTCAAACGCCCACTTCATGGCCAAAAGCTCCCGATTCCCAACATCATAATTCCGCTCTGCGGGCGAAAATTTGCGAGAAAAGAAGGCACAAGGCCTAATGACGGAGCAGTCGGAACCTTTCTGCGACAACACTGCCCCAGCTCCGATCTCCGAAGCGTCAACCTCAACCTGAAAAGGCAGATTCACATCAGGCTGACGCAACACAGGGGCAGAGGCAAAACGGCGCTTAAGCTCCTGAAAGGCCTCTACAGCATGAGGGGACCAATTAGCAACATCAGCGCCTTGTCTGGTCAAATCAGTCAGTGGTTTAACGACATCCGAAAAACCAGCAATAAATCGGCGGTAAAAGTTGGCAAAGCCCAAAAATCTCTGAAGACCCTTAAGAGAGGAGGGCTGAGTCCAGTCACAAATAGCTTGCACCTTGACGGGATCCATCTCAATGGAAGAGGGAGAAAAAATATACCCCAAAAAGGAAATTTTCTGGACCCCAAAAACGCACTTAGACCCCTTCACACATAAAGAATTAGACCGCAGAACCTGAAAAACTCTCCTGACCTGCTGGACATGAGAGTCCCAGTCATCAGAAAAAATCAGAATATCATCCAGATATATTATCATAAATTTATCCAGAAAATCGCGGAAAATATCATGCATAAAAGACTGGAAAACTGAAGGGGCATTAGAAAGACCAAAAGGCATGACCAAATACTCAAAGTGGCCCTCGGGCGTATTAAATGCGGTCTTCCACTCATCCCCCTGCCTGATCCGCACCAAATTATACGCCCCACGAAGATCAATTTTAGAGAACCACTTAGCACCCTCTATACGAGCAAACAAATCAGTAAGCAATGGCAATGGGTATTGATACTTAACAGTGATCTTATTCAGAAGCCGATAATCAATACATGGTCTCAAAGAGCCGTCTTTTTTTGAGACAAAGAAAAACCCAGCCCCCAAGGGAGAAGAAGATGGACGAATATGTCCCTTTTCCAAAGACTCCTTTATATATTCCCGCATAGCAGCATGTTCCGGCACAGACAAATTAAACAAACGACCCTTTGGATATTTACAACCCGGTATCAAATCTATGGCACAATCGCACTCACGGTGCGGAGGTAACGACCCAAGCTTGGGTTCGTCAAAGACGTCTTGATAATCAGAGAGGAACTCAGGGACTTCAGAGGGAATGGACGACGAAATAGAAACCAAAGGTACGTCCCCATGAATACCCTTACATCCCCAGCTCAACACAGACATAGCTCTCCAGTCCAAGACTGGGTTGTGAGACTGCAACCATGGCAATCCCAGTACCAAATCGTCATGTAAATTATACAGCACCAGGAAACGAATAATCTCCTGGTGATCCGGATTGATACGCATGGTTACTTGTGTCCAGTATTGTGGTTTATTATTAGCCAATGGGGTGGAGTCAATCCCCCTCAGAGGAATAAGAGTCTCCAAAGGCTCTAAATCAAAACCACAACGATTGGCAAAGGACCAATCCATAAGACTCAGAGCGGCGCCAGAGTCAACATAGGCGTCCGTGGCAATGGATGACAAAGAGCAAATCAGGGTTACAGACAAAATAAACTTAGACTGAATGGTGCCAATGGAAACAGACTTATCAAGCTTCTTTGTACGCCTAGAGCATGCCGATATAACATGAGTAGAATCCCCACAATAGAAACACAATCCATTCTTCCGTCTAAAATTCTGTCGCTCGCTCCTGGACAGAATTCTATCACACTGCATACTTTCTGGCGTCTTTTCCATAGACACCGCCAGATGGTGCATCGGTTTGCGCTCCCGCAGACGCCTATCAATCTGAATAGCCATTGTCATGGACTCATTCAGACCTGCAGGCAAAGGGAACCCCACCATAACATCCTTAACGGAATCAGAGAGACCTTCTCTGAAAGTTGCCGCCAAGGCGCACTCATTCCACTGAGTAAGCACAGACCATTTACGGAATTTTTGGCAGAAAACTTCAGCTTCGTCTTGCCCCTGAGATAGTGCCATCAAAGTTTTTTCTGCCTGAAGTTCCAAATGAGGTTCCTCATAAAGCAAGCCCAAGGCCAGAAAAAACGCATCCACATCGCGTAACGCAGGATCCCCTGCTGGCAATGAGAAGGCCCAATCTTGAGGGTCACCCCTGAGCAAGGAAATCACAATCCTAACCTGCTGAGCAGGGTCTCCAGCTGAACGAGACTTCAGGGACAAATAAAGCTTACAATTATTTCGGAAATTCTGGAAGCTAGCTCTATTCCCTGTGAAGAACTCCGGCCAAGGAATTCTCGGCTCAGATACCGGAGCATGTACTACAAAATCTTGTAAATTTTGTACTTTCGTGATGAGATTATTCAAACCCGCAGTTACATTCTGGAGATCCATTATTGTCAGGTGCACACAGAGCATACAGAGATTAGGAGGAGAGAGAGAAAAAAGACTGCAGCAAGGCAGACTGGAGGAAAAAAAAAAAAAAAAAAAAAAAAAAATTCCAGCAGACTTCATATAACTCTCCTTTCTCAACCTGGGTCTTTAACACTTTATTGGCCGGTCAAACTGTCATGATCTCTGCAGGCAGAGATCATAGCAAGCCTATAGAGGGACAAGCTCTCGGAAGATGGAACTATACTGACCATGAACTAAGCCTGCCGCGCAACTAGAAATAGCCAGGTAGCATTTCCTATTTATCGCTAGATGCCCAGCTCTGGCCTAAGACCTAAATAGCTAGCAGAGGGAAATATAAGACCTGGCTCACCTCTAGAGAAATATTCCAAAGAAGACAGTAGCCCCCCACATATAATGACGGTGAGTTCAGATGAAACAACAAACGCAGCAGGAAAATAGTCTTAGCAAATTTGAGGTCCGCTTACTAGATAGCAGAAGACAGATAGTATACTTTCATGGTCAGCAGAAAAATACTAACAAAACACCATCCAGAGATTACCTTAAACTCTGGCATTAACTCATAACGCCAGAGTAGCAATCCCTGATCGACGAGAGCTTTCCAGACACAGTAACAAAACTTCAGCTGCGAACTGGAACAAATAGGCAAAACAAAACATGGACAAAAGTCCAACTTATCAGTAGTTGTCTAGAAGCAGGAACAAGCACTGAGAGGCATCAGATAACATTGTTGACCGGCAAGAAACCACCAGAGAAATGAGCTTAAATAGCGACACCCACTACTGATGGAATCAGGTGAAACAGGAAAGAGGATGACAAGTCCAATTCCACAAGCGGCCACCGGGGGAGCCCAGAATCCAAATTCACAACAGATAGGCTCCTCTGAGGTCACAATGGACCTAACTTCCCTACCTAAGCACTACTGGCAATATGCTGACTAGCTCTCCAAAAAGGCAACGGAGATTCTTCCTCCTCATCGCCCCTATGATTGCCCTATAGATCTCTTTCCAGGGGCAGAGCCTCCTCGAGGGCATGTCTACCCTTTGTCTCTCCTGTAGACTGAGGCTATGTCAGAATACATCAGGGAGAATTTGGAGAGAGGGTTTATCAGGAAGTTGGTGACTCCTGCTGGGTTTGGTTTCTTCTTTGTCCAAAAGAAGAATGGGGAATTACGCCCTTGTATTGAATATAGGGGTTTGAACACCATCACTATCAAAAATAAATATCCTTTGCCCTTAATTTCTGAGCTCTTTGATAGACTGTGGGGTGCTAGTGTATAAAAGGCCCCCAGCGGCACACATAGGCACGCTAGTATTACTTATGTGAGGTGTATGTGAGTGGATAATCTACCACTCTGTTTGCACATGTCGTCCTATACACTGAGGTACTTACGTTGGCAGGTAGGGTTAGGACTGGGTATCTAACCCTTGGCTTAGCATCTGTCTCCTTGTCTGCAGTTAGCACAGTTAAGTTACAGAGCAAGTCCCTCCCTCAGGCTACATGTTTCAGGGAGAGCCTCAGGGCTTTGCACCTAGCGTTATATGAGTTCTTTCCTTTGCCTCAGCATCTGCTTCATTCTAGCGAAAGAGGACATACGTTAGTGGGGTCTGGTTTTGTGAGGGATAAAGTAAGAAGTTTTATTGGTAACATTTTGAGGTACATAACATTTTTTGATTGCTTCCAGTATAAGGCTGGAATTACATTCTCAGGTTCTACAGTGAGTACTTACCTTGAGCTTTCCGTGTAAATCCCAAAAAATGTGATGCAATCGAATTCCCAAATAAGCCATATTAGGGCTTTTTTGTGGCACGGCATGGCGTTTTTATTTTTTACCATTGTATTTTACAAATTACTTTTTGATTACTCTTTATTCAATTTGTTGTGTTGATGTATGATGGAAAAATGACATTTTTAGTATGATTTTAATATTTTTTTTACGATATTTGCCATTCAGAACAAATAACATGCCAGTTTTATAGATTGAGTCATTCTGAAAACGGCAATACAAATTACTGTATGTGTACATTTTTTTTTGTTTAGAGCACATTCTTGCATTCTATGTCGAGCAGTTACCTTGAAGTTTCCCTGTAAATACCGCAAAAATGTGATTCAGATGAAACGCCTCAACGGAACCACCAACCGTAAAGAGGCAGATGGTCACTCTTTAGACTCAGTTTGTCATCCGGCTCTGGTTATCCATATTTTTAGGCATTCACAGAACTGTGGTAATCTAACCCTGTGATCTAAAATAAAGGCACCTAAAATGATGAGACACCGTTGGAACAGAGACCAGTCAAAAGTGACTCCATTTGCCTCATAAGTGAATGACTTAGCAAAGTAAAAATGCTTTTTTATTATAAAAAAAAGTTATTTTGTTGCCATTTTCTGAGAACTGTAACTTTTTTATTTTTTTATGAACACAGCTGCATGAGGGCTTATTTTTTGTTTGATGAGTTGGAGATTTTTTTGGTACCATTTTGGGATTCACAATGTTTTTATATTGCTTTTTAATCAGAATCTTTAGGCACGGAATGAACAAAAAACAGCAGTGATTGTTTTCATCTTTTTTTTTGTGCCATTCACCGTGCAGTAAAAGTCATAAGAACGATTCATTCATCAGTTCAGTAAGATTACAGCAATACCAGATATATATATATATATATATATATATATATATATATATATATATATATATATATATATATATAATTTTTTTTTACGCTTTGCTGTTTCTACAGAAGAAAAACAATATTTTATAAAATTGAATTTGTTTTTGCATTTTCTTATTCGGAGAGATGTAACTTTTTATTTTTCCCCAAATTAACCATATTAGGTTTGGTGTTTATCTTTATAACTTTTTTTATTTATGAGTTTTTGATCGCTTTTTATTCAATTTTTTTGTGTGGCAGTGTAATGGAGAAGTAACATTTTTGGTGTGCTTTTATTTTTTTTTTGTTATTCGCCATATAGAATAAATACAAGGCAATTTTATAGATCAGGTCGATCCCTATTTGGCGATACCAATTATGTGTACATTTTGTTGTTTACCTTTGTTTTATCACAAATGCTGTGTATTTAATAGTGAAACTACTTTTTGTGATTTGAGTGCCATTTTTGTGTGTTTATTTTACATTTTAGCACATTTTATTTTACTTTTTTCACTTTTTCCCACTGTAGGACATGCATAATTTTTACTCTGATCTCTTGTCTCATACACTGCAGTACTCATGTACTGCAGTGCATGTTACCTGTCAGTGACTCTCTGACTGTGTCTGTTAGACCCAGCTTATAACTAGATCTCACACGCCACCATACTTTGGGGTATTATGATAGTGGGGGGGTCAATCCTGCCATAGGGTGTCTTTTACCCTCTTTTACAACTTACCATATTTTTCAGACTATAAAACGCACTTTTTTCCTCCCAAAATGTGGAGGAAATGGGGGGTGCATCTTATAGTCCAGATGTATGGACTCTGGCTGTGGTGGGACGGAGGGGGAGCGGCTTTGGCAGAGCATCGGGTCAAAGGAGGCTGGAGTCGGTGCCTCCGGCTAACTCCTGTGCTGCCCGCTGCTAAAAGGAAATGAATATGCACTGCATTCCATGCCCATGGGCATGGAGGGCAATGAATATTAATTTCTTTCTGGCATTCTGGTATGATTGGCCCCATCCTGTTGCTGGTATGATTGGTCCCATCAGAAAAGATAAAAAAAAAGAACATTACACTTACCTTCCTCCACTCCCTCGCAGTGTCCAGTTTCAGGGCCAGCAGCTCCTAGAATACTCACCTGGACCATTCATCACAGAGAGCGGTGAGTATCCTTTCCTCTTCAGTAACACTTAGTGTCAGCTGGAGTCTTCCTGCTGCCGACCTACGGTCACATGTGCCGGTACTTAAGAGAAATGAATATTATGGATATGACGTGACCGCTGCAGCAGCAGGAAGCCACTGGCTGACACTGTGTGCTACTGAAGAGGAATGGATACTCAACGCACTCTGTGATGAATTGTCCCAGTGAGTATTCCAGCAGCTGTGCTCTGCTTGTGAGCAGCACATGACTTCCCTGCCATGCGCTGCTTACAAGCAATAAGCAGCTGCTGGCACCAGAGCAGCACACTGCAACTGCGAGGGAGCAGAGGAAGGTAAGTGTAATGGGAACCAGAATAAGGATGGGACCAATCAAACCAGGACCAGAATGGGGACAATCATACCAGATTAAAAATGGGACCAATCATACCAGGACCTTGATGGGGACAATCATACCAGAATAAGGATGGGACCAATCAAACCAGGAACGGGATGGGGCCAATTATACCAGAATAAGGATGGGACTAATCAAACCAGGAATTGGATGGTGCCAATCATACCAGGATAAGGATGGGGCCATGCATACCAGGATAGGGATGAGGGGCCATGCATACCAGGATAGGGATGAGAGACCATGTGTATCAGAATGGGAATGAGGGGACCATATATACCAGGATAGTGGATATTAAGTACAGAATTGACCATTTTTTTGCTTCAATTTTTTTTCCTAATTCCCTCCTCTAAAACCTAGGTGCGTCTTATAGTCCGAAAAATACAGTAGATACCGGTTTTTAAAGGTTAATCATGCCGATCGGCTCCAAAACTGTCCGGATCCGATAGCGCAGGTTGACAGCTGTCATATACAGCTGTCACCTCCGGGAATATCAGCGGCAGGGTGGCACTATTTTCTTATTCATGAGTGCCATTTTACAACAGTGATGAGTAGGGTTGAGCGACTTTCATTTTTTAAAGATCGAGTCGGGTTTTGTGAAACTCGACTTTGTCCAGAGTCGAGTCGAGTGCAGTCAGCCGATTATCGCTAAAAGTCGGGGATCGACCAAAACACGAAACCCAATGCAAGTCAATGGGGAAGCATAGTCGGCAGTGAGTGGATGCCAGGAAAACACCTACAGTGCCCATTTTAATGCCAAAAACATCCATTCTTGTTTCCGAAGCTTGTCAATCTTAATTAACTTTATAATAATAGTTGTTCATTGGAACTTGGGGGTCATTTGGCAAAAGTTGTGGGGGGTAGGGCTGGTTCAAGGTTTTAGTGGGCCCAGGAATCGTGGACTACGTCACGGCGGTGGAGCAGGGAGAGGTAAGTATTTCAACGTTGCAAGTGCTGTGATCCTGAGCAAGCAAGGGGGGCCCACTCGTTCGCATTGGCACTGGCACAGGGCCCCTCAAAGTACGGCGGTGTGTTTGCATGGCGGGGGCGCCTCCCACCAGCAGCGACACTTTTGCGTACTCTGAGGGGCCCTGTGCCAGTGACGTCGCCAACGAGTATGCCCCCCCACCTGATGAAGGAACCTGCACTTTCATCTGCACCTTCCTCTTTGTCCCTGTGTAAGGTGGTATAACATGCGGGAAGGGGAACCTTACTTTCAGCAGGGTCAGATTCTGGCTGTGTAGAGTGCAAGGGGAATGTAGTGGTCTAGGTCAATGTACCAGCAGACTCATCTAGCAGTGGCTGGGCAATGGGCAGGATGAGGAGGAAACAGATATAGGGCCAAAGAATAAAGTAGGCTAAATGCAGTTCAAAATTGGTAACAGGACTAAACAGGCGGCATTGCTTTGTTCAGTGGAGTAGCAAACCCAGGAGCAGCAGACACTGTTTTAAGGGCCCAAACACACTAATAGGCCAAATGCAGTTTAATATCTGATACTTTAGGCCAAAAGCCTAAAGACTGAAGCTCAGCTTTATACAGTGGAGGACAACACCAGGGAGGGGCAGACACCGTTAGTAGGCCCTAACCACCAAGTTTTTAAAAAACAGCACTTAATGAGAGCCAGAAGGTTGAAGCTCAGCTTTATTCAGTTGAGGACAAACACCAGGGAGGGGCAGACACCGTTAGTAGGCTGTAACCAAAGTTGAAGGCCAAATGCAGTTTAATATCTGATACTATAGGCCGAAAGCCAGAAGGTTGAAGCTCAAATTTAGACAGTGGAGGACAATTTGAATTAGGGACTGCAGACAGACTTAGTAGGCTGTCCCCTGTGGACCATGCATCCACCACATTAACCCATTGCGCCGCAATGGACACGTAATCTTCCGTGGCCATGCCTACAGGTCCATGCGTCTGTTGTCAGGTGCACCTTTGTACTCACAGATTGCCAGAGTGCATGGACAATGCGGTCTTTCACATGCTGGTGGAGGGTTGGGATGGCTTTTCTCGCAAAAGAAGTGTCGACTGGTTAGCTTGTAGCGTGGTACAGCGTAGTCCATCATGGCCTTATTCATAGTAAATAAAATATATAACTAGGCTCTATGAACTTTTAAATAGGTTCCAGGGGTACACGGGCAGCATTGGTGTGGTAAGTGGAGGAGTATTGCAAGAAGGGACCGCAGACAGGCTAACGAAGGCCTAACATAACAAACAATAGGCTCATGGCAGTTTTAAATCGGTAACATGGATACACAGGCAGCTTTGTGGTCAGCGGAGGAGGAGTATTGCAAGAAGGGACCGCAGACAGGCTAACGAAGGCCTAACATAACAAACAATAGGCTCATGGCAGTTTTAAATCGGTAACATGGATACACAGGCAGGCACTCCAGGCAGCATTGTGGTCAGTGGAGGAGTATTGCAAGTAGGGACCGCAGACAGGCTAACAAAGGCCTAACATAACAAACAATAGGCTCATGGCAGTTTTAAATCGGTTACATGGATACACAGGCAGGCACTCCAGGCAGCATTGTGGTCAGTGGAGGAGTATTGCAACTAGGGACCGCAGACAGGCTAACAAAGGCCTAACATAACAAACAATAGGCTCATGGCAGTTTTAAATCGGTAACATGGATACACAGGCAGCTTTGTGGTCAGCGGAGGAGGAGTATTGCAAGAAGGGACCGCAGACAGGCTAACAAAGGCCTAACATAACAAACAATAGGCTCATGGTAGTTTTAAATCGGTTACATGGATACACAGGCAGGCACTCCAGGCAGCATTGTGGTCAGTGGAGGAGTATTGCAAGTAGGGACCGCAGACAGGCTAACAAAGGCCTAACATAACAAACAATAGGCTCATGGCAGTTTTAAATCGGTTACATGGATACACAGGCAGGCACTCCAGGCAGCATTGTGGTCAGTGGAGGAGTATTGCAAGTAGGGACCGCAGACAGGCTAACAAAGGCCTAACATAATAAACAATAGGCTCATGGCAGTTTTAAATCGGTTACATGGATACACAGGCAGGCACTCCAGGCAGCATTGTGGTCAGTGGAGGAGTATTGCAAGTAGGGACCGCAGACAGGCTAACAAAGGCCTAACATAATAAACAATAGGCTCATGGCAGTTTTAAATCGGTTACATGGATACACAGGCAGCATTGTGGTCAGTGGAGGAGTATTGCAAGGAGTGTCTGACACAGATAGTACTCCCAAAAAATAAATAGATGTTAATGTCTCGCAAAACAACAATAAATTAAAAAAGGGTGGCATGCTTAGGTAAAGGGGTGGGCTCATCTGCAGAGTTTATGACAAAGTAATTTGGCAGTAAATTACTATTTACTGGTGTCAATATAGGACACTGACCCAAACTACTTTAACTAGCATCATAGATGTCAACAAATTGGTATTGTTTGTCAGGGCCAGGCATTGAATGATGTCAGCGCATAGACTAAACATTGGTGGAGCTGTGCGAGATAATTTTGAACGTGGTAGAGCACAGTTTGAGCTGGGGGGGAACTCTCTTGTGGCCGGCGGTACCGCCCCAGGGCCCCTCATGTTACAACGGTGTGTCTGACGTTGGGTGCGCACCACCACCGCCAGAGACACTACATTGTACTATGAGGGACCCAGTGGCAGTGCCGTCGACCAAAAGCGGGCACACCCACCTCTTCAGACAAACAGCTCTGTAACGGGTGCTTGCGCCAAGTGGCGAGTCCACGGCCCCGTGGGGGGAGATTTCCCATTGGGGGAGGTGTAAACATGTCGTATGCTGGACAAACAGCTGCTGCAAATTAACAGATTGGAACACTCAGTAAGACCAGTCCACAAGCAAGCAATTTTTATAGGAAAGCTAGATGTCAGCCGGGAAAGGTGGGGCAAAATAATTTGAAATCCAGGAGTGGTTCATTTTAATGAAGGTGAGATCATCCACATTTTGGGGAGCCAGACGAGTCCTTTTTTCGGTTAATATTGAACCAGCAGCACTGAATACTCTTTCTGATAGCACACTAGCTGCTGGGCAAGCAAGCACCTGCAATGCATATTCTGCCAATTCAGGCCAGGTGTCTAATTTGGATGTCCAGTAATCAAATGGGAATGACGGTTGAGGGAGAACATCGATAAGGGATGAAAAATAGTTAGTAACCATACTGGACAAATGTCTCCTGTCACTTTGAATAGATGCTGCAGTAACTGTCCTGTCTGCGGTCATTGCGAAATCACTCCACAACCTAGTCAGAAAACCCCTCTGTCCAACGCCACTTCTGATCTGTGCACCTCTAACACCTCTGCCATGTAGCCCCCTGCAGCTTGTGTGAGAACCATCACCGGCGCTGTGTGCTGGGAATGCCTGAATCAAACGGTCTACAAGAGTAGCTTGTTTGGTTGCTAATATTTGTTCGAGGTTCTCATGTGGCATAATATTTTGCAATTTGCCTTTATAGCGAGGGTCAAGGATGCAGGCCAACCAGTAATCATCATCGCTCATCATTTTAATAATGCGTGTGTCCCTTTTGAGGATACGTATGGCATAATCCGCCATGTGGGCCAAAGTTCCAGTTGTCAAATCTGCGGTTGTGCTGGTTGGAGGGGCAGTTACAGGCAAATCTACGTCACTTGTCTCCCTTAAAAAAACAGAACCCGGCCTTGCAATGCCACTAATTTCTGTTGGCCCAGGAGAAGCTTCCTCATTCAAAAAGTACTCATCCCATCATCCTCCTCATCCTCCTCCTCCTCTTCGCCCGCTACCGCATCCTCTACACGGCCCTGACCAGACAATGGCTGACGTCATCAAGGCTTTCCTCTTCCTCGGCTGCAGTCGCCTGCTCCTTTATGTGCGTCAAACTTTGCATTAGCCAACGCATTAGGGGGATGCTCATGCTTATTATGGCATTGTCTGCACTAACCAGCCGTGTGCATTCCTCAAAACACTGAAGGACTTGACACAGGTCTTGTAGCTTCGACCACTGCACACCTGACAACTCCATGTCTGCCATCCAACTGCCTGCCCGTGTATGTGTATCCTCCCACAAAAACATAACAGCACGCCTCTGTTCGCACAGTCTCTGAAGCATGTGCAGTGTGGAGTTCCACCTTGTTGCAAGGTCGATGATTAGGCGATGCTGGGGAAGGTTCAAAGACCGCTGATAGTTCTGCATATGGCTAAAGTGTACGGGCGAACGGCGGATATGCGAGCAAAGTCTGCGCACTTTGAGGAGCAGGTCGGGTAACCCCGGGTAACTTTTCAGGAAGCACTGCACCACCAGGTTTAAGGTGTGAGCCAGGCAAGGAATGTGTTTCAGTTGGGAAAGGGCTATGGCAGCCATTAAATTCCTTCCGTTATCACTCACTACCTTGCCTGCCTCAAGATGTACAGTGCCCAGCCATGACTGAGTTTCATTCTGCAAGAACTCGGACAGAACTTCCGCGGTGTGTCTGTTGTCGCCCAAACACTTCATTGCCAATACAGCCTGCTGACGCTTGCCAATAGCTGTCCCATAATGGCACACCTGGTGTGCAACAGTGGCAGCTGCGGATGGAGTGGATGTGCGACTGCGGTCTGTGGACGAGCTCTCGCTTCTGCATGAGGAGGAGGAAGAGGAGGAGGGGGGGCGAACGCCTACAGCCAACTCTTTCCTTGACCGTGGGCTAGGCAGAACTGTCCCAATATTGCTGTCCCCTGTGGAGCCTACATCCACCACATTCACCCAGTGTGCCGTGATGGACACGTAACGTCCCTGGCCATGCCTACTGGTCCATGCATCTGTTGTCAGGTGCACCTTTGTAGTCACAGACTGCCTGAGTGCATGGACGATGCGGTCTTTAACATGCTGTTGGAGGGCTGGGATGGCTTTTCTAGAAAAGAAGTGCCGACTGGGTAGCTCGTAGCGTGGTACAGCGTAGTCCATCAGCGCTTTGAAAGCTTCGCTTACAACTAACCGGTAGGGCATCATCTCTAATGAGATTAGTCTAGCAATGTGGGCATTCAAACCCTGTGTACGCAGATGCGAGGATGAGTACTTCCTTTTCCTAACAAGAGTCTCATGTAGGGTGAGCTGGACTGGAGAGCTGGAGATCGTGGAACTAGCGGTGGTGCCGGTGGACATGGGTGACTTAGAGAGGGTTGGAGATGGTATTCTTGCCGGTGCCCTACATGCAGTGTTTCCTACTACTAACCTGGCGATTCCCTGACTGCTTTGGCCTGGCGATGAAAGCTGCACAGATACTGCAGGTGGTGTGGGAAATGGTCGGCTTACAGGGAGGGAAGGGATGTAGCGTTGCTGACTAGCTTCATTGGCCGAGGGTGCTGCAACCTTTAGGGACATTTGGTAGTTAGTCCAGGCTTGCAAATGCATGGTGGATAAATGTCTATGCATGCAACTTGTATTTAGACTTTTAAGATTCTGACCTCTGCTTAAGGTAGTTGAACATTTTTGACAGATGACTTTGCGCTGATCATTTGGATGTTGTTTAAAAAAATGCCAGACTGCACTCTTTCTACTATCGGATACCTTTTCAGGCATTGCAGACTGAGCTTCTTTAACCAGATGGCCACGCTGTCCTCCAACTGGTTTTGGTTTTGCCATGCGTTTTTGGCCAGATACGGGCCCGGTAGATGGAACCTGTTGTGATGTTGATGCCTGCTGCGGCTTCTCCTCCTCCGTTTCGGAACTACTGCCGCCTGCACCCTGTTCCCCCAATGGCTGCCAATCGGGGTCCACAACTGGGTCATCTATGACCTCCTCTTCTATGTCGTGTGCAACTTCGTCTGTGTCACCGTGTAAGCCGGTGGTATTGCGTTCGTGACGGGGCACCATAGTCTCCGCTGGTTTTGATTCTGCCTCAGTACACTGCGAGGGCAATGTTCTGGTCTGAGTCAAAGGAACAGCATAGTAATCTGGCTAGAGCAATAAAGGCGTCAGTTATATATAGCGCATAACTATGGCGACTCTTAATATAAGTAATGATACTAAGGAGGACCGAGAGTCAAAACTAGCCAATGTAAATTTACAAAAAGTTAAATTTTATTTCAGAAAGTCATATACACAAAACTGTATCATACAGTAGTAAAATAGCAACTATATCCTAGATACATCAAGAGAGACGCCCCCTGAGGAAGCGACAATATTTTCACGCGAAACGCGCGTTGGGGTTTGCGATCCAGGACCCACACAGGACGTCTGCACATATATGGGTAAATAAACTTATTTAATTAAGCAATCTGGCTCTTACAGCCCTATGATATGTGGGGAATTGACGTGACAACGCTCTTAGAAGCATACTGTTTGGTTGCAACACCACTTGCCACTGCTAGCAGGTCCCATGTGTGTGAGAGTACTTACTAACATGCACTCTTTTGGGAAGCAGTGCTTATTGGATTCATTTGTGTTTTGTGGTTTCCTGGATCGCTCTCTTGATGTATCTAGGATATAGTTGCTATTTTACTACTGTATGATACAGTTTTGTGTATATGACTTTCTGAAATAAAATTTAACTTTTTGTAAATTTACATTGGCTAGTTTTGACTCTCGGTCCTCCTTAGTATCATAGTAATCTGGCTGTGGCTGTGCATCTGTGCACTCCATGTCCGATTCAACTTCTAATGGGCATGGCCTGTTAACTGTTTCACTGTCTAACCCAGGAACGGTATGTGTAAAGAGCTCCATGGAGTAACCTGTTGTGTCGACTGACGCATCCTTCACTGTTGTTTTTAGTGAAGGACACAAGGAAGAGACTTGTTCCTGACCGGGAGCATCCACTGACGATGCACTGCTCTGACATTTGGCACTTTCTGAGGAGGAGGCGAAAGAGCTAGAGGCAGAGTCAGCAATGAAAGCCAATACTTGTTCCTCCTGCTCCGGCTTCAAAAGTGGTTTTCCTACTCCCAGAAAAGAGAGCGTTCGAGGCCTTGTGTAGCCAGACAACGAACCTGGCTCAACAACTCGAGACTTAGGTGCTGTACAGCTTTCACCACGACCACCTGATGCTCCACCACCACTACCATCATTACCAGCTGACAATGACCGCCCACGGCCACGACCTCTTCCACTAGACTTCCTCATTGTTTGCAAAACGTAACCAAAGTAACGCTATTTGTTACTGTAAAACAACTTATCAGGTGAACTCAAACTTCTGTAGGATTTATTTATACCTTTATAGGTGCCTGACACTGAAAGGAAAATCAGGCCCAATGTTACACACTAGGTTTTCTGTGCCCCAATAATTTGAGACAGATGGCACACACAGGACCAGCACTCAAGCAGAAATGCCAATCTTAATCTCCCACTATATATTTTTTTTTTTAAAAGGGAGAATTTACCCCCCCCCAAAAAAGGCCAAGTATTACACAGTGGTTTTCGGTGCCACACAATGAGAGACAGATGCCACACACAGCAATGGCACGGAGGCAGACTTGCCAATATTTATCTCCCACTAATTTTTTTTTTTGAAAAGGGAGAATGTACCCCAAAAAAAAAAATGGCCAAGTATTACACAGTGGTTTTCGGTGGCACACAATGAGAGACAGATGCCACACACAGGACTGGCACTGAGGCAGAGTTGCCAATATTTATCTCCCACTAATTATTTTTTTTTGAAAAGGGAGAATGTACCCAAAAAAAAAAAAATGGCCAAGTATTACACAGTGGTTTTCGGTGGCACACAATGAGAGACAGATGCCACACACAGGACTGGCACAGAGGCAGAGTTGCCAATATCTATCTCCCACTAATTATTTTTTTTTGAAAAGGGAGAATGTACCCCCCCAAAAAAAAATGGCCAAGTATTACACAGTGGTTTTCGGTGGCACACAATGAGAGACAGATGCCACCCACAGCAATGCCACAGAGGCAGACTTGCCAATATTTATCTCCCACTAATTATTTTTTTTTGAAAAGGGAGAATGTACCCCAAAAAAAAAAATGGCCAAGTATTACACAGTGGTTTTCGGTGCCACACAATGAGAGACAGATGCCACACACAGCAATGGCACGGAGGCAGACTTGCCAATATTTATCTCCCTGCAGTTATCTCAGAAATGTATGGCAGGCAGCTATAAAAAAGGACTGCTGCACACAAAAGTGTGGACAAACACACAAGATAGCTGTGCAGAAAGGAAGGAAAAACAGGATTTGTGCTTTGAAAAAAGCAGTTGGTTTGCACAGCGGCGTACACACAGGCACAGCAACGCAGCTATCAGGGTCAGGGAGCCTTCTAGTGGAGCCCAATGAGCTACAGCGTTGAGGAAAAAAAAATGTAGCTTCCACTGTCCCTGCAAACAAAAGGTGGTGTTGGACAGTGGAAATCGCTACAGCACAAGCGGTTTGTAGCTTTATGTACCCTGCCTATCACTATCCCTGCTTCTGAGAAGCGGCAGCAACCTCTCCCTACGCTCAGATCAGCAGCAGTAAGATGGCGGTTGGCGGGAACGCCCCTTTATAGCCCCTGTGACGCCGCAGAAAGCAAGCCAATCACTGCAATGCCCTTCTCTAAGATGGTGGGGACTGAGATCTATGTCATCACGCTGCCCACACTCTGCATCCACCTTCATTGGCTGAGAAATGGCGCTTTTAGCATCATTGAAACGCGACTTTGGCGCGAAAGTCGCGTACAACATGGCAGACCCCACACAGGGATCGGCTCGGTTTCATGAGACGCCGACTTTGCCAAAAGTCGGCGACTTATGAAAATGAACGATCCGTTTCGCTCAACCCTAGTGATGAGGAAACAAGACCCCTCAACGGCCGTGGTTTTTATGCATATCGGCCCTCGTTAAGGGGTTACATAATCATCAGCATTGCAGCGTTGCTGTACCATGTGACAAAAAAACTGTAAGTCATTAAGAGGAAGCCTGCGCAGCTGCAACTAATGCCATTAGTCCACTTTCTGGTAGATATAATCTTCAATAATGTGTGAAATGTTGCAAGAGAGGACCTGCAAATTTCAGGAAATTCAGCTTCAAGCTGATTTGTAGAGGATCAATCCACTCATCTCTACTTATAATACACAAAATGTCGACTAAAATACTGCTGTTAAAGTTGTTTAATGAAACCTGTCACACTGTACATGCTGTTGGATCTGTAGAGAATATGATACAGATAAGGAGAAGTTGGGCAGAATGGTATAGTGTAAATAAGAAGTCTATAGACCATCATTAACCCCTTTACCCCAAGGGTGGTTTGCACGTTAATGACCGGGAAAATTTTTACCATTCTGACCACTGTCCCTGTATGAGGTTATAACTTTGGAACGCTTGCATGGATCCTGGTGATTCTGACATTGTTTTCTCATGACATATAGTACTTAATCTTTGTGATAAAATTTCCTTGACATTACTTGAGTTGATTTGTGAAGAAAATGGAAATTTGGCAAAAAATGTAAAACATTTTGTAATTTTCCAACTTTGAATTTTCATGCCCTTTAATCACATAGATATGTAACACAAAATACTTAATAAGTAACATTTCCCACATATCTACTTTACATCAGTACAATTTTGGAATCTAAATTTTGTTTCTGAGGGAGTTATAAGGGTTAAAAGTTGACCAGCAATTTCTCATTTTCATAATACCATTTTTTTAGGGACCACATCACATTGGAAGTCACTTTGAGTGGTCTATATGATAGAAAATACCAAAGTGTAACACCATTCTGAAAACTTCACCCATCAAGGTGCACAAAACCACCTCCCAGCAGGACCTAGAAGGAGCTCAGTGGCCATTTTGGATCCGGGGCCTGCAGGGAGACAATCGGAACACCGCGTTGTTCCGAGGGTCTCAGGGAAGCAGGCAGGGGGCCCCCTCCCTGTGTTATGCTTCCCTATGCTGCTGGAACGCTGCGATCATGTTTGATCGCAGTGTTCCTCGGGTTAATGTGCCAGGAGCGTCCATCCCCTGCGAGCGCTGCTGATTGGAGATTACGTACTATCCCGTTGGTGGTTATAGGGCCCAGACCACCTTGACAGGATAGTACGTCTCTAGTGATGAGCGAACATGCGAGCCACTACTCGATACTCGCCCGAGTATCAATGTACTCGGTGTACTTGCCAAGCACTGAGCATTTCCGGGATTATTCAGCAGTAACTGGTGTCTCCACCCAGCAGTTTTGGCGGACTTTAGAGACCCAATCATGCTGCAGGGATTGTCTGCCAAGGCCATGAAACACCGCAGCCATCTTTGTTGTGGTTGTGAAGTGATTGGCTTGGCTGCACAGCATCATCCCGAGTGTAAGAGACCTGGCGCCACCCTGCTCGCCGCATTCAGCTCCAGATTCAGCGAGAGTAGGGAGAGCTGCTGCCGAGATAGGGTCAGAATCGTGGTTTTTATAGTTAAGTGTAGGTCTGCAACTGTTGAATCCACAACTCCTGAGAAACCAACAATCCTTTTTAGGGCTAATTCATGAGTCCTGATATTGCAGCGCTAGGTAGGCAGGGCACAGCATATCTACATCAGTGCAAAGCCTGCAGGCACTGTATGTGCGTACATAGCTCCCACTGCATCCCTCCCAAAGCTCCATAACTGTCTGCTACTGCAGACCTAGGTGCATATTTTCCCAAATATTCACCCCCCCAAAAAAAATATACAGTGTGTTCTGACAGACTGAGGCCTATTTAAAAATCATAGTTTGTCAGGCATACGTAGCATAGTTGTGTGTGCTAGCCTTGTGCCACTGTTTTTTGTGTGTGTTTTAAATTCACAAAAAAAAAGCCTTACTGTATATACAGCACTATTTTGCATTAAAAAATACAGGTCACATATTTGGCAGTGTTATATTTCCGTGACAAGCCTCATATATCTGCGTGCTCCAAGTTTGGGCATTGTAGGCTGATTTACCACTTTTTTGCTGTCTGCTACTCTACTTATATACAGCACTATTTTGCTTTCAGAAAATACAGGCCACATATTTGGCAGTGTGATATTTCCATGACAAGCCTCATATATCTGCGTGCTCCAAGTTTGGGCATTTTAGGCTGATTTACCACATTTTTTGGTGTCTGCTACGCTACTTATATACAGCACTATTTTGCATTAAAAAATCCAGGCCACATATTTGGCAGTGTGATATTTCCGTGACAGGCCTCATATATCTGCGTGCTCAAAGGTTGGGCATTGTAGGCCGGTTTACCCCCTTTTTTGCTGTATGTTACTCTACTTACATACAGCACTATTATGCATTCATTAAATACAGGCCACATATTTGGCAGTGTGATATTTCCGTGACAGGCCTCATATAACTGTGTGCTCCAAGTTTGGGCATTTTAGGCCGGTTTCGCACTTTTTTCCTGTCTGTTATTTTAATTATATACAGCACTATTATGCATTCATTAAATACAGGCCACATATTTGGCAGTGTGATATTTCCATGACAAGCCTCATATATCTGCGTGCTCAAAGGTTGGGCATTGTAGGCCGGTTTACCACTTTTTTGCTGTCTGTTACTCTAATTATATACAGCACTATTTTGCAATAAACTAAAAATCCAGGCCACATATTTGTCAGTGTGGTATTTGAGTGACAGGCCTCATGTATCTGCGTGCTCCAAGTTTGGGCATTGTATGCGGATTTCCCACTTTTTTCCTGTCTATTACTCACAAAAAGCCCAAAAAATAGAATACAGTCTGTTATGTCAGACTGAGGCCTGCCTGGTGTTTGTGTTTGAAAAATCGTAGATTTGCAGGCATACTGAACAGATATTATTTTGCTCCTAATAAATACATTTGTGTTGAGCTTTTGAAATAGTGCAGTAGTCCATTTAAAATGGGCAAGGGGCAAGGGAAGTGGAAGTGGACGAGATGCTGATGGTGAATGCAGAGGATGAGGCTGTGGCAAAGGTGAAAGTGGGCCACAACAAAGACTCACATCTTCTCGCTTGACCTTCCTGTCCCAGTTTCTAGTGGATCGCAGCACACCACTATTGAAGCCAGAGCAGTGTGAAACGGTTGTTAGTTGGATAGAGGATGATGCTTCCAGTCACTTAGCCAACACCACCACCACCACCACCATGTCTTCCACACAGTTACGTCTGAGTAGCCGTGAGTGTGGCCCGGATATTCCTCACCCTGATCCTCCTTCCTCCCACCATGCCGAGTGCCCTGAGACAACTGATCCCACACAAGGACTCTCTGAAGAGCTGTTAAGTTTTCCATTTCAAGATTCCGGACTTTCGGACGATCAACTTGAAGTGGTGGCAGCTGTGATCGAATGTAGAGATACCCAAAGCTTTGACCAGCCCCGGTTACGCAAAGGCGATGGTGGGAAAATGTCAGAAGAGGTGGACGATGATGAGACACCATTGCCAGATAGTCAGGAGGAGGAGCAGCGTGCGGATGTAGAAGATGAGGTGGTGGATGACTGACCCAACCTGGCAGGAGGACATGCAGAGCGAGGGCAGCAGCAAACATGGTTATGGAGGCATATCACCCCAACAGGCAGGAAGAAGCAGTGTGATGGCCACAGACACAAGGTGTGCATCCGTTCCCCGTAACACCAACATGAGGGAAGTTACCATTCCAACTGTTAGATCTTCCCTAGTCTGTTTTTTTTTGTAAAGACTCTGCCGATAACCCCAAACAGGCCATTTGACTTTGTGGGCTGAACCCCAGGCTCCTGGATCACTCTCTGCAGGTCACACCACTGCTTCTTCCACTGTTTTGCATAGAAGCCAATCCCCAGTACACCATGCATGTCAAGATGCCTCTAGCCCTTCACCTGTCATTGGCCACAGTCAAGCAGCACCATCATCAAGCCCGTCCATGTCCTTGTCTCAGCACAGCCTTCAGTTGTCTATACTCCAGTCTTTGGAACGCAAAGGGGTCAGCATTCCTCATATACTATATGGCTCTAACAGTGCTCCTGTGCATCGTCATTAATTAGCAAGTCACTATTGGATATTCCCAGCCACTAATGCCGCACTATTCAGTATGCATATGCCTTACTGCACATTTCCATCAGTCAAGCCACTATTAACAGCTTAATGAGTATGCATATACTCTAGAAGCGTTTCCCCACCTTGCGGTTCATCAGGAGAACATACTGCGATAAACATCTTATCGTGCCAGGAAGATGGCTACCAACAGCGTGTGAGCAATGCCCATCCGCGTGGGTCATGGATTCAATATCTTAAAACTATGGGGATCATTTTAACCTGGGTAGTGCATTCCAAAGAATTGGTGCAGCATGGGAAAAAGTCTTGGAGATGAGAGTGGGAGGTTCTGATTATTGAGGATGTTAACCTCAGGTCATTAGCTGAACGGAAAGCATGGTAGGGGTGGACTGAGAACAGGGAGGAGATGTAGAGTGGTGCTGAGCTATGGAGTGTTTTGTGGATGAGGGTAATAGTTTTGTACTGGATTCTGGAGTTGATGTGTAACAAGTGTAATGACTGGTACAAGGTAGAGGCATCGGTATAACAATTGGTGAGGAATATGATCCTGGCTGCAGCATTCATGACAGATTGGAGAGGGAAGAGTTTGGTAAGAGGGAAGACGATTAGTAGAGTTACAATAGTCCAGACGAGAATGAATAAGTGAAACAGTAATAGCTTTTGAAGAGTCGAAAGTAAGAAAACGGCAAATTCTAGAAATGTTTTTGAGATGTAGATAAGAGCGAGCCAGTGATTGGATGTGGGGGGGTGAATGAAAGCTCAGAATCAAGTAGGACCCCAAGGCAGCTGGTATGTTGCTTGGGAATAATGGTGAAACCACACACGGAGATGGCAATGTCAGACAAAGGTAGGTTAGTAGAGGGGGAGAACACGAGAAGTTCAGTTTATGACAGGTTCAGTTTCAGATAGAGGGAGGACATGATGTTAGAGACAACGGTAAGACAATCACTGGTGTTTTCTAAAATGGCAGGCATGATATTAGGAGAAGAAGTATATAATTGGGTGTCATCAGCATAGAGATGGTACTGGGACCCAAATCTACTGATTGTTTGTCCAATAGGGGCGGTATACCAAGAAAAGAGGAAGGGGCCTAGGACTGATCCTTGAGGAACCCCAACAGTAAGGGGAAGGTTAGAAGAAGAGGAACCAGCAAAAGATACAGTGAAAGAGCGGTTAGAGAGATAGGAGGAGAACCAGGAGAGAACAGTATCCTTGAGGCTGATGGAGTGTAGCATAGTGAGGAGGAGCTGATGATCCACAGTATCAAATGCTGCGGAGAGATCCAAGAGAATTAGCATGGAGTAGTGACCATTATATTTAGCTGTTAGTGGATCATTAGAGACTTTAGTGAAAGCAGTTTAAGTAGAGTGTAGAGCGCGGAAATCAGATTAAAGAGGGTTTAGAAGAGAGTTATCTGAGAGATAGCAGATAAGACGAGAGTGGACCAGGCGTTCGAGGAGTTTAGAGATGAAGGGAAGATTAGAGACAGGTCTATAATTAGCAAGTTTCAAAAAAAGCAGTAAAGCCGCACCCTATAATTATATAGTCTCTATGGACATCGGGGCGCACGTCCTCACCAGGGGGTCCATCCCAGATAGAACATCCAAATCCAAACTGAAGAAAAGGACAGCGCCACACCGGATAGTGAAAAGCAGCTCACATATTTATTCTGCCTCCTGCGGCAACATTTCGGTCCAAAGACCTTTGTCAAGCCCAGTACACAGCATTTCAACCACCATTATATACCCATAAGCCCTCCCCTATAATTAACCATCTACCAATAGGAATACAATAGAAAAATACAAAAAAAAAAAAAAAAGAAATACATACACAACACAGTTCACATATACATATATAAAAAACAATTGTACATGAGTAGCAATCACCGCACCACCCCCTCTAACATAGATCAACTAACTCTGATCCCTCTTTTGCATACATCTTATCGCCAAAACACAGAGATAAAAATCCCAGTACATAGAATGTAAACAAACCATGTCCCACCTATCAGAGCAATGCTTAGGCAGTTACCATAGTACCCAAATACTCCCACAGGCGTGTTCATGAAGGATATAATCCAATCATATCACCGGGTTACAGGTCATGTGACCGCATCAACCCCATGTGATATGTGTCACACTGTGCAGGTCCTGCCAACATCTCCCCAATCCGAATAGTAATCCCAGCTGCGCATATCGCCGGCAAAATTCTGCTCATAAGAGACAAAGTCCCACATATTAGTGCACATGTCCATAGGGCTCATAGATCCGGAGATGTCCTTGCGCACACATATCTTTTCAGTAAATGTCCGCAGTGGGGGAGCAGGTGAATAGTGGGCATGTCCGGAGCTCCTCCTCAGTACTCCTGCATTCAGCGCCGACATATAGCAAAACAATGATGTGTATGTCTGAAATCACAGATCGTATCTCCAAATAACATATAGAACGATGTTATGCATGTCCAGAAAGTCTTCAATTCCTCCATATATATGGTAATGGCACACATGACTTAAATAATCGCATCTTTAAAAATGTCCTTAATATTGTGCTGAAACCTATAATAGAATAGAATATATCTAAAAGGGAAAGCACATCCCTCCCAATCATTTAATAATATATACATCACAATATGCAAATGATAAAACACACTTATATTGCATTATAGTACCCTAGAATATTAATCATTTGACTCTAACACAACATCATAACCAAATAAAGCCAAACTTAGCCATCCACGCCACCATGTCCCCCATGTCGTACCAAGGATTCCCAGCCAGTCTCCCATGCTGATACTTACCCAGCTTCAAGCTGCTTAGCATTTACAATCTGGCAAGGGCTGGCACATTCAGCCTAAAGTGGCCATTGACACAAAGGGCACAATAGCATAGACAGCCAATCTCTGAAAAATATATATCCAAACAGTGTATCGCCTTTAAGGATAAATGGGGACATATAACCATAATGCAATTACAGAATAACACTCATCGAATAGGTAAGGGATATAATGTACCAAACATCAAAGCATATTAGCCATATAGTATATCCTCCTTCATAAATCGGTGTTCATATAAATGATGGCATATTGTGATGTATATATTATTAAATGATTGGGAGGGATGTGCTTTCCCTTTTAGATATATTCTATTCTATTATAGGTTTCAGCACAACATTAAGGACATTTTTAAAGATGCGATTATTTAAGTCATGTGTGCCATTACCATATATATGGAGGAATTGAAGACTTTCTGGACATGCATAACATCGTTCTATATGTTATTTGGAGATACGATCTGTGATTTCAGACATACACATCATTGTTTTGCTATATATCGGCGCTGAATGCAGGAGTACTGAGGAGGAGCTCCGGACATGCGCACTATTCACCTGCTCCCCCACTGCGGACATTTACTGAAAAGATATGTGTGCGCAAGGACATCTCCGGATCTATGAGCCCTATGGACATGTGCACTAACATGTGGGACTTTGTCTCTTATGAGCAGAATTTTGCCGGCGATATGCGCAGCTGGGATTACTATTCAGATTGGGGAGATGTTGGCAGGACCTGCACAGTGTGACACATATCACATGGGGTTGATGCGGTCACATGACCTGTAACCCGGTGATATGATTGGATTATATCCTTCATGAACATGCCTGTGGGAGTATTTGGGTACTATGGTAACTGCCTAAGCATTGCTCTGATAGGTGGGACATGGTTTGTTTACATTCTATGTACTGGGATTTTTATCTCTGTGTTTTGGCGATAAGATGTATGCAAAAGAGGGATCAGAGTTAGTTGATCTATGTTAGAGGGGGTGGTGCGGTGATTGCTACTCATGTGCAATTGTTTTTTATATGTGTATATGTGAACTGTGTTGTGTATGTTTTTTTTTTCTATTTTTCTATTGTATTCCTATTGGTAGATGGTTAATTATAGGGGAGGGCTTATGGGTGTATAATGGTGGTTGAAATGCTGTGTACTGGGCTTGACAAAGGTCTTTGGATCGAAATGTTGCCGCAGGAGGCAGAATAAATATGTGAGCTGCTTTTCACTATCCGATGTGGCGCTGTCCTTTTCTTCAGTTTGGATTTGGAAGGTCTATAATTAGCGGCACAGTTTTGGTCGAGGGATTTTTTTTAAGTAATGGATGAATGATGGTATGCTTAAATGAGGAGGGAAAGATACCGGAAGAGAGAGAAAGGTTAAATATTTTTGCTAGATGAGAGATGACAGCAGGGAAAAGGAACTATATAAAAATGTTGAATAACACTGGTGCCAGGACAGAGCTTTGTGGTACGCCACTTGAAACACTCTTTCAATTGGATATGCAACTAATTATCACAACTCTTTGAGTATGTCACTGAGCCAGTTATGAATACACCTAACTGTACTCATTTATCCCACACTTGATCACTTTTTCAATTAGGATAGTATGAGATACTTTATCAAATGCTTTGATGAAGTTAAGAAATACTATGTCTGCTGCATTTCCCTGATCCACCCAGTCACTGATTTCATCATAGAATGAAATTAGATTATTGTGGCATGACTTGTTTTCTGCAAACCCATGTTGCCTCTAGCTGATTTCTGTATTATTATTCAAGTACTTACATACATGTTATTTAATAATTTGTTCAAAGATCTTTCCTGGTGAAGAAGTACGGTTAGTAATGCCCTCTACCTTGTCTACAGCCCTAGTTGCAGCTGTTGAAAAACAGCCCTAAAGCAAAGTGCTGCAGCAACCATGCTTAACTGTTTGTATGATGTGATGTTCTTTTGGTAAAGTGTTGGCTTTGTGGCAAATGCATCTTTTAGGATTATGGCCAAAATGTTTAACCATCAGAACATAAAACATTTTCCCTATATATTTTTTGGAGACTTGATAGAGATTTTGACAAAACAAAGCTAAACTTAAATGATTCTCTTTATATGAAAAGGCTTGCATCTTGCCAAACTACCACAGAGGCCAAGCATATGAAGAATATAATAGATTGCTGTCATGTGCAATGCAAAACAAGAATTTTATTTAGGTCTTTTAATTTTGATATATGACTCTTGGTAGCCTCGTGGACCAATTTGTTCTCACCTTTCTATCATTTTTTGTGGGACATCCAGTTTTAGGTAATGTCACTGTTGTCCCAAATTTTAGCCACTTATTGATGACTGTCTTCACAGGTGTCCATGGTATATCTAATGATATGGGAAATATTGTGCACTCTTCTGGTACTGCTGAAACTGTGACACGTATAGCACCCATGTAAACTCTGCAGCCCATCACTGGTTTACCGAAAAGGCCAGGGATCATTTGCAGCAGTCTTGTGAGTAATTAGAAATAGCATGAGAGTAAGACATACAGGAGTAAGCACTGTAACTGGAGTATATTCCAAAACTCATTTAAGTAAGGCTAATCTGGTCAATGGACAGCAATGCTTGAATCAAATTTTTTTCACTCATTTAACCTTTATCAAGTGCCTCCCTTTGTCACCAGAATAATTGCATATGTAAGACCTCTAATCAATCTAAGTAACTAACTGAGAGGGTTGGGTTGTTTACTTTTAGAGCATGTTTCAGTAATTCAGTACAATTAAATTGTATTTGTTCAAGTGATTCCCTACAGAAAACACAGCTACTGTAATCAATAGAAAAGTAGCCAAAGCTATTCAAGCTATAAAAAATATGGCTTACTTATTTTTTAATCATTTTCAGGAACTGTTGGAACAAGTAAATTAAAATAATTACTTGTTAAAGTATCCACTATTATGATTAATATATAGAACAGGGAATTACAAGTGTAGCATAACCGAAGAAGGCAAATGTAAAACACTTAAAAAAAACCATTAACTAGAGATGAGAGAACCCGAACAGTAAAGTTTGGGGTTAGTACCTGCTGACTTCTGAACTTGGACTTCTCCCAGAAGTACATTTTAGTGTTTGGAATTATGGGAGTACTGTGTCTGTGAAAGATAGAGAGAGAGATAGAGACTCTTTAGGGGTACTCTGCTTCCTTTGGCCGCCAACTATCCCTTACTGTGATCGTTTTGCAGTCTATTTACCACACCAAAGTTTGGGTTTCCTTTGATTTCTATATGGCTTGGTTTCAAGTTCAGGTAGAGGTTTGGTACCTGAACCAGACTTTGAAATAAAGTTCAGCTGAACCCGACAAGCCTGGACATCCACGGCTTTGCACATCCCCCCTATTAACACCTTAGTGACAGACTTAATTTTGAGATTAATCACTAAACCCCATTTTTCAAATTTGATTAGTGTTACTTTATGTTGTTATGTAGCTCTGAAATGCTTCTTTGTATTTTGGTGATTCTGAGAATATTTTTTCATGACACATTGTACTTTTTGTTAGTGGTAAATTTAAGTTGATAAGGTTTCAGATTTTGGTGAAAATGTCTGAAATTTGTTGACATTTTAGAAAATGTAGTGATTTTCAAACTAGAAATGCTTTTATCGTTAAATCGGATTGTCATAAAAAACATAATAGTAAATAACATTATCCATATCTCAACTTTATGTCAGCATAATTTTTAAAACTTTCTTTTATTTCTTTATGATGTTAGAAGGTGTGGCAACACAGCATTTAATCTGAATTATCCAGACATATTATTTCAGTAGGCCCAGGGACAAGAGCTAGAGTTCATGTGAGAATGAATGTTGACTCTTATTGTCATTGAATTAAAGTTCAATGGCTGCCATTTGTTGACTGGCTGCTGATTAGATATTGTACCCGTATTGTACCAGTATCTTTTGCATTTGGGGGGGCACATTAGAGTCCTTATCCTCCTTTCTTGAGCTACTAAACTCTTCCTGGCCAGGTATTACTCTCACCATGTCACAGGACCAACACAAAATAGATTTATACATTTTCTTGACACCATAGTCTTAGGGTACCGTCACACAGTGCCATTTGCATCGCTACGACGGCACGATGACGGCCCTGCGCTTAGTAACCCGATGTTTACCCTGGTTACCAGCGAACGCATCGCTGGATCGCTGTCACACACAACAATCCAGCGATGACAGCCGGAGATCCAGCGACGAAAGAAAGTTTCAAACGATCTGCTACGACGTACGATTCTCAGCAGGGTCCCTGATCGCTGCTGCGTGTCAGACACTGCGATATCGTAACGATATCGCTAGAACGTCACGAATCATACCGTCGTAGCGATCGTAATTGCACTGTGTGACAGTACCCTTAGGGAAATCCCACATGTATTCAGCTTTTCCAGCAGTCATAAATCATGCTGCTGAGGCGATGAAAACTATATCTCCGAGCAATAACAAATACTCGGAGATCACCTGAGCGTGCTCAGGAAAACCCGAGCAATGAGTATACTCGCTCACCACTAGTCACTAACATTGATACGGATGAATGACTTCTTTCTAAATTATTAAAAGAAATGTCCAACAAATTCTCACAAAGGGGCTACCCATCTTCAATCCTCAGGGACGCTATCATACCTTCTTCACCCAGGCCCAACAGATCCTCTAATCGCATCCTGTTTGTACATTCCTTCCACTCATTTTCCTAGATTTTACATAAATCAATTCGCAAACATTGGCACCTGTTATCCAGTGCCCATCTGGACATCCCAGAGTTTAAAAAGCCATTTTTTCCCTGCTTTAGATGGGCCCCCAATCTGAAAGACTCCCCAGTAAGAGCAGACAAAGAGATGAACAAAGCATCACCATGCGAACAGTTTCTCCAAAATCCCAAAACAGGGACATTTCCCTGTTTACACTGTACACAATGTAATAATGTCCTGAACGGCAACCTTACATCACCTACAGTCAGGCAAGAGCTTCAAAATACCTCATTTCTTCACTTGTGACACTGCTTGGGTGATATATCTGATTAAGTGCCCATGTGGACAGCAATATGTGGGGGAGACCACACAACCAATATGCGATCGAATCTCAGAACACAAGTCTAAAATCCGATGTAAAAATCTCCTTATACCCATCCCATTTTATTTTGTCACCCGGGGTAATAATATCACCCATTTGAAGTTTCAGGTCATTGAACATATAACTCCCCCAAGACAAGGGGCAATAGGATATCTCTATTAAAATGCCGCAAAGCTTTTTGGATACACACGTTGGAAACGCTTCATCCAAAAGGCCTAAATAGGGACTATGACCTGGCATCCTTCATATAAGTTTTCAATGCCTTGGAGTCTATTTTTATGCTCTCCCAATTGTATGTACAGTGTAATTTTTGCAATGTTTGGATCCCATGTGGTAATTAGTGTTGAGCGATACCGTCCGATACTTGAAAGTATCGGTATCGGAAAGTATCGGCCGATACTGGCAAAGTATCGGATCTAATCCGATACCGATACCCGATACCAATACAAGTCAATGGGACACCAAGTATCGGACGGTATCCTGTATGGTTCCAAGGGTCTGAAGGAGAGGAAACTCTCCTTCAGGCCCTGGGATCCATATCAATGTGTAAAAGAAAGAATTAAAATAAAAAATAGGGATATACTCACCCTCCGACGCAGCCTGGACTTTACCGCCGTAACCGGGAGCCGTTGTACCTAAGAATGCGCGCTTGAAGGGCCTTAGATGAGGTCACTGCGCTCTGATTGGTCCGTAGCGGTCATGCGACCGCTACGGACCAATCAGAGCGCAGTGACCTCATCTAAGGCCCTTCAAGCGCGCATTCTTAGGTACACGCGACCGCTACGCGACCAATCAGAAGCTGCGGACGTCTTCTAAGGTATTTCAAGCGCTTGAAAGACCTTAGGTGACGTCACTGCTTTGTGATTGGTCGCGTAGCGGTCACGCGACCGCTACGGACCAATCAGAGCGCAGTGACCTCATCTAAGGCCCTTCAAGCGCGCATTCTTAGGTACAACGGCTCCCGGTTACGGCGGTAAAGTCCAGGAGCCGCCGGAGAGGTGAGTATATCCCTATTTTTTATTTTAATTCTTTATTTTACACATTGATATTAATCCCGATACCGATTCCCGATACCAAAAAAGTATCGGATCTCGGTATCGGAATTCCGATACCCGCAAGTATCGGCTGATACCTGATACT
This sequence comes from Ranitomeya variabilis, assembly GCF_051348905.1. Taxonomy (NCBI): domain Eukaryota; kingdom Metazoa; phylum Chordata; class Amphibia; order Anura; family Dendrobatidae; genus Ranitomeya; species Ranitomeya variabilis. The sequence goes on from NC_135234.1 coordinate 556,175,239, forward strand.
TGCGGTATCGGAATGCTCAACACTAGTGGTAATCGTATTGTTACTCTATAGAAATATAAATATATATATATATATATATATATATATATATATATATACATAAATGCACATGATACCCACAGGCATTATATATACAAAACATGCCCTTTAGGTATGTCACATTCTAAAATATTCTTTTCTTCTTTCTAGAGCCATTTATATTGATGCATTTGTATGACTCTTATGGAACTACATCCTCCTGGCACACCGATCTTACATGGAGATTATTCCACTGGATCCGTTCGGTACCTCTATTGTATCCTCCTTTCCACTTTATCTACAGGTCTCCGCTCGACTCACTCAACCATTCACAATATGATAGTCCCTATCGGTGCTCTAGGACCTCCCCCTCCCTCACAACTTACAGATTTACATGACACCTAGTCTTCCTGCGCAGTGGAACGCATCATTTGAATATAGTGACACACACCGCCATACTACTTCTGCCCACGACGCTTCCGGTCACACGGGCACACTACTCCAGAGGCCGGAAATAGGCCCCTGGCACCGCCCCATCTATAAACAGCGCGCTATTCTCCGTACCTTCAGACAAGAGGTGGATGCCGTGTCTAGGCTACGGAACACACACTGCATAAGGTAACAACCTAACATTACATCGTATGTTCAGCTTCTGATTGGGAGCTTACCTGTGATTATGGATCCGCCTAGATATAGCACCATATAACTATAGAATGTTCTCTTACAGCCTAACCTCTACATGGCCACTCAAAACCACTAATTGATAGGTACTCTGAAGCTACCCACTGTACCTTGCACAGCTCACTGTAAACTTATCATGACAACAATGCCTTCCACCCTTTTATTTAGATGCAGTTCACTACCATTGTGTTCGACATAATAAACATACTCATCTACTAGTACGGTATGCTCTTATTTCTTCTTGTCTCCTTTACAAAGACCACCCACTTCATGCCTTGATACTCTTGTGGTCCGCTCTGCAGAACGATAACCTTGTTTTCTCTTATGACCGCCATGTCTCATATTGATACTTGCTCTGTATATACTTTATACATTTATTTATTCATTTTGTATTTATTTTGTTATTTTGATGAAATTCTGGCATTTATTTATTTATTTATTTATGATTTTTGTTAACTCTGTAGTAACTGATGAATGTCCTGAATTGGGACCGAAACTGTTTTGGTACTACGTATAAATCTCTCACAGCATTATGTTGAGTGCCAGGTTCTTTCTATTAGCTTTTATACCCATCCAAGTACTGCAGTCTTAGTATTGTTCTACTTTCTTTGGGAAACAAAGACTTAATGTTTTCTAATATGTTGATTACCCTTTGGTGCTCTACAAATATGGAGGACAATCTCCTTCCACCTTCCCAGAAGCCTGTGGAGGAATGACGGAATGAGAAGTTGTGACCTATAAGAAGGAGGATCTGCCTGTGTTTAGAGAGTGTCTACATTACCGTAGGCATGGTATTATGGATTCAACTGAAGAAATACAGATCTGCTTCATTGACCATCACTTACTCCTCAAAGAGAATCCAGGTTCGGACAATCAAGTCACCTGACCTCATGCATCAATGGACTGTCAGCTTCCTAAACTTGTCATTACCTCCTCTCTGTGGGGGCCCGCAAAAGTGGAGAGCCATTGGTTAGGTTAATCAGCCCTGGAAGAAGCTCAAATCTTGGAGAGTCAGTGAAAGGGTGAGACTCTGCAAATTGCACCATCTTGGGTATTTTTCTGGGACTGTTCTATATGCTATTGTGTGTTGGTGGTTGAATGAATTATTGCCACACTGTTTTACCTGTGTCGGTCATGTTCTGCCCATGGGGGAAGAGAGTGGCTGTTCAGTGGTATGAGCCCTTCCTCATACAGTCTTTCTAAAGACAGCTGGGTCTGTGGATGAGAGCACCCACTAACTCTGTGTCTCTACAGAAGGGTTATGCCATTTTAAAAGCAGCAGTGCTGAAATTAATCTAAAATGCTGTAAGAAAATGTGTTAGCCTTTCAGGTGCTACACAGAACTTAATGCAAACTGAATAAGAAAATGAAACATGTTTTCCACTTAAATATTGCTGTAGCTGCCTTTTTTTTTTCATTTTTACAAAGAATGTAATGGAAAAAATGGACCATAAAACATATTACGCACTTTCTCCCAAATGTGACAATATCCCATATATAGTCAAAAACATTTGTTTGGGCACAAGGCTGTGCTCAAAAGTGAAGAAGTACTACAGTATTTTGCATTTTAAACTTAAATTGCAGACACCGTGTCTCATTTGCAAAACCCCTGGGGTACAAAGCATATGACCCAATTGTGGAAGCTAAAGCTCTCAAAACATATAGCTAGGGGTATGCTGGGCATTTGTAAACTGAATGTTAGGGCTGGGGGAACGCATCGAAAAAATATAAAGATAGTAAAAGGTGCGTTCGCAGCCTGGAGTCCACCGTGCAGACACGGAACCTGCTGCTAGGTAATGGCCACACTATATGGCAGTACTACGCTGAAATAAACTCCGGTTCCGTCACCCGGTATGAACTGATGTGAACTCTGTTGCTTCACAGAGTCACAGGGAGACTAAGGAAATGCTGTGCCCTGTTAGCAGTCACAGGGTGCAGCAGATGGATCCCTGAACTTCACCCCCACTATGCTGGTGATTGATCCCGCTCTGACCCTCGGTGGCTTTTGAGCCCGCGTTTGAGGGCGCCCTGAGTCAGATGTTGAGATCAAGCGGGAGTTCCCACCCTACACTAACCGGTTGTCAGCCTAATCAAAGACTACTGCACAGAGTGCATACAGCGCCGCTCTGGCGGACGCCACTAATCACCCTTACAAGGGCTAGGAAAGCGCTCTAATTGTGCATGGTGCCGCACTGGCAGTCGCTGCTTGTTAGGTGCAGTAAGGATTGTGCTCTTATGTTAAGGATAGCACTGTTAGGCGCTAGGTAGCTCCAATATTCGGGGCATTCAACAACTCTAGGAATGGGAATGATTAAGGAGCAATCACCAGAACAGGTATACATCCACACACACGATTACAGGGTTATACTAGCGCATGGCCGTACAGCCATGCGAACCTTTCATATCAGAAGCACTCCGAGACCTTCCTAGTGGTCCAATAGGAGCTGCCACAGGACCTGAGCATGTGACCCCCGACCTCCAATGAGAGGTCGTCCCTTAGGCATTCTCAGAAGAAGAAAAGCAGGATTTAGTCCGAGGAGCGCCTGCTCACCGCTGATCAGTTCTGGTTACAATGACTGAGCCTGGAAGGGCCACGGTAGCCAAATGCACAGTATCTGCCTGAGCCAGGCGCTGGGACCGACATCTCTGCTGAGCAGGCTTCACTGCAGCTGGATGAAAATGGGAGACCGCACCGGGGGTGGTTCGAGATTCCCCCTGTGCAGTGGCGGGAACTTGACACCTTACATTATCCCCCTCCTAGGACACCCCTCCTTGGATCTCGCTATGCTCAAATGCAGCAATGAGCTGCAGAGCCTGATTGTTCTCAACAGGCTCCCAGGACCTGTCCTCTGGGCTATGACCCTTCCAATCCACCAAATATAATTTTTTTGCCACGTACCACCTTACAACCATGATAGCGTTCACCTCGTACTCGTCTGTAGACTAACCCAATGTCTCTGAATGACTCTGAAAACCGAGACATGTGAATGGGCTTTAGGAGGGACACATGAAAGGTGTCGGTGATACCTAGGCATGGAGGAAGAGCCAAATGGTAGACCACAGGGTTAACCTGTCCCAGGACCTTGAAGGGACCAATTAGCAAGGCTAAACTTAGTGGACTCAACTAGCAGCCTGATATTATGAGTGGAGAGCCACACTAAGTTGCCAGGGGCAAAGGTCTGAGCGGGAGCCGATGTGCATCAGCCGAGACCCTCATTCTCTACATGGAGGCCCAGATGGCATCCTGTGTGTGGTCCCAAATGTCATGTGCCTCCACAGCCCAGTTTGCCACCGTGGAGTTGGTGGAAGACACGGGCATGGGCATAGGAACCCGCGGATGCTGGCCGTAGTTAAGGAGGAATGGAGTCTGCCCAGTGGAGTCGGCTATGGCATTGTTTAGTGCAAACTCCGCTCACGGTAGCAAGGATGCCCAGTCATCCTGCCTGAAACAAAATGTTGCAGGTATATGGCCAGGGTTTGGTTGGACCTCTCTACCAACCCATTCTTCTCGGGATCTTATGCTGAAGAGAGATTCAGCTCAATGCTGATTAGACGACAAATCTCTCTCCAGAACTGAGATGCAAACTGGGGACCCTGGTCACTGACAATTTTGTCTGGCATACCATGTAGGCAGAAAACATGCTCAATAAACAATGTTGCCAAGGCCCGTGTAGAAGGTAGCTGTGGAAGAAGCACCAAATGCACCATTTTGGAAAAATGGTTGGCGATTACCCAAATAATGGTGCAGCTGCGGGACTTGGGTAAGCCCAGCATGAAGTCCATCCTGAACATTTCCCAGGGCCTGTCCGCCACCATCAGGAAATAAAGTAACTCAGCAGGCCATTGTCATGGAGATTTATTCTTAGCGCAGGAGACGCACGCCGGAATATAGTCTCCAACATGACGGGCCATATGCGGCCACCGGTACATCCTCGCCAGAAGCTCAGATGTCCTCTTGGTCCCAAAATGTCCACCCACCCTGGACAAGTAAGCCCATGAGAGAACCTCTAGTCACAAATTAGATGGCACAAAAGTCTTGCCCTGGGGGCACAGACTATAGTGAAACCGGGGTCACCGTCCTCAGGCTCTCTGAAGGGACAATTAGCCAAGACTCCTCCTTGTCCTCTACTGATGACACTACGGAACGGGAGAGAGCGTCGGCATGGATGTTCTTTTCCCCGGAAAGATAATGGAGGGTGAAAACGGGAGAAGAACAAAGACCATCTAGCCTAGTCTGCAAATAAACCAAATTTTTGTGGTCAGTATGTACTTTGAAGGGAAATCGAGCCCTCTCCAGGCGGTGTCTCAACTCTGAGAAGGCCAACTTCATAGCTAGCAACTCCCTGTCCCTGATGAAGTAAGTCCTCTCTGCTGATGTGAAGGTCTTGGAGAAAAAGAAGCACGTATGCTTCTGACCTTGAGCATCCTTTTGGAAGAGGACTGCTCCAGCACCGAAGGATGAGGCATGCACCTCCATTATAAAAGGTTTATCAACATCGGGGCAATGTAGCATGGGAGCGCTAGAAAAATGAGGCTTAATAGAGAAGAAGGCCTTGGAGACATCCGCCGACCACAATTTGGGATTTGCTCCCTTCTTGGTGAGGGCTACCAAGGGAGCTACCAGAGTTGAGAAGTGAGGAATCAACTGGCAATAATAGTTAATGAACCCCATAAAGCGCTGCACCGCTTTGAGAGAATGGGGTTCCTGCCAGTCCATCACTGCCTGTAGTTTGGCAGGATCCATAGCCAATCACTGGGCAGAGATGAAATAGCCAAGGAAAGGAAAGGACTACTGCTCAAACACACACTTCTCCAACATGGCATAGAGGGAGTCTGCCCAAAGGAGGTCGAAGACTTTGCAAACATCTATGCGGTGGGAATCCAAATCTGGAGATAGATGAGAATATCATCCAGATAGACTACCACTGAGGTGGAGAGCATATCCCGGAAGATATTGTTCACAAAGTTTTGGAAAATGGCTGGGGTATTACAGAGCCAAAAGGGCATTACCAGGTATTCATAGTGCCCATCCCTGTTGTTAACAGCCGTCTTCCATTCGTCCCCCTCGCGGATGCGTATCAGGTTCTAAGCACCCCACAGATCTATTTTAGTAAATAACCTTGCACCCCGTAGCCTATTGAAGAGCTCAGATATCAGGGGCAAAGGGTACTTATTCTTAACGGTGATGGCATTAAGACCCCTGTAGTCTATGCATGGATGTAGTTCTCCGTTTTTCTGCATGAAGAAGAACCCCACCCCTGCAGGTGACACTGACTTCCTAATAAACCCTCTTGCCAGATTCTCCTGGATGTATTGAGTCATTGCCTCCATCTCCAGGAGAGACAGGGGATAGACCCAACCCCGGGAGGCTCTGATCCACGCAGGAGATTAATAGGACAGTCATAGGGGTGGTGAGGCAGAAGGGTTACTGCAGCCCTCTTGAGAAAACTTCCACATAGGACCAATAGCGCTTGGGGAGAGAGGAAAGATCTGCAGGTTCCTCTGTAGTGGCAACCTGAACGCACTCCCTCAGACATCTGCCCTCACAAGATTCACTCCATACCAAAATTCTCCCTGAGGACCACTCTATATGAGGGGAGTGGTAACATAGCCAGGGAATCCCCAGCAGGATCTCGTCTATTCCCTTGGGAATGACAAGAAGGGAAATATTCTCCTGATGAAATGGAGACATAGATAACGTAAATGGGATGGTCTAGTGTGTTATTTGTCAGTGTAGACCCATTCACCACTCGTACAGTCACTGGTTTGGCGAGCATCACCAGGGGTTTTGCGTGGCGTTGGGCGAAGGCAGAGGACATAAAATTCCACTCCACTCCAGAATCCAAACAAAGCTCGACTGTTGTGAATTCCGTTCTGGAGCTCCCTCCTGTGGTTGCCATTAGTATTTTTGTGAGTTCTGCCCTTGGGCTCCCTCTGGTGGTTTCGAGTGGAACTGCTGCTTCTTTGGGTAGCTGTGGCAGCTGCCTTCACTAATTGCCTTGCCTGGGTTTGTTATTTAAACCTGCTCTGGGCTATAGTTCATGCCAGCTGTCAATGTCCTTGGCTTGGATTTGGTTCTCTCCTTGGATTTCTCATATGGCCTGTCCTTGTCAGCAAAAGATAAGTTTTTGCTAGTCCTTGTTTGTCCATTTGCTTGGACTCTATTGCTCTGCAAATATGTCTCTTTTTGTCCAGCTTGTCACTATGTCATATTCAGGCTAGCTGGAAGCTCTGGGAAAGCAGATTTGCCCCTCCACACCGTGAGTCGGTGTGGACTTCATTTTTGTAAACTCTGCGTGGATTTTGTAGTTTTTAATACTGACCGCACAGTATCCTTTTCTCTCTGTCTATCAAGTTTAGTATTGGCCTCCTTTGCTGAAATCTGATTTCATTTCTGTGTATGTCATTTCCCTCTTCACTCACAGCCAATATTTGTGGTGTGTCTTTCCTTTTGGGGTTTTCTCTGAGGCAAGATAGCTTTCTATTTCCTTCTTTAGGGGTAGTTAGTTCTTAGGCTGTGAAGAGGTGTCTAGGGAGAGTTAGGAACATCCCACGGCTATTACTAGTGTTGTTGTTAGGATTAGGGACTGCGGTCAGTAGAGATACCAGCTTCTCAGAGCTCATCCCATGTTGCATTTTAGCCACCCGGTCATATCAGTGTGGCCTCTTAACCACCAGGTCATAACAGTACAGCTGGCCCACAATGTGTTAAATGCATCTCAAAAGAGGGAAAAGAAAGTTCTGAGCCATTTTTTTTCCTTTGCAGCTTGTTTTGTCTTTTTTTCCCCTTAATCTCTGGGTGGTTCAGGATTTTGGTTCTGATATGGAGGTTCAGGGTCTGTCCTTGCACGTGGATCAACTCGCTGCAAGGGTACAGAGTATCCAAGATTATGTTGTCCAGACTCCGGTATTAGAGCCTAGAATTCCTATCCTGATTTGTTTTCTGGGGATAGATCTAAATTTTTTAATTTTAAAAATAATTGCAGATTGTTTTTTGCTCTGAGACCCCGTTCCTCTGGTGACCCCATTCAGCAGGTGAAGATTGTTATTTCTTTGCTGCGTGGCAACCCGCAGGACTGGACATTCTCCCTTGAGCCAGGAAATCCTGCATTGCTTAATATTGACGCATTTTTTCAAGCGCTCGGATTGCTGTATGACGAGCCTAATTCTGTGGATCAGGCAGAAAAAACTTTGCTGGCTCTGTGTCAGGGTCAGGAAGCAGCAGAAGTATACTGCCAGAAATTTAGAAAGTGGTCTGTGCTCACAAAATGGAATGAGTATGCCCTGGCAGCGATTTTTAGAAAGGGTCTTTCTGAAGCCCTTAAAGATGTTATGGTGGGGTTTCCTACGCCTGCTGGTCTGAATGAGTCAATGTCTTTGGCCATTCAGATTGATCGGCGCTTGCGCGAGCGCAAGGTGGTGCATCATATGGCAGTGTCCTCTGAGCAGAGTCCTGAACCTATGCAATGTGATAGGATTTTGACTAGAGCAGAAAGGCAGAAATTCAGACGTCAGAATGGCCTGTGTTTTTACTGTGGTGATTCTGCTCATGCTATTTCTGATTGCCCTAAGCATACTAAGAGGGTCCCTAGGTCTGTTACCATTAGTACTGTACAGCCTATATTTCTCTTGTCTGTTACCCTGATTTGCTCATTGTCGTCCTTTTCTGTTACGGCATTTGTGGACTCTGGCGCTGCCCTGAACTTAATGGACTTAGAATTTGCCAAGCACTGTGGTTTTTCCTTGGAGCCTTTGCAGAGTCCTATTCCCTTGAGGGGGATTGATGCTACGCCATTGGCCAAGAATAAACCTCAGTACTGGACACAGTTAACCATGTACATGGCTCCAGCACATCAGGAAAATATTCGCTTTTTGGTGTTGCATAATTTGCATGATGTTGTTGTGCTGGGTTTTCCATAGTTACAGGTACATAATCCAGTGCTGGATTGGAGATCTATGTCTGTAACTGGTTGGGGTTGTCAGGGGATACATAGTGATATTCCTTTGATGTCCATTTCCTCGTCCCCTTCTTCTGAAGTTCCTGAGTTTTTGTCGGATTTCCAGGATATATTTGATGAGCCCAAGTCCAGTTCCCTGCCTCCTCATAGGGACTGCGATTGTGCCATTAATTTGATTCCTGGCTGTAAGTTCCCTAAGGGCCGACTTTTCAATCTGTCTGTACCAGAGCATGCCGCTATGCGGAGTTATGTAAAGGAGTCCTTGGAGAAGGGGCATATTCGCCCGTCTTCGTCACCATTGGGAGCGGGATTTTTTTTTGTTGCCAAGAAGGATGGCTCCTTGAGACCCTGTATAGATTATCGCCTTCTCAATAAGATCACTGTCAAGTTCCAGTACCCTTTACCTTTACTTTCTGATTTGTTTGCTCGGATTAAGGGTGCCAGTTGGTTTACTAAAATCGACCTTCGAGGGGCGTATAATCTCGTGCGTATTAAACAAGGTGATGAATGGAAAACAGCATTTAATACACCCGAAGGCCATTTTGAATATCTGGTGATGCCATTCGGGCTTTCTAATGCTCCATTGGTATTTCAGTCCTTTATGCATGATATCTTCCGGAATTATCCAAATACACAATCATGAATTTATCCAGATGATATTTTGGTTTTCTCCGATGATTGGGAGTCTCATGTGAGGCAGGATAGGATGGTATTTCAGGTCCTTCGTGCTAATGCGTTGTTTGTGAAGGGGTCTAAGTGCCTCCTTGGAGTTCAGAAGGTTTCTTTTTTGCGTTTCATTTTTTCTCCCTCGGCTATTGAAATGGACCCTGTTAAAGTCCAGGCCATTCATGATTGGACTCAAACTACATCTGTAAAGAGCCTTCAGAAATTTTTGGGCTTTGCCAATTTTTATCGCTGCTTTATTGCTAATTTTTCTAGTGTGGTGAAGCCTCTGACCGATTTGATGAGGAAGGGCGCTGATGTGATGAATTGGTCCTCTGCGGCTGTTGAGGCCTTTCAGGAGCTTAAATGTCGTTTTACTTCTGCCCCTGTGTTGCGTCAGCCAGATGTTTCTCTCCCTTTTCAGGTTGAGGTTGATGCTTCTGAGATTGGGGCAGGGGCCGTTTTGTCTCAGAGAAATTCTGATGGCTCTTTGATGAAACCGTGTGCTTTCTTCTCCAGAAAGTTTTTGCCTGCTGAGCGTAATTATGATGTTGGCAATCGGGAGTTGTTGGCTATGAAGTGGGCATTTGAGGAGTGGCGACAATGGCTTGAGGGAGCCAAGCATCGCGTGGTGGTCTTGACTGATCATAAGAATCTAATTTACCTCGAGTCTGCCAAGCTGTTGAATCCTAGACAGGCTCGGTGGTCTCTGTTTTTCTCATGTTTTGATTTTGTGGTCTCGTATATTCCGGGATCTAAGAATGTGAAGGCTGATGATCTTTCTAGGAGTTTTTTGCCTGATTCTCCGGGAGTTCTTGAGCTGGCTGGGATCCTCAAGGAGGGGGTGATTCTTTCTGCCATCTCCCCTGATTTGCGGCGGGTACTTCAGGAGTTTCAGGCTGATAAACCTGACTGCTGTCCTGTGGGGAAACTGTTTGTTCCTGATAGATGGACTAGCAGGGTAATTTCTGAGGTTCATTGTTCGGTGTTGGCTGGTCACCCTGGGATTTTCGGTACCAGAGATTTGGTGGCTAGGTCCTTTTGGTGGCCTTCCTTGTCGTGGGATGTGCATTCGTTTGTGCAGTCCTGTGGGAACTGTGCTCGGGCTAAGCCTTGCTGTTCCCGTGCCAGTGGGTTGCTTTTGCCTTTGCCTATTCCTGAGAGGCCCTGGACGCATATTTCCATGGATTTTATTTCTGATCTTCCTGTTTCTCAGAAGATGTCTGTCATCTGGGTGGTTTGTGACCAGTTTTTGTAAGATGGTCCATTTGGTACCGTTGCCTAAGTTGCCTTCCTCCTCTGCCTCTGATTTAGTTCCTTTATTTTTTCAGCATGTGGTTCGTTTGCATGGTATTCCGGAGAATATTGTGTCTGACAGAGGTTCCCAGTTCATTTCCAGGTTTTGGCGGTCCTTTTGTGCTAGAATGCGCATTGATTTGTCTTTTTCTTCAGCATTCCATCCTCAGACAAATGGCCAAACGGAGCGAACCAATCAGACCTTGGAAACCTATTTGAGATGCTTCGTGTCTGCTGATCAGGATGATTGGGTGACCTTTTTGCCGTTGGACGAGTTTGCCCTTAATAATCGGGCTAGTTCAGCTACCTTGGTTTCGCCTTTCTTTTGTAATTTTGGTTTTCATCCTCATTTTTCTTCAGGGCAGCTTGAGCCTTCTGACTGTCCTGGTGTGGATTCTGTGGTGGACAGGTTGCAGCAAATTTGGACTCATGTGGTGGACAATTTGACGTTGTCTCAGGAAAAAGCTCAACGTTTTGCTAACCGTCGTCGGTGTGTTGGTCCCCGGCTTCGTGTTGGGGATTTGGTCTGGTTGTCTTCTTGTCATGTTCCTATGAAGGTTTCTTCCCCTAAGTTCAAGCCTCGCTTTATTGGGCCTTATAAGATTTCTGAAATTATTAATCCGGTGTCTTTTCGTTTGGCCCTTCCAGCTTCCTTTTCCATTCATAATGTGTTCCATAGATCCTTGTTGCGGAGATATGTGGTACCTATGGTTCCCTCCGTTGATCCTCCTGCTCCGGTGTTGGTTGAGGGGGAATTGGAATGTGTGGTGGAGAAGATTTTGGATTCTCATTTTTCGAGGCGGAGGCTTCAGTATCTTGTCAAGTGGAAGGGTTATGGCCAGGAGGATAATTCTTGGGTTGTGGCCTCCGATGTTCATGCTGCCGATTTGGTTCGTGCTTTTCATTTGGCTCATCCTGATTGGCCTGGGAGCTCTGGTGAGGGTTCGGTGACCCCTCCTCAAGGGGGGGTACTGTTGTGAATTCTGTTCTGGAGCTCCCTCCTGTGGTTGCTAATGGTATTTTTGTGAGTTCTGCCCTTGGGCTCCCTCTGGTGGTTTCGAGTGGAACTGCTGCTTCTTTGGGTAGCTGTGGCAGCTGCCTTCACTAATCGCCTTGCCTGGGTTTGTTATTTAAACCTGCTCTGGGCTTTAGTTCATGCCAGCTGTCAATGTCCTTGGCTTGGATTTGGTTCTCTCCTTGGATTTCTCATATAGCCTGTCCTTGTCAGCAAAAGATAAGTTTTTGCTAGTCCTTGTTTGTCCATTTGCTTGGACTCTATTGCTCTGCAAATATGTCTCTTTTTGTCCAGCTTGTCACTATGTCATATTCAGGCTAGCTGGAAGCTCTGGGAAAGCAGATTTGCCCCTCCACACCGTGAGTCGGTGTGGAGTTGTAAACTCTGCGTGGATTTTGTAGTTTTTAATACTGACCGCACAGTATCCTTTTCTCTCTGTCTATCAAGTTTAGTATTGGCCTCCTTTGCTGAAATCTGATTTCATTTCTGTGTATGTCATTTCCCTCTTCACTCACAGCCAATATTTGTGGTGTGTCTTTCCTTTTGGGGTTTTCTCTGAGGCAAGATAGCTTTCTATTTCCTTCTTTAGGGGTAGTTAGTTCTTAGGCTGTGAAGAGGTGTCTAGGGAGAGTTAGGAACATCCCACGGCTATTACTAGTGTTGTTGTTAGGATTAGGGACTGCGGTCAGTAGAGATACCAGCTTCTCAGAGCTCGTCCCATGTTGCGTTTTAGCCACCAGGTCATATCAGTGTGGCCTCTTAACCACCAGGTCATAACACTCGACTGTAAGAGTGGATGAGCCTAAGGTGATTGTCCCTTTGAAGGACAGTTTGGAGGAAAACGCCGCTGTGTCTAGTGAACCTCCTCCTACAATTACTTGGCGCGGTCATTTCTCGACCGCTGAGGACATTTCTTGGCATAATGTCCTGACTGCTGGCAGACAATACAGACCATGGGTATTCGAGCGGCCTGGGACTTAGGTCCCGCTTGAGAAACCTCCATGGCCTCATGGGGCTTGGACGCCTGAACCGGAGATTCCAGAGGCCTGGCGAAGGTAGGAGCCAACCGAAACCTCTGCCTACACTGGGTTCGCTCCAACCTTCATTTGTTAAAACGAAGGTCGATGCAGCTGGATATAGTTATAAGCTCTTCCGGTGTGGCAGGAATCTCCCTAGTGGCCAAGGCATCCTTCACATGGTCAGCCAGTCCTTTCCAGAACACAGGGATAAGGACTTTATCTGGCCACTCCAGCTCAGATGCCAAATTCCGGAAGTGGAAGGCAAAATGACTGACCATGAACGAGCCCTGTGTCAATGCCAGCATTTGGAGTGCTGTATCATGGGTGACCCGAGGTCCCATAAAGACCTGTTTTGAGAGAGTCCAGGAAGCGAGGAGCACTCTGCACCACATGATCGTCACACTCCCACAGCGGGGTTGCCTACTCCCTGCCAGACAGAAGGGACATAATAAATCCCACTTTAGCCTGTTCTGTGGGAAAACATGCAGCCAGGAGCTCAAGATGTATGTTATACTGACTCATGAGTCCCCGACACAGCTTGCTGTCATTAGCAAACTTGTCTGGTAATGGAAGTCGGGATGTTGGAGCAGGGATGGCAGTGGACAAACTAGCTGCAGCTATGCTAGCAGCCTGAACAGTGACTGCGGTAACATCCATGGCCGAGGTTGTGCACTCAAGAGTAGAGTTGAGTGACTTTTACCTTTTTAGGACCGAGTCGGGTTTCGCGAAACCCGACTTTCTCAAAAGTTGGGTCGGGTGAAATCGGCCGATTATTGCGAAAAGTCGGGGGCCGACCAAAACACAAAACCCAATGCAAGTCAATGGGGAATCAAAGTCGGCAGTGAGTGGAGGACAGGAAAACACCTACAGTGACCATTTTAATGCCAAAAACATCAATTCTTGTTACTTAAGCTTGTCAATCTTAATTTACCTTATAATAATAGTTAGTCATTGAAAATTGGGGGTCATTTGGCTAAAGTTGTGGGGGGTAGGGCTGGTTCAAGTTTTTTGTAGGCCCAGGAAACGCGGACTACATCACAGCGGTGGAGCAGGGAGAGGTAAGTATTTAAACTTTGCAAGTGCTATGATCCTGAGCAAGCAGGGGGGGCTCACTCATTCGCATTGGCACTGGCACAGGGCCCCTCAAAGTACGGTGATTGTTTGCCGGTGGGGGCGCCTCCCACCGGCAGAGACACTTTTGCATACTATGAGGGGACCTGTGCCAGTGACGTCACCAACGAGTATGCCCCCCACCTGATGAAGGAACCTGCACTTTCATCTGCACCTTCCTCTTTGTCCCCGTGTAAGGTGGTACAGTATGCGGGAAGGGGAACCTGACTTTCAGCAGGGTCAGATTCTGGCTGTGTAGAGTGCAAGGGGAATGTAGTTGTCTGGGTCAATGTACCAGCAGACTCATCTAGCAGTGGCTGGGCAATGGGCAGGATGAGAAGGAAACACAGTTAGTAGGCCTGAATAATAAAGTGGACAAAATGCAGTTCAAAATTGGTAACAGGAGTAAACAGGCGGCACTGCTTTGTTCAGTGGAGGAGAAAAGCAAGGAGCGGCAGACACCGTTAGCAGGCCGAACCAAACAAGTAGGCCAAATGCAGTTTAACATTCGAAACAGGATGAAAATTGAGGCTCAGCTTTGTTCAGTGGATTAGAAAAGCAAGGAACGGCAGACACCATTAGTAGCCCAACCAAACAAGTTGGCCAAATGCAGTTTAATATTCGAAACAGGATGAAAATTGAGGCTCAGCTTTGTTCAGTGGAGGAGAAAAGCAAGGAGCGGCAGACACTGTTAGTAGGCCCAACCAAACAAGTAGGCCAAATGCAGTTTAATATTCGAAACAGGATGAAAATTGAGGCTCAGCTTTGTTCAGTGGATTAGAAAAGCAAGGAGCGGCAGACACCATTAGTAGGCCCAATCAAACAAGTAGGCCAAATGCATTTTAATATCTGAAACAGGATGAAAATTGAGGCTCAGCTTTGCTCAGTGGAGGAGAACAAGCAGCGGCAGACACCATTAGTTGGCCCAAACAAACAAGTAGGCCAAATGCAGTTTAATATCCGAAACAGGATGAAAATTGAGGCTCAGCTTTGTTCAGTGGAGGACAAATGTAATGGGAGGCAGACACAGTTACTAAGCCTAAATAAGTAAGTAGGCTAAATGCAGTTCAAAATTGGTAACTGGAGTACACAGGCGGCAAAGCTTTGTTCAATGGAGGACAGCTGTAATGAGTGGCGCAGACAGACTTAGTAGGCCTAAAATAAAAAAGTAGACTAAATGCAGTTCAAAATTGGTAACTGGAGTCCACAGGTGGCATAGCTTTGTTCAATGGAGGACAGCTGTAATGAGTGGCACAGACAGACACACGTAGTAGGCCTAAAATAAAAAAGAAGGCTAAATGCAGTTCAAAATTGGTAACAGAACTCAACAGGCGGCATTGCTTTGTTCAGCGGAGGACAACTGTAATGAGTAGCGCAGAGATAGTTTGTAGGCCCACATTAAAAAAGTAGGCTAAATGCAGTTCTAAATTTGTAACAGGAGTACACAGGCGGCATAGCTTTGTGCAGTGGAGGACAAGTGTTAGAAGTGCTGCAGACAGACACACGTTGTAGGCCCAAATGATAAAGTAGGCTAAATGCAGTTCAAAATTGGCAACTGGAGTACACAGGCGGCATTGCTTTGTTCGGTGGAGGACATCTGGAAGGAGTGGCTGACACAGTTAGTAGGCCAAAATAGTAAAGTGGGCTAAATGTCTGCCAAAACAATGTTCTTAAATAAACAGGTGGCATAGCTAGGTACAGGGGTGGGCTCCTCTGCTGAGTAGCAGACAGTGGTAGTTTGCGCACAGTATTAACTGGTCTAAATGGAGGGCAGGGCCCCTGTATAATTTTAATGTCATCTATCATTTCAACAAATTTGTATTGGCAGTGCCATTGAAGGATTTAACAGCACAGACTAAACAGTGGTGGAGCAGTGAGAGGTAAGTTTTGCAAGTGGTAGAGCACTGTTTGAGCTGGGGGGAGCAATCTCTCGTGGGCGGCGGTACTGCCACAGGGCCCCTCATATTACGACGGTGGGTCTCATGTTGGGTGTGCGCCACCACCGTCAGATACACTTCATTGTACTATGAGGGACCCTGTGCCAGTGCTTTTGCCCAAAAGTGGGCACACCCACCTGTCCAGGCAAACGGCACTCGCACGGGTGCTTGCGCCAAGTGGTGACCATGGCCCTGTGGGGGGAGTCAGACCATTTAGGGAGGTATAAAAATTGCCTATGGTGGACATCCAGCAGCTGCAAATGGAGGAATTGGAGCAGTCAGTAAGAGGAGGCCAAAAGCAAGACATTTTTCAGGCAAGCTACGTGTCAGCAGGGGAAGGTGGGGCAAAATAATTTGAAATCCATGATTGGTTCATTTTAATGAAGGTTAGATCATCAACATTTCGGGTAGCCAGACGAGTCCTTTTTTCAGTCAGTATTGAACCAACAGCACTGAAGACTATTTCTGATAGCACACTAGCAGCTGGGCAAGCGAGCTCCTGTAATGCATATTCTGCCAATTCAGTCCAGGTGTCTATTTTAGATGCCCAGTAGTCAAAGAGGAATGACATGTGAGGGAGAACATCGATAAGGGAGGAAAAATAGTTTGTAACCATACTGGACAAATGCTGTCTCCTGTCACTTTGAATCGATGCAGCAGTACCTATCGTGTGTGCGGTCATTGCGAAATCACTCCACAACCTGGTCATAAAACCCCTCTGTCCAACGCCACTTCGGATTTGTGCACCTCTAACACCTCTGCCATGTTGCCCCCTACAGCTCTTGTGAGAACCATCACCGCCGCTGTGTGCTGAGAATGCCTGAACCAAATGGTCTACAAGAGTTGCTTGTTTGGTAGCCAATATTTGCTCAAGGTTCTCATGTGGCATGATCTTTTGTAATTTCCCTTTATATTGTGGATCCAGGAGGCAGGCCAACCAGTAATCGTCATCGGTCATCATTTTTATAATGCGGGGGTCCCTTTTTAGGATACGCAAGGCATAATCAGCCATGTGGGCCAATGTTCAACGTGTCAATTCACTGCCTGTGCTGGGATGAGGAGCACTTTCTTGCAAATCAACATCACTTGTGTCCAGCAAAAACCCTGTACCTGACCTTGCAATGCCACCAGTTTCTACTGCCCCCTGAGAAGCATCCTCCTCCCATAAATATTCATCCTCATCATCCTCCTCCTCCTCCTCCTCTTTGTCCGCCACCTCATCCAGGAAAGTTCCCTGAGCAGACAATGGCTGACTGTCATCAAGGCTTCCCTCCTCCTCGGCCGCAGATGCCTGCTCCTTAATGTGCATCAAACTTTGCATCAGCAGACGCATTAGTGGGATGCTCATGCTTATGATGGCATCGTCTGCACTTACCAGCCATGTACATTCCTCAAAACACTGAAGGACTTGACAGAGGACTTGTAGCTTTGACCACTGCAAACCAGACAACTCCATGTCTGCCATCCAACTGCCTGCCCGTGTATGTGTATCCTCCCACAAATACATTACAGCACACCTCGGTTCGCACAGCCTCTGAAGCATGTGCAGTGTGGAGTTCCACCTTGTTGCAACGTCGATTATTAGGCAGTGCTGGGGAAGCTTCAGCAATCACTGATGGTTCAGCATACAGCTGGAGTCTACGGGCGACCGGCAGATGTGCGAGCAAAGTCTTCACACCTTCAGGAGCAGGGCTGGTAACCCCGGATAATTTTTCAGGAAGCACTGCACCACCAGGTTCAAGGTGTGAGCCAGGCAAGGTATGTGTTTCAGTTCAGAAAGGGCTATGGCAGCCATAAATTTCCTTCCGTTATCACTGACTACCTTGCCTGCCTCAAGATGTACACTGCCCAGCCATGACTGAGTTTTTTGCTGCAAGTACTCGGCCAGTACTGTCTGTTGTCACCCAAACACTTCATTTCCAACACAGCCTGCTGACGCTTACTGCTAGCTGTTCCATAATGGGACACCTCGTGTGCAACACTGGCAGCTGCGGATGGAGTGGTAGTGCGACTGCGCTCTGTGGATGAGCTTTCGCTTCTGGAGGAGGAGGAGGAGGGGTGGCGAACGCCTACAGCCAATTGTTTCCTAGACCGTGGGCTATGCAGAACTGTCCCACTATGGCTGTCCCCTGTGGACCCTGCATCCACCACATCAACCCAGTGCACCGTGATGGACATGTAATGTCCCTGGCCATGCCTACTGGTCCATGCATCTGTTGTGAGGTGCACCTTTCTACTGATTGATTGCCTCAGTGCATGGGCAATGAGGTCTTTGACATGCTGATGGAGGGCTGGGATGGCTTTTCTCACAAAGAAGTGTTGACTGGGTAGGTCATAGTGTGGTACTGCATAGGCCATCAGGGCTTTGAAAGCTTCGCTTTCAACCAACCGGTAGGGCATCATCTCTAACAAGATTAGTCTAGCAATGTGGGCGTTCAAACCATGTGTACGCGGATGAGAGGATGAGTACTTCCTTTTCCTAATGAGAGTCTCTTGTAAGGTGAGCTGGACTGGAGAACTGCATATAGTGGAACTAGCAGGGGTGGTGGTGGACATGGCAGATTGAGAGAGGGTTGGTGATGGTATTCTTGATGTTGGCCTACATACAGTGTTTCCTACCAAGAACCTTGTGATTCCCTGACTGCCTTGGCTTTGCGACGATACCTCCACATTTGCTGCTGGTGGTGTCCTAAGCGGTGGTCTTACAGTGAGGGAAGCAATGTAGCATTGCTGACTACCTTCATTCTGAGCGGGTGCACCAACGGTACGAGAGGTTTGGTAGTTAGTCCAGGCTTGCAAGTACATGCTGGTTAAATGTCTACGCATGCACGTTGTATTTAAATTTTGGACATTCTTCCCTCTGCTAAAGGTCTTTGAGCATTTCTTACAGATAACTTTGCACTGATCATTCGGATCTTGGTTAAAAAACTGCCACACTGCACTCTTCCTACTATCGAATACCTTTTCAGGCATTGCACGCTGTGCTACTTTCACCGGATGGCCACGCTGTTCTAAAAGTGTTTTTAGTTTTTTCAAACGTTTTTGGCCAGATATGGGCCTGCCAGATGAAAACTGTTGCGATGTAGATGCCTGCTGAGGATCATCCTCCTCCGCTTCAGCGCTATTGCCAGCAGCACCCTGTTCCCCCAATCTGGGTCAACAACTGGGTCATCTATCACCTCCTCTTCAATGTCTTGGGTACCTTCCTCTGTGTCACCGTGTAAGATGCTATAGTGTTTGGGACGGGGCACCATAGTCTCATCAGGGTCAGATTCTGGCTCAGTACACTACGAGGGCTATGTAGTGATCTGAGTCAATGGAACAGCAAAATAATCTAGCTGTGGCTGTGCATCTGTGCACTCCATGTCCGATTCATCTTGTAATGGGCTGTTAACTATTTCCCTTTCTAACCCAGGCACAGTATGTGTAAAGAGCTCCATGAAGTAACCTGTAGTGTCGCCTGCCGCATCCTTCACTTTTGGTTTGGGTGAAGGACA
Organism: Ranitomeya variabilis; assembly: GCF_051348905.1. Lineage (NCBI taxonomy): Eukaryota > Metazoa > Chordata > Amphibia > Anura > Dendrobatidae > Ranitomeya > Ranitomeya variabilis. The sequence continues at coordinate 556,194,433 of NC_135234.1, forward strand.
CAAGGAAGCAACTTGTTCCTGACTGGGAGCATCCACTGATGACTCGCTGCTTTTATATTTTGAACTTTCTGAAGAGGAGGCGAAAGAGCTAGAGGCTGAGTCAGCAAGAAAGCCAAAACTTTTTCCTGCTGCTCCGGCTTTAAAAGCAGTTTTCCTACTCCCAGATAAGTTATTCAAGAAAAGCACATCCAGCCCATGAATGGCAGCACTTCCCAGGACTCACATTCAAAGATGTTATTTCATATTTTTTTATTTCATAACTTAAAATATAAGAGATACAACGTGTTTCGGATACAGTATATATCCTTCTTCAGGTATCATAAAAACACAGTACAAATCCTAAGTAGGATTTGTACTGTGTTTTTATGATACCTGAAGAAGGATATATACTGTATCCGAAACGCGTTGTATCTCTTATATTTTAAGTTATGAAATAAAAAAATATGAAATATCATCTTTGAATGTGAGTCCTGGGAAGCGCTGCCATTCATGGGCTGGATGTGCTTTTCTTGAATTACTCATCCTGTGTGAGCCTTACTCTGGCTCTTTCACTTGGATCCACCCGAGGCAAGCTGCAAGCCCTGTATATTGAAAAGTATCTCAGAGGGAATTCTGAGGATACATAATCTAAAGCCATTTCAGTCTTTTATCAGGTGAGTGCATAAAATTGTGCACCCTTTAAAGACTATAATATTGTGTTTACGCACTTAGGGCGCCGCGATTTGTCTGTTCTTCTTTCCCAAACAGGGTTTTTTTGTATACTCCCAGATAAGGGAACCTTAGAGGCCTTGTTTAGCCAGACGATGATGCTTTCTCAACAACTCGAGCCTTAGGTGCTATTTTGCTTTTCCCACTACCACCAGATGCTCCACCATCACCACCACCATCATTACCAGCTGGCAACGACCACCCACGGCCTCTTCCACCAGACTTCCTCATTTTTGGGAAAATGTAACCAAACTAACAACCGTTATATGGTACTGTAAAACAAGGTAGAAGGTGTGTATAAACTTGTTGAGAATTTAAATCTCCCTTTTTTGAGGGGGGAGACTGCAGCAAAACTCAGGCCCAGTGCATTACACTACACAATCTAAAAGGCAGAACGTGGCTGGCAGATATACAACAAACAGAACTGACGTAGATCCACTTAGTGGCAGTTTAAATCTCCCTTTTTTTTGGAGGGGAGACTGCAGCAAAAAAACAGACCCTGTCTATTAGACTATACAATGTAAGTGGTAGAACGTGGCTGGCAGATATACGACAAACAGAACTGACGTATATAAACTTGTTGGCAATTTAAATCTCCCTTTTTTGGGGGGAGACTGCAGCAAAAAACAGGCCGTATGTATTACACTACACAATGTAAAAGGCAGAACGCGGCAGGCAGATATACGACAAACAGAACTGACGTAGATCCACTTTGTGGCAATTTAAGTCTCCCTTTTTTGGGGGGGGGGAGACTGCAGCAAAAAACAGGCCCTGTGTATTAGACTATACAATGTAAATGGCAGAACGTGGCTGGCAGATATATGACAAACAGAACTGATGTAGATCCACTAAGTGGCAATTTATATCTCCCTTTTTTTGGGGGGAGACTGCAGCAAAAAACAGGCCCTGTGTATTAGACTATACAATGTAAGTGGCAGAATGTGGCTGGCAGATATACGACAAACAGAACTGACGTAGATGCACTTAGTGGCAATTTAAATCTCCATTTTTGGGGGGGAGACTGCAGCAAAAAACAGGCCCTGTGTATTAGACTATACAATGTAAGTGGCAGAACATGGATGGCAGATATACGACAAACAGAACTGAGGTAGATCCACTTAGTGGCAATTTAAATCTCCCTTTTTTTGGGGGGAGACTGCAGCAAAATACAGGCACTATGTATTACACTACACAATGTAAAAGGCAGAACGTGGCTGGCAGATATACGACAAACAGAACTGACGTATATAAACTTGTTGGCGATTTAAATCTCTCTTTTTTGGGGGGGAGACTGCAGCAAAAAACAGGCCCTGTGTATTAGACTATACAATGTAAGTGGCAGAACGTGGCTGGAAGATATATAAAAAAAATACAAGGGCTGTAGTACAATTTCAATCTCCCTACAATGATCTCAGGACAAGTATGGCAGCAATAAAAAGGACTGCTGCACACAAAAGTGTGGACAAATAAACAAGATAACTGTGCTGAAAGGAGCAACAGGATTTTTGCTTTTAAAAAAGCAGTTGGTTTGCACAGCGGTGTACAAACAGCAATGCAGCTATCAGGGAGCCTTATAAGGCAGCCTAATAAGCTACAGAGCTGATGCACAAAAATATAGCCTCCACTGTCCCTGCAAAGAAAAGGTGGTGTTAGACAGTGGAAATCGCTACAGCACAAGCGGTTTGGGGGTTTATCTTCCCTCCCTAACGATTTTCATGCTTCTGATGAAGCTGCAGCAACCTCTCCCTATGCTGAGATCAGCAGAAGTAAGATGGTGGTCGGCGTGCACGCCCATTTATTGCCCCTGTGACGCCGCAGAAAGCAAGCCAATCACTGTCATGCCCTTCTCTAAGATGGTGGGGACCGAGACCTATGTCATCACGCTGCCCACACTCTGCATCCTCCTTCATTGGCTTAAAAAAGGTGATGAAAGCGTCTTACGAAATGCGACTTTGGCACGAGGAATGCCGACCTCATGGCCGATCCCACACTGGGATCGGGTCGGTTTTCATGAAACCCGACTTTGCCGAAAGTCGGCGATTTTTGAATTTGTCCGATCCGTTTCGCTCAACCCTACTCAAGAGTCACCAACCTACCCTCCAGCTGCTGGATGTACCGTTTTAGATGCTGATCATCTGCCATTACTAGGCAGACCCTGGCGCTAGTATAATGTTAGAGCTGGCGGAACACACCAAATAATTATAAAAATAGTAAAAGGTGCGTTTGCAGCTCGGGGTCCACCGTGCAGATATGGAATGTGCTGCTAGGTAATGGCAGCACTATATGGCAGTACTACGCCGGAATAAACTCGGGTTCTGTCATCTGATAAGAACTGATGCGAACTCTGTTGCTTCACAGAGTCACAGGGAAACTAAGGAAATGCTGTGCCCTGTTAGCAGTCACAGGGTGCAGCAGATGGACGCTAGTGGGATCCCTGAAATTCACCCCCACTATCCTGGTGATTGATCTCGCTCTGACCCTTGGTGGCTTTTGAGCCCGTACCTGTCTTCGCCCTGAGTCAGATTCTGAGATAAAGCAGGAGTTCCCACCCTACACTGACCGGTTGTCAAGACTAACCACAAATTACTGCACAGAGTGCATACAGCGCTGCTCTGGCGGATGCCACTAACCACCCTTACAAGGGTTAGGAAATAGCTCTAATTGCGCACTGCGCCACACTGATGGTCGCTGCTGTTTAGGCGCAGTAAGGATCATGCTCTTGTTTTAAGGATAGCACTGTCAGGCGCTAGGTAGCTTCAACATTCGTGGGCATTCAACAACTCTTGGAATGGGAATTATTAATGAGCAATCACCAGAACAGGCATACATCCGCACACACGATTACAGGTTTATACTAGCACGGCCATGCAAACCTTTCAGAGCAGAAGCACTCCGGGACCTTCCTAGTGGTCCAATTGGAGCTACCACAGGACCTGAGCATGTGACCCCTGACCTCCAATGAGAGGTCGTCCCTTGGGCAGGCTCAGAAGAAGAAAAGCAGGACTTAGTCCCAGGAGAGCCTGCTTGTCACTGATAAGTGCTGGTTACAATGACAGAGCCTGGAAGGGCAAGAGTAACCAAATGCACAGTATCTGCCTGAGCCCGGCGCTGGGACTGATGTCTCTGCTGAGCAGGCTCCACTGAAGCTGAAGGAGAATGGGAAACTGCAGAGGAGGTGGTTTGAGATTCCCCCGTGCAGCGGCGGGAACCTAACACTGTAGTTGCTTTACTTAACTTTTTAAAATTTGGATGTGAAAGCAAAAATGACATTTTTTTCCACTGAAATGTTGTTCTAGCACCAAGTTGGTAAATTTGTATTGCAATTTCTCCCAAATCCGATCATATCCTGTATGTGATCAAAAATGACTGGGCAAATGGCAGGGCATCGAAAAAAAGGGTTATTTGAGTTTAGGAGCTTAAATTTGGCTGGAATAAATTGTGAATGCCATGTCGCATTTGCAGAGCCCCTGACATGCTATAATAGTAGAACCCCCCCCCCCCACACACACACACACACACACACACACACACACACACACACACACACACACACACACAAGTGATGCCATTTTGGAAACTAGACCCATCAAGGAATTCATCTAGGGATGTTTTGAGAAGTTTTAAATACTAGGTGATTAATGAAAATAGTATTTTAGCACCAAATATAATTTATAATTTTCTACAAGGGGAAGGAGATAAAATGTATCCCATCATTTGTTATTCAATTTCCCCGATGGCAGTAATAGTTATCTATGGTAAAAAACTAACATTTGCATACATGGCAAAACTTGTAAAGCAAAGAGTTGTATTAAATGTGTGGAATGTAAATTTGGACGTGTTGCACTTACAGAAGCCCTGAGGTGCCCCAAAAAAGAAACACCTACAAGTGAATTAATTATTCAAACTAAACCCAAAAATTAAATCATCTAGAGCTGTTGTGGGAATTTTTAACTCCCAAGTGACATCATATACTGTAATTTTATTAGTTTGAGCCATGAAAATGGAAAAAATAGGGTTTTAATTCACAAAAGAGGTAATAGAAGCAAATAGACAAAACAATTTGCTATGTGATTTTTACCGAATATGGTACAAGTGGTTGTACTCTACTGTTTGAGCACACAGCGTGGATGAGATGGGAACAAACACTATTCCACATTTAAGACGTAAATTTCATTTGAATAGATTATAGAAGCCATTGACCAAGTCCCTGAGGTGCCAAATCAGCAGGTGCCCCCACAAGTGACCGTCTTATTGGAAACTTAACTGCTTACAAAATTACTCTATGGGTATATTAAGTATTTGAACCAACAGGTGCCTTACAATTTTTTTTGACATTGGGATTTGGAAACGTAACATGCAATTTTTTTTGTAACAGTCATGACCTTAAATGTTGGCACCCTTTAAATTCCAGAAATTAAAGTATTTCTTCCTGAAAATTATTACAATTCCTCATGTTTTGTTATACACATGTTTATTTCCTTTGTTTGTTTTGGAACAACACAAAAAAAACAGAGAAAGAAAGGAAAATTGGACATAATTTCTCACAAAATCACCAAATTTAGCCCCCCAAAAATTGATTGCGCTCTCAAATTAATATTTGGTTCTACAACTTTTGGAATAATTTATTACAATCAATCGCGCTTCCTATAACATCAACAAGCTCCTTATACATCTCAACTGGAATTTGACACCACTCTTCTTTTGCAAACTGCTCCAGGTCTCCCGTATTTGAAGGGTGCCTTCTCCGAACAGCAATTTTAAGATCCCTCCACGAGTGTTGAATGGGATTTAGTTCTGGTTGGATTTTGATGCTGACCACTTCAGCACTCTCTAGCACTTTGCTTCCATCCATTTCTGGGTGCTTCTTGAAGTATATTTGGGGTCATTGTAAAGCTGGAAGACACATGACCTAGGGTGCAAACCCAGCTTTCTGACTCTGGCCACTACATTTCAACCCAAAATCTTTTGGTAATCATCAGATTTCATGATGCTTTGCACACAGTCACGGCACCCAGTACCAGATTTAGCAAAATATCCCCAAAATATTTTTGAACCTCTGCCATATTTGATCTTGTATGTTGTCACAGATGTATGGAGGAGACAGGTTGTGGATGGCTTTGTATGTCATGGTTAAGCTTTTGTACTGGAGTCTCTGGGTATTGGGGAGCCAGTGAAGGGATTGACAGAGGGGAGAGGCCAGGGAATAGCGGGGGGACAGGTGGATTAGTCGGGCAGTTGAGTTTAGAATAGATTGAAGGGGTGTGAGAGTGTTAGAGGGGAGGCCACAGAGCAGCAGTATTCCTCATCATGTAGGTATAAAGGCTGTTGAGCACTTCCTTTGATCTTGACCCAGAAATGGATGGAAGCAAAGTGCTAGAGAGTTCTGAAGTGGTCAGCATCAAAATCCAAATTAATTTACATAGTAGAATTATCTGTGAATTTCTGGAATTCATCTTAACACAAAACAACTTTTTATTTGATGGTGTGTATTAGCACCAGCTCAGGGGCATGGCGATAAGTAGTCCCTGCGTGCCTGCCTATGTTTATTTGCTCCTGAGCTGGTGGGAGGACACTATTGTTTTTGGAAATAACAGGTCAGCTTGGTGGTGCCCCCAGATTATTTTCTGGGGCCACTATATCGATGATTTTATGATTATCTGGACAGGTGACGTCCTCTCCTTCAACATATTTGTCGGTGAGTTGAATGTAACAACATTGGCCTTAAGTTCACTTCAGAGATTGACCTATGTTCTATTAATTTCCTGGACATTAATATCCAGAAGAATAGAGAAGGCCTTTTGTAAACAAAGATATATAGGAAACCCACCTCGACTAATAGTTTGCTGCATTGGAGTAGCCACCATCCTCTGAGTTTACGCAAAGATATCCCAAAAGAGCAATATTATAGAGTCAAAAGAAATTGCTCTAAGACATCAGCTTTTCATACACAAGCAAGGGATCTGAGGGATAGGTTTGTAAACAGGGGATAACCCAAAAAGTTTCTTAAGGAGGCATTCCAACAGGCTGAAGGATGCACAAGGACTAATCTCTTACACCCTAAAGAAAGGACTGTTGACAAACATGTAAGGATTATTGGCAATAGATGCTCCAAGGAAGTCAGAGAGATCATTTGTAAATATTGAGGCATACACAAGGCTGACAGTGAGATATGTGAGTTTATACCAGATTCATCAGCCATAACACACAGGAGAGGGAGATCAATTTTGGGGATAAACTTGCCCACAGTTACTATACACGACCAGCCAAATAAGGTACATGGTTGGTGTCACGATATGGTATGAAATATCATATAAGTTTAGTTCTGTTGCTAGCATGCTGTGGGTTAAAAACCCCCCTTCCCTTTCACTCAGCCAAGAGCTGCCTTGTCAATGTACATGGGGAAGAGAGTTTTATTGACAAAAGGTATTTACGACCAGTATTTCCTGTGGTGGAAAGTGCCCAGCTTTTACTAGATTAGAACCTTCCAGAATATGAAAGTCTTTTGTTCTGTTTTTGGAAGATATTAGGCAAATCGTTTAAGTTAAGACCACGAAAACATATATTTGTAATCTCCATCGAAGGAGCTACCCATCACTCTAAACATGAGCTTTTAACTCCATCAGGTGAAGAAGTAGGGATTTCTCTGTAAATATACATCCCAAATAGGACATATTTGATCTCACGAGAATGCCAGCGATAATACGAGATGAATGAGGGGTATGGTGCGATGATGATATGTTCAGCAGCGGAATTACAAGTCTTAGAAAGATTTAGCTTATACTTAGTCAGAATGCAGAGAGAGGAGGGACTGGGATAGCCAGCCTTTTTGGTGATGTCACCAGGTTAAGCTATAACTGTTTTGGCCGGACTCCAGCAGTGAGTCTGTTGCTGGAAGAACATGTGGGTCTGACCTGAAGAGCTGTACCTCATGCATTGGGATTTTTGGGAGCCCCTCCCCCTAGCATGGTGTTTGCCTGAACTGATATGAACTAAGAACATGTGAGTTATCTTTTCTTCCTTTAATCCTTTTATTTTCATAATTACCTTGTACATATTTGCAATTGTCTCATTTGTAACATCTCTGTAAAATATTTTATAAACACTGCCTAAAAATCATTTATGGGGTATAATATTTAACCCCTTCCTGACATCAGACGTACTATCCCATCGAGGTGGGGTGGGCCCGTATGACCACCGACGGGATAGTACGTCATCACCGATCAGCGGCGCTCACGGGGGGAGCGCGGCCGATCGCGGCCGGGTGTCAGCTGCATATCGCAGCTGACATCCGGCACTATGTGCCAGGAGCGGTCACGGACCGCCCCCGGCACATTAACCCCCGGAACACCGCGATCAAACATGATCGCAGTGTACCGGCGGTATAGGGAAGCATCGCGCAGGGAGGGGGCTCCCTGCGGGCTTCCCTGAGACCCCCGGAGCAACGCGATGCGATCGCGTTGCTGCGAGGGTCTCCTACCTCCTTCCTGGCTGCAGGTCCCGGATCCAAGATGGCCACGGCATCCGGGTCCTGCAGGGAAGGAGGTGGCTTACCGAGTGTTTGCTCAGAGCAGACACTTGGTAAGCCTGCAGCCCTGCACAGCAGATCGTCGATCTGGCAGAGTGCTGTGCACACTGCCAGATCAATGATCTGTGATGTCCCCCCCTGGGACAAAGTAAAAAAAAAATTTTTCCACATGTGTAAAAAAAAAAAAAAAAAAATCCTAAATAAATAATAATAAAAAAATATATATTATTCCCATAAATACATTTCTTTATCTAAATAAAAAAAATAAAACAATAAAAGTACACATATTTAGTATCGCCACGTCCGTAACGACCCAACCTATAAAACTGCCCCACTAGTTAACCCCTTCAGTAAACACCGTAAGAAAAAAAAAAAAAAAAACGAGGCAAAAAACAACGCTTTATTACCATACCGCCGAACAAAAAGTGGAATAACACACGATCAAAAAGACTGATATAAATATCCATGGTACCGCTGAAAACGTCATCTTGTCCCGCAAAAAACAAGCTGCCATACAGCATCATCAGCAAAAAAATAAAAAAGTTATAGTCCTGAGAATAAAGCGATACCAAAATAATTATTTTTTCTATATTTTAGTTTTTATCGTATAAAAGCGCCAAAACATAAAAAAATGATATAAATGAGATATCGCTGTAATCGTACTGACCCGACGAATAAAACTGCTTTATCAATTTTACCAAACGCGGAACGGTATAAACGCCTCTCCCAAAAGAAATTCATGAATAGCAGGTTTTTGGTCATTCTGCCTCACAAAAATCGGAATAAAAAGCGATCAAAAATGGTCACGTGTCTGAAAATGTTACCAATAAAAACGTCAACTCGTCCCGCAAAAAACAAGACCTCACATGACTCTGTGGAGCAAAATGTGGAAAAATTATAGGTCTCAAAATGTGGAGACGCAAAAACTTTTTTGCTATAAAAAGCGTCGCTGGTTTCACACTTGCGTTTTTGTCTGCAGCGTTTTTTGCACAAAAAAAGCATGCGTTTTTTCCCTATATTTAACATTGAAAACGCATGCGGTTTTTTTGTACGCGTTTGGTCGCGTTTTCAAACGCATGCGGTTTTTTTCTGCATGCGTTCATTTTCAGAAATACAACCTGCAGTATTTTCTTGCGTTTTTAAGCACATGCGTTTGTTTGCGTTAAAAACGCATGCATTTTTATCGAAAAAAAACAGAAAACACACTGAAAAGCCACCCACCACCATCAAGGTGATAAAGGGATCCAAACCCTAACCCTAACTCTACCCCTAACCTCACCCCTAACCGTTTAATGAACATTTTCTGACAGTCATAGTGCCACGTATTTCAGTGCCACGTATTTCAGTGCCACGTATTTCAGTGCCACGTATTTCAGTGCCACGTATTTCAGTGCCACGTATCACGTATTTCAGTGCCACGTGTTTCAGTGCCACTTGTTTCAGTGCCACGTATTTAAGTGCCATGTATCACATATTTCAGTGCCACGTATTTAAGTGCCACGTATTTCAGTGCCACGTATTTCAGTGCCACGTATTTCAGTGCCACGTATTTCAGTGCCATGTATCACATATTTCAGTGCCACGTATTTAAGTGCCACGTATTTCAGTGCCACGTATTTCAGTGCCACGTATTTCAGTGCCACGTATCATGTATTTCAGTGCCACGTGTTTCAGTGCCACGTATTTAAGTGCCACGTATCACGTATTTCAGTGCCACGTATTTCAGTGCCACGTATTTCAGTGCCACGTATTTCAGTGCCACGTATTTCAGTGCCACGTATTTCAGTCACGTTTAGGGTTAGGGGTAGGGGTAGGGTTAGGGTTAGGGCTAGGGTTGGAGGTAAAGTTAGGGTTAGGGTTAGGGTTTGGATTACATTTACGTTTGGATTAGGGTTGGGATTAGAATTATGGGTGTGTCAGGGCTAGGTGTGTGGTTAGGGTTACCGTTGGGATTAGGGTTAGGGGTGTGTTTGGGTTAGGGTTTCAGGTAGAATTGGGGAGTTTCCACTGTCCAGGCACATCAGGGGCTCTCCAAGCGCGACATGGCGTCCAATCTCAATTCCAGCCAATTCTGCGTTGAAAAAGTAAAACAGTGCTCCTTCCCTTCCGAGCTCTCCCGTGCGCCCAAAAAGGGGTTTACCCCAACATGTGTTATCAGCGTACTCGGGACAAATTGAACAACAACTTCTGGGGTCCAAGTTCTCTTGTTATCCTTAGGAAAATAAAAATTTGGGGGGCTAAAAATCATTTTTGTGGGAAAAAAAAGATGTTTTATTTTCACGGCTCTGCGTTATAAACTGTAGTGAAACACTTGGGGGTTCAAAGTTCTCACAACACATCTAGATAAGTTCCTTGGGAGGTCTAGTTTCCAATATGGGGTCACTTGTGGGGGGTTTGTACTGTTTGGGTACATCAGGGGCTCTGCAAATGCAACGTGACGGCTGCTGACCAATCCATTTAAGTCTGCATTCCAAATGGCGCTCCTTCCCTTCCGAGCTCTGTCATGCGCCCAAACAGTGGTTACCCCCCACATATGGGGTATCAGCGTACTCAGGACAAATTGGAAAACAAATTTTGGGGTCCAATCTATTCTGTTACCCTTGTAAAAATACAAAGCTGGGTGCTAAAAAATCATTTTTGAGAAAAAAAATAAAAATTATTTTCACGGCTCTGCGTTATAATCTGTAGTGAAACACTTGGGGGTTCAAAGCTCTCAAAACACATCTAGATAAGTTCCTTAGGGGGTCTACTTTCCAAAATGGTGTCACTTGTAGGGAGTTTCAATGTTTAGGCACATCAGGGGCTCTCCAAACGCAACATGGCGTCCCATCTCAATTCCAGTCAATTTTGCATTGAAAAGTCAAATGGCGCTCCTTCCCTTCCAAGCTCTGCCATGCGCCCAAACAATGGTTTACACCCACATATGGGGTATCATCGTACTCAGGACAAATTGCACAACATTTTTTTGGTCCAATTTCTTCTCTTACCCTTGGGAAAATAAAAAATTGGGGGCGAAAAGATCATTTTTGTGAAAAAATATGATTTTTTATTTTTACGGCTCTGCATTATAAACTTCTGTGAAGCACTTGGTGGGTCAAAGTGCTCACCACACATCTAGATAAGTTCCTTAGGGGGTCTACTTTCCAAAATGGTGTCACTTGTAGGGAGTTTCAATGTTTAGGCACATCAGGGGCTCTCCAAACGCAACATGGCGTCCCATCTCAATTCCAGTCAATTTTGCATTGAAAAGTCAAATGGCGCTCCTTCCCTTCCAAGTTCTGCCATGCGCCCAAACAATGGTTTACACCCACATATGGGGTATCATCGTACTCAGGACAAATTGCACAACATTTTTTGTGGTCCAATTTCTTCTCTTACCCTTGGGAAAATAAAAAATTGGGGGCGAAAAGATCATTTTTGTGAAAAAATATGATTTTTTATTTTTACGGCTCTGCATTATAAACTTCTGTGAAGCACTTGTTGGGTCAAAGTGCTCACCACACATCAAGATAAGTTCCTTAGGGGGTCTACTTTCCAAAATGGTGTCACTTGTAGGGGGTTTCAGTGTTTAGGCACATCAGGGGCTCTCCAAACGCAACATGGCGTCCCATCTCAATTCCAGTCAATTTTGCATTGAAAAGTCAAATGGCGCTCCTTTCCTTCCGAGCTCTGCCATACGCCCAAACAGTGGTTTACCCCCACATATGGGGTATCAGCATACTCAGGACAAATTGTACAACAACTTTGGCGGTCCATTTTCTCCTGTTACCCTTGGTAAAATAAAACAAATTGGAGCTGAAATAAATTTTGTGTGAAAAAAAGTTAAATGTTCATTTTTATTTAAACATTCCAAAAATTCCTGTGAAACACCTGAAGGGTTAATAAACTTCTTGAATGTGGTTTTGAGCACCTTGAGGGGTGCAGTTTTTAGAATGGTGTCACACTTGAGTATTTTCTATCATATAGACCCCTCAAAATGACTTCAAATGAGATGTGGTCCCTAAAAAAAAATGGTGTTGTAAAAATGAGAAATTGCTGGTCAACTTTTAACCCTTATAACTCCGTCACAAAAAAAAATTTTGGTTCCAAAATTGTACTGATGTAAAGTAGACATGTGGGAAATGTTACTTATTAAGTATTTTGCGTGACATATGTCTGTGATTTAAGGGCATAAAAATTCAAAGTTGGAAAATTGCAAAATTTTCGCCAAATTTCCATTTTTTTCACAAATAAACGCAAGTTATATCGAATAAATTTTACCACTAACATGAAGTACAATATGTCACGAGAAAACAGTGTCAGAATCGCCAAGATCCGTCAAAGCGTTCCAGAGTTATAGCCTCATAAAGGGACAGTGGTCAGAATTGTAAAAATTGGCCCGGTCATTAACGTGCAAACCACCCTTGGGGGTGAAGGGGTTAATACTAGTTTGTTCTTCCTGCCCTAAACCGTACCCTGTCTCTGAAGGGAATTATGCGAATGTTTTTGGGTTAGCTCTGGACCTGTTTAATCGGAGCTGGTGGCGGCACTACCGTGTGCAGGCCTTTGGGTGACATTGCAGCGACTGCGGCTTGATAATTATTGTTCCTGCCTGAGCGGGAGTAGTTATCGCGTCGCTGCAGCGCGCCCAATAGCCAGTACATAGCAGGCAGCCTTTCTGGCGAATAATCACCCTAGGTGCAGTACCTAATCTGACCTGACAGTAAGGGGGGCGCCAGAGAGCTGCAAGGTTTAAGTGGAACTGTAAGCGGGATATACACAAATCCCTGCAGTTCATGGTATACGGAAGAGCAGTGGGATACCTAAAATAAGCCCCTGCTGTAAACAAGAGGTCAATAGCCTCGTGTGTGTTTTTTTTTCATCACATTGTGGCAGTGGAGGGATAACTAGGATAAGCCCCCTGCACGTGTGATAGCCGTCTGTTGGTCTAAAGTCACCCCAATCCGTGACATATTGTGGGCAGCGGCTAAGGGATCTTGACAGTCACGGTGTGAATAGTGACAATTGGTGGCAAGGCGGTGGGATATTAGAGCATTAGTGATTTGGTTTGAGCAATCATTCCTCTCACTAAAAACTTGCAGAAAGTTCTTGCGAGAACTCTGCGCAAATAAGTTTGGGAGAACGAACTCAGTGCTTATTAGTTGTGAGACAATTGTGTACTGGTAATTATCCCCTCCCTTTTTCTTCGGTTTTCTATCCTATCTTTTATTTGGCAACCATGGTTGTGCTGGGAGAAACCTTTTATGAGCAGCAGACCAAAGACACCCTTGTGGCCTTGTGCAAGTCACAGCACATTGACTATGCAAACAAAAACAAAAGCCAACTGGTCGCAGTCCTGATGCAATGGGAAGCCGCTCTAGACCACTCAGAGAGCCCAGAGGCCGCAGATGCCAGCTCCAGCGAACATGGTGCTGCAGCAGAGGTCCAACCACTGAATGCTCGCCCCGTTAGCAATCCGGGCGAATTGGACCCCCACCTGCAGGCGGCCTTGAAAGAATTCCCCACTGACGACCATGAGGGACGTCGGCAGCTGATTCAGCAATACCGGCAGGAGGCTGAGGCCCGAGCCCAGTGAGAGGCAGAGAGAGCCGAGCGAGAGGCCCAGCGAGAGGCAGAGAGAGCCGAGCGAGAGGCCCAGTGAGCCGAGCGAGAGGCCCCGGCCCAGCGAGCCGAGCGCCAAGCCCAGCGAGAACATGATCTGGAGATGCTCCGGCAGGGGGGGACGCCTTCCACCGCCCAGAGCCGTGAGCCCAGCAGCGCTCAGACACCAAAGCCCCGGCCCGACCACTTTCCTGTTATGGAAAAGGATGGGGACTTGGACACTTTTCTGCGGGCCTTTGAGAAAGCCTGCAGACAGTACCAGCTGCCTACACAAGAATGGGCACGATACCTGACACCAGGGCTGAGAGGAAAAGCTCTGGAGGCGTTTGCTGCCCTCCCTCAAGAACAAGATGGTGACTATGAGGCTATCAAGCAGGCCCTCATAGCCAAGTACCAGCTTACACCCGAGGTGTACCGTAAAAAGTTTCGGACCCTCCAACGTGGCCCACACGACAGTTACAGTGATGTGGTGCATGGACTGGGGACCCACTTTGACCAGTGGACCCAAGGATTGTCAGTGACCACCTTTGCACAGCTGCGAGACCTGATGATCAAAGACCAGTTCTTCCATCTTTGCCCAACTGAGGTGCGACAGTTCGTGATGGACAGAGAACCCAAAGACGTGACGAAAGCAGCGCAGATTGCCGATGCCTATGAGGCCAACCGTAGATAGGAAGTGCGGAAGCCAGTCACCTCCAGCTGGAGAGGGGGTAAGCCTGCATCCAACGCCAGTACCCCTGCCAGCCAACATACCAGAGGTCTTGTCCCCGTGGCCAACAGCACCAGACCTACCACCGAACTTCGCCAGTGTTACCACTGCAGGCAGACTGGTCACATCAGTCCCCGATGTCCAGCCAAGCAGAAGAACCCCTCATCCCAGGCCCCAGGGCCTAATGCAGCAGTTCTTTTGGTGGGTGGTGTGGCTGGGAGGGGGTGTGATAATGTACAGCATGTCATTGTGGGAGGTCGTGTTGCTACAGGCCTCAAGGACACCGGGGCTGAACGAACCCTCATCCGACCCGAACTGGCGGCCCCTGAAGAAATCATTCCGGGGAAAACCCTAACTGTCACTGGGATTGGGGGCATCAGCTGTCCCTTACCGATGGCCCGGGTTTTTATTGATTGGGGTGCCGGGAGTGGGGTGAAGGAAGTGGGGCTGTCTGATAATTTGCCCACTGATGTTTTGTTGGGGACTGATTTGGGGAGGTTGTTTGCATACTACGTCCCTGACACCCCTCCCCAATCTGCTAATAAGGGTAACGTTAACCCTGGTGATGATGATGATGATGATGGGAAATCGCATGTGTTACCTGACCATGCTTTATCTTGTAATGATGCATCTGTTAACCATTTTTTCCCTAGGATTGATGGTGGAAATGTTGTACCTGTGCCAACTGTATCTGATAATGATGTTTCTGTGAAAGTTGATGTGTCCATAGGTACAGGAGTGCTCAGCCACGTCGCTCTGCGGAGTGAGACGGTTGAGGAACCCCCAGCAGGGGCAAGTGTCGGTGCTACAGGAAATGGGGAGATACATGGGAACCGTGAGGAAGGTGATGCCATGCAATTGACCAGTGCCACCGAGGAAGGTAACTGGCCCATAAGTAGCAATGCTCCTGAGGTAATGGGGGTGGATGGGGAGGTAGAGCCCATAGCAGCGTCGGCTGTTGGGTCTGTAGAAATCCCCGGGGAGACAGCCTACGTAGCTGCTGTCACCCGCAGTCAGAGTGCCCGGAATGCATATACCTGTCTGCCTTCCGGACCCTCCTCAGTCATCAGTGTGACTGAACCAGAGGTGGACCCAGAGCAGGTCCCAGAGGGCTCCCGTGGGGAAGGGACCCTGACATCGCTTCTGGCTTCCCCTAGCCAGGAGTTTCAGGCCGCTCTGCACACAGATGCGAGCCTAGAGAGTTTGAGACAACTCGCCGGGACGTCATTCTCTGAGACTGATAAGGAGAAGGTGTTCTGGGAAGGAGGAAGGTTGTACCGGGAGACAGTACCCGGAGAATCACAAAAGGAGTGGTTGAGGGAAAGACAGCTGGTCGTCCCACAGCAATTCCGGGGTGAGTTGTTGCGGATTGCCCATGAGATCCCGCTAGCTGGACACTTGGGGATCAGCAAAACTAAGGCCCGGCTGTCTCAACACTTCTATTGGCCTAAGATGGGGACAGATGTGTCAAACTACTGCCGCTCCTGTGTCACCTGTCAAAGAATGGGGAAGGCGGGGCCTGCTCTTAAGGCTCCCCTGATCCCTTTGCCAGTGATAGAGGAGCCTTTCCAGAGGATTGCGGTGGACATTGTGGGCCCGCTGGCCGTCCCCAGCAGCTCTGGAAAGCAATATATTCTTACTGTGGTAGACTACGCTACCCGGTACCCAGAGGCAGTAGCTCTGTCGTCAACTAGGGCAGATAAGGTGGCGGATGCCCTGTTGGCCATCTTTTCACGGGTAGGATTTCCCAGGGAAATGCTTACTGATCGAGGGACCCAATTTATGTCTCACCTAATGGAGGCTCTCTGTAAGAAAATGCAGGTGAAGCACCTGGTATCGAGTGCGTATCACCCACAGACCAATGGCTTGTGTGAACGCTTCAATGGTACCCTCAAACAGATGCTACGCATGCTGGTTGAGACACAAGGGCGCGACTGGGAGCGGTACCTCCCACACCTGCTATTTGCTTATCGAGAGGTTCCGCAGGCCTCGACGGGGTTCTCCCCCTTCGAGCTCCTGTACGGCAGGTGAGTCCGGGGACCCCTTGGGTTGGTAAGAGAATCCTGGGAAGGGGAGCCGAACCCTTCTGAAGTGTCCATAGTGGAGTATGTCATGCGCTTCCATGACAAGATGCAGACCTTGACGCAGTTGGTGCATGACAACATGACGCAGGCTCAGGCTGATCAGAAGCACTGGTACGACCAGAACGCCCGAGAGCGGACCTACCATGTGGGTCAAAAGGTGTGGGTGCTGGTTCCTGTACCAACGGATAAGCTTCAGGCAGCCTGGGAGGGCCCGTACGTCGTCCACCAACAGCTCAACCCGGTCACCTACGTGGTCACGCTTGACCACACTCGGGGTAGGCGAAAGGCCTTTCACGTCAACATGATGAAGGCTCATCACGAACGTGAACCTTTCGTCCTACCGGTCTGCAGCGCACCCGAAGACGGGGAGGAAGACGCCCTCCTGGACATGCTGGCCCAAGCCAAGGCCCGTGGGTCCATTAAGGACGTGGAGGTAAGCGCCTCGCTAGATGAACCACAGCGGTTGCATTTGCAAACCACACTGGAACCCTTCCGTGTCGTGTTCTCCAACCGGCCTGGAAGGACTGAGTTAGCGGTTTACGAGGTGGACACCGGGAACCACGCCCCACTACGGCGAACACCCTATCGAATCTCTGACCAGGTGCAGCAGATTATGCGCCAGGAGATCGATGAGATGTTACAGCTGGCGGTGATTCGACGGTCAAAGAGCGCGTGGGCCTCACCGGTAGTTCTCGTGCCAAAGAAGGAGCGGACCACCCGGTTCTGCGTGGACTACAGGGGGGCTCAACACCATTACAGCCTCTGACGCGCACCCAATGCCGCGCATCGAGGAGCTGCTTGAGAAGTTAGCTGGCGCAAAATACCTGACAATAATGGACCTGAGTCGCGGATACTGGCAGATTCCCCTGAGCCCCGAGGCGCAGGAGAAGTCCGCCTTTATCACACCCTTTGGACTGTACGAGTCCACGGTCATGCCCTTCGGCATGAAGAATGCCCCTGCCACTTTCCAGCGGATGGTCAATCTCCTGCTTCAGGGACTGGAGAAGTACGCTGTGGCGTACTTAGATGACATTGCCATCTTCAGTCCCTCCTGGGATGAACACCTGCAGCATCTCGAGGAGGTGCTCGGGCGAATTCACCGAGCAGGACTGACTATCAAGCCGGGAAAGTGCCAGATGGGCATGAGGGAGGTTCACTACCTGGGGCACCGGGTAGGTGGAAGCACCCTAAAGCCAGAGCCTGACAAAGTGGGCGTGATCGTGAACTGGCCCACTCCCAGGAACAAGAAACAGGTGATGTCCTTCCTGGGCACTGCAGGGTACTATAGGCGCTTCGTGCAGCACTATAGTAGCCTGGCAAAACCTTTGACGGACCTCACCAGGAAGAAGCTACCCCACATCGTCAACTGGACAGATGGCTGTGAGGGGGCCTTCCAGGCGTTGAAGACAGCACTGTGCAACGCCCCTGTGTTGAAAGCAGTCGACAGCAGTCGACCGTTCTTGGTACAGACCGACGCCAGCGAGTTTGGCCTTGGTGCTGTGCTCAGCCAGGTTGACTCGGAGGACCAAGAGCACCCCGTGTTGTACCTGAGCCGGAAACTTTTGCCGAGAGAAGTGGCCTACTCCACCATCGAGAAGGAGTGCCTGGCCATAGTCTGGGCCCTGCAGCGCTTGCAGCCCTACTTGTATGGTCGCACCTTCACGGTGGTGACTGACCACAACCCTCTGCGCTGGCTAAGCACCATGTGTGGAACCAACGGCAGGTTGCTACGCTGGAGCCTTGCCCTTCAGCAATTTGACTTCACCATTAAACACAAAGCGGGCAAAGAGCATGGTAATGCAGATGGACTCTCCCGCCAGGGTGAACCCACGGAGGTGCGCATGAAGGCATACCGAGAGGTTCTGCCGCCGTAGCGCACGCTAAAAGGGGGAGGTGTCACGATATGGTATGAAATATCATATAAGTTTAGTTCTGTTGCTAGCATGCTGTGGGTTAAAAACCCCCCTTCCCTTTCACTCAGCCAAGAGCTGCCTTGTCAATGTACATGGGGAAGAGAGTTTTATTGACGAAAGGTATTTACGACCAGTATTTCCTGTGGTGGAAAGTGCCCAGCTTTTACTAGATTAGAACCTTCCAGAATATGAAAGTCTTTTGTTCTGTTTTTGGAAGATATTAGGCAAATCGTTTAAGTTAAGACCACGAAAACATATATTTGTAATCTCCATCGAAGGAGCTACCCATCACTCTAAACATGAGCTTTTAACTCCATCAGGTGAAGAAGTAGGGATTTCTCTGTAAATATACATCCCAAATAGGACATATTTGATCTCACTAGAATGCCAGCAATAATACGAGATGAATGAGGGGTATGGTGCGATGATGATATGTTCAGCAGCGGAATTACAAGTCTTAGAAAGATTTAGCTTATACTTAGTCAGAATGCAGAGAGAGGAGGGACTGGGATAGCCAGCCTTTTTGGTGATGTCACCAGGTTAAGCTATAACTGTTTTGGCCGGACTCCAGCAGTGAGTCTGTTGCTGGAAGAACATGTGGGTCTGACCTGAAGAGCTGTACCTCATGCATTGGGATTTTTGGGAGCCCCTCCCCCTAGCATGGTGTTTGCCTGAACTGATATGAACTAAGAACATGTGAGTTATCTTTTCTTCCTTTAATCCTTTTATTTTCATAATTACCTTGTACATATTTGCAATTGTCTCATTTGTAACATCTCTGTAAAATATTTTATAAACACTGCCTAAAAATCATTTATGGGGTATAATATTTAATACTAGTTCGTTCTTCCTGCCCTAAACCATACCCTGTCTCTGAAGGGAATTACGCTACTGTTTTTGGGTTAGCTCTGGACCCGTTTAATCGGAGCTGGTGGCGGCACTACCGTGTGCAGGCCTTTGGGTGACATTGCAGCGACTGCGGCTTGATAATTATTGTTCCTGCCTGAGCGGGAGTAGTTATCGCGTCGCTGCAGCGCGCCCAATAGCCAGTACATAGCAGGCAGCCTTTCTGGCGAATAATCACCCTAGGTGCAGTACCTAATCTGACCTGACAGTAAGGGGGGCGCCAGAGAGCTGCAAGGTTTAATTGGAACTGTAAGCGGGATATACACAAATCCCTGCAGTTCATGGTATACGGAAGAGCAGTGGGATACCTAAAATAAGCCCCGGCTGTAAACAAGAGGTCAATAGCCTCGTGTGTGTTTTTTTTCATCACATTGTGGCAGTGGAGGGATAACTAGGATAAGCCCCCTGCACATGTGATAGCCTTCTGTTGGTCTAAAGTCACCCCAATCCGTGACATATTGTGGGCAGCGGCTAAGGGATCTTGACAGTCACGGTGTGAATCGTGACAGTTGGATAGGAGGGATTTTGATCTTTTTAGATGTGGCGGCTTCTCCTTCTGCAAATATATCGCAGCTGGCAAACAATTTCATAGTGTATCAATGGGTAGAGTATACCAGGCTAGTAATTTTGCGAATTGTAAAACAGTTAGGGTGATCTACCTTATCAAGTGTTCTTGTCCCCTTTATTATGTGGGCAATTCAAAGAGGGAGTTTTGGAGGCGCAATGGGAATCACCTAGGTGATATCTGACATGCTAGGGATACTCCCATATCAAGACATGTCAGGGATGTGCATAAGTGTGATCACAACTCCTTCTCCTTTTGTGTCATTGAAGTCATCTCTCCTTCAATTCAGCAGGGAAATTGGGATAAGAAGATATTGCAAAAAGAACTAAGATGGATCTATAGGCTTGATAAAGTGTCCCCGAGTGGCCTGAATAAACAGATGCAGTTCAGCTGCTATCTCTAGTGCCCCTGTAATGCTCCACATCTTGGATCTGCAGTATTAGAACCTAACCACCTATATAGGTCCTAATGGACTATTGTGGTATTCATCCTAAACCAGGGGGTGCTTGATTTCTTGGTAACTTCCTATTTAGGTGTGATTTCATTAATGAATATATTTTGGCGCAATCCTGATCCTATGGTGGATTATCATAATTGGAGTATACATACATAATGTCTCACTTATACATGATCTCTAAGCAAAGAAAGCGATCATTTTTAATATGATTAGCATTTATCTATTTCTATGTTAGTCTATTTATTTATATCATTGATTTTCTATTTTTTACTCTTTGCACACAATTAATAGCACATGAGATACCACAAGTAATGTTATATGATACATATGGTTCCTCACAGCTGTGTTCCCATAAGTTTAGGTTGAATTCATGATCATCTATTTGCACTCCATTAGAATGGAATGCATTCACTCCCAGGTTGGTGTAAAGATATCTGGAAATCCATCATATGATGCAGTGGAACGCTTGCTTTTTCTGGTCATGCTCACTGCCAGCCGGATGTAATGATGAGGTGGAACACAGCACTTTTCCAGACATGCGAATAGGTGCCCTTGGGAAATGCGATGGGGTAAGACCTGGAACGCATCTTTTTTTCCGGTCATGTGCACAATTGCTCTAGGCAGAACCTTATGATCGGACCTTGCACCCGGTCGAACATCTTTGCTAGGTACAACTTTTTGGTCACTTCTGGCTTTTTGAACGCGATGCTGGCACGCACGCCAGCCGGTAATAGATGGCTTTACTTGGAACACCTGTTATTGCCTGAGACTATAAGGTATGTGGATTGCCTCGTCCACCAGCAGCATCATACCAGAAGAAGGGATTGACCTTATGTATCGATTCACATCAGTCCATTGAGCTATATTCGACCCTGTACAACCAAGAGCTAAGTAATCTTTGCTCCTTATCTTTACTCCTGATGAACCTTGGAAGAGGGGAAACGCGTTGAGTTGTGGTGTAGTTTTGAGTGGTCAATTGTGTTTTGATTGTTTTTTCACGTGGCACAATGTTTGTGGTATCTTCCAGCTGGGTAGTATCTGGTTATATATTTTCCTGAACTGAGGGGGGGTTATGTCTGATTGACTGTCTCCCAGTAATAAATTATATTTTGGCATCATTAGCCAATGCTAGGTTTTACATCCATCAGTGTATTTGATATATATTTTTTTATACCACATTTTTTTAGCAACACTGGTACAAAGTGACTATAAGAACATTTGAAAATAAGAAATACTTTTTATTAAATAGAACAATTAAAAACTGAATTTAAAAAGACAGGGGAAAACAAAACAGAAAAAAACCTCCAAAAAATCAGGGAAAAGGTACAGGTAGGTAGAATGTTTTTACAAATTCTGCAATTTTACTGCAAAAGTACCTTTCCCTGATTTTTTGGAGTTTTTTTTTTCTTTTTGGTTTTCCCCTATCTTTTTAAATTCAGTTTTTAATTGTATTTAATAAAAAGTATTTCTTATTTTCAAATGTTCTTATAGTCACTTTGTACCAGTGTTGCTAAAAATGTGGTATATTCCATATTGAAGTGCTTATTGCCTAGTTACATAGGATTATGGGTTTAATTTGCTATATATTTTAGTGTTGAGCATTCCGATACTGCAAATATCTGGTATCGGCCGATATTTGCTGTATCGGAATTTCGATACCGAGTTCCGATATTTTTGTGATATCGGAAATCGGAAGTGTGCTGTGCGTATGGTTCCCAGGGTCTGGAGGAGAGGAGACTCTCCTTCAGGCCCTGGGATCCATATTCATGTAAAAAATAAACAATAAAAAAAAAAAATATTGATATACTCACTCCTCCGGCAGCCCCTGGCTCTTAGCGGTGTCTCCGTTCCTAAGAATGCAGGGAGTGGAGGACCTTTGATGACGTCGCGGCTTGTGATTGGTCGCGTGAGCGGTCACATGAGCGGTCATGCGACCAATCACAAGCCGCGACGTCATCGAGGGTCCTTCACTCTGCATTCTTAGGAACGGAGGCAGACGCTTGGACCGGTGAGAGCCGGGGCCGTCGGAGGGGTGAGTATATCAATATTTTTTATTTTTATTCTTTATTTCATACATGAATATGGATCCCAGGGCCTGAAGGAGAGTTTCCTCTCCTTCAGATCCTGGGAACCATTCCGATATTTTGTGTCCCATTGATATGCATTGGTATCGGGTATCGGTATCGGCGAGATCCGATATTTTGCTGGTATGGGCCGATCCAATCCGATACCGATACCTTTGCATATCGGAAGGTATCGCTCAACACTAATATATTTGTCAGAATCTCTATCTGAAATCATTTACTCCTTCATCTGAAATCACCTTATTTTCTATATTTCTTAGAACTAATTTACATCAGTTAATGTTTTACTAAATTTTGTCATTCTTATCTGATACCAAGTATTTAAGATTCTATCACTGCATTAAATATCATAATGTTGACTATAAAAAAGAGATAGGTACATAATTCCATGACTACTAGTTAGGTAGATATTCATCTGGTTTCAGATATATAAAGGGAGCTTTTCATTATTTCAAGAGACACCAGTTCCAGACAATCAGACATTTAGATGTCGAATATCCTCTATGTCTCACCTACTATATATCTTTTTTTCACGTCCCTGCCACTATTAGGGCCCTATAGGGTTAGCAGGGTAAGCTGTCATTGAGTGGGGTGGCAATATTCAGGTTCTAGGGTGCCAACCTCCGCTGTCAGGTAGGGAGAATCAGTTCAGGATAGGGTGAGGCACCTCTCTGTGGTGCGTTCAATTATTTTTGTCTGGTGATGGTGGTTTTTCATACCTTTACAATTGATAATTTTAATCAAATTACAATAAAGGAATATTTTTAAATTAAAGGATTAGTTAGAATTTAAGGTGAGCCCTGCAAATTTTTCAGTTACAGAAGGATTAATAGGTGCGACTGGAGCCTACAATTTGTGGCGTAGTTTCTTCCAAATGCACTGATGCCCCATATGTCCTCAGAAACTACTGTTTGGCCAAACAGTTGGGCATAGTAGGAAGGATCATTACTTGGGTTCTGGACTACAAGTTTTGATTGAATAGTTATTGCGTGACATTTGAGGAACCCCCTACCATGCAAGAACAGCAAAAATTCCAATAAAGTGACACATTTTGGAAATTACACCACTAAATGAATTCATCTACTGCTGCAGTGACTGTTTTGGCTGCATAATTGTTTTCACTTTGTTTCATCCACACCATGCTTTTTCTGCAGAATTGCAAATATGCCATTTTAGTACTCATCCATTATGATCAGATTTTGCTTTTGGAGACACGCACCCTGTAAATTGTTAATTGGGCTCTTCCTGCTCCAGTAAGGACAAACATGGTCATTTACTGCAGTTTAAGAATGCTGTGGGGCTCAGATGGAAGGGGACTTTTGGATTTGGGACACAAATTTCACTGGATTTTATTCGTGGATGTGGGAGCCATGTCCCTTTTCAAGAGCCTTTGTTCTACCAGAAACATGGAAAATCCATGTATTTCCAATGACAAATGACAGACTTGAAAGCAGAATAGGTTAGTGTGAGAAAAGTTGAGTTTTTTTGGCAGCATTTTGGAGTCCAGAAATGAAGAAAGAATTCCAGCTCGACGAGGTGGTGAAAAGTAAACACTTGGTACTTTATTCACTTCATGTCAGAAGCAGAGGATAAGACATCAGCACAATACAATTAAAAACACTATCTACGCGTTTCAGGTGACAGAGCACCCTTAATCATGATATCTAGTGTGCAGCCTGTTCAATGCTTTTTATACTAGCACCCGGTAGGCACACCGGTGCAATGGCTGATTAGGGAAATAATGTAAAAAATTGGAAACACCTGATAGTGTGCATAAACCACAGTCAGCCACAAAAAACAGAAAAATAAGTGAAAAAAAACCCAGAAAAACAGGCAAAGAAATACACATATACTTTGGCTATATACAGATGAAAAATGTGAAACACAACAATGTGATTGCTCAATAATAGGAAAGGAAAATTATTTATAACGAAAATATACAGGATAACATAAAATACAAGAGTGATACAAAAATTTGTATTGTGTCAGGCTCTTCATAAGATGGTTGAGAAAACAGAATTGAAGCGATATCCAAATAGGAAGCCTGATAGAATAATTTATGTATATTCTCCATAATAGTTGTTCAAAATGTGCCATGACATATAAGGATAAAGAAATGAACAAATTCCTGAAGGATATGGAGATTCAGACACCTATAGGAATATATTTTGTTTCCAATTTTTTAATTTATCAATTTCAAATCGACTATCTGTCTCATAATGAATGATTCCATCAGGGTTCTTTTAGTCTGAATTTGTCATGAATGAACATAGGTATGGACGGCAGACGACGCAACATATACGTACAATGGGATGATAAAGGGAGGGGAAGCCCCTAATGGTAGGGAGCAGGGGATGGTGTTAAGGATATGTATTTGATTTGAAGATATCCTAAATGAATGCTTGCGGACAAAATGGATGCTTAGCTGAACACATAAGAATCACAGAGACTGTTTAATGTGTCTACGTGCTCTAAGTTGTACCTGTCAGCATGTTTTATAATACTTAAATGCACTCTGACATTACAGTGTGGTCCACTGAGCTAATCAGGAATTAAGTAATGCATAAGAAAAGACTAGAATCATAAAGCCAATCAATATTGATTAAAGTTCACCTGAGGGTGAAGAAGTTAGGGGTTTTTACTAATATTTATAGTGACAAGTGATAATCTATAAAATGTACCTTTTTTTTCAATAAACAGATTTACTGTTTGTGACTGTCTGTGTTAAATCACTATTAGTTTTTTTCCTTGTACACGTAAATCTCTGAGATACTATTTGGCCACAGACAATTAAGACGATGACACTGCTTTAGCATGACCCTAACAATTGGTGCCAGCAACAAAGGGCCACGATGAAGCATCCAGTTGACTACAGCTGCACTAGATCTCTTCACGGGATGAATAATGCTTTTGGGCCAGAGGCCTGCATGCTCCACCGGGCAAGAAAATATGTAATCTTACCTAATGACCCTCTAATGTGAGTTCATACAGGGATAGAGATAGCTGGCTGTTGTCTGTTGACAATAATTGACAGCAATTGAAAGTCCTGAGTCTATGAAACGGTCAGATTAATTTCCTTATTTGATTTTGTATCTGTGTGTATTGTTGGGACAAGCAAGAGGTGTGTTTAGTAATAATATATTGAACAGGGCCATAAAAAGAAGAGGAAGAAATAGCACAATAACAACAAACAATTGCCCTGGTCCCAGGCTTCCATGACCGACGCTCCCAGGTGTGCTCATGTGCTGACGCCACCTACCCTAAGGTTAGAATCCCGGGTCCAAGTCCACGGTTAGCACAAATAATCACAATAGAGGCATTGTTCCCTGCTTGCATTTGATTTGCTAAAACTAGAGAGTAAAAAAAAAATCCAGGCCAGTTAATCACTAGCATTGTCCTGCTGGAAAAACAGTCCTCAGAGTTGGGGAACATTGCCTGAGCAGAAGGAATCAACTGTTTTTCCTGGATAACCTTGTATGCGGCTTTATTCATATGTCCTTCATAAAGATTAACCTGCCCAACTCCAGCCTTGCTGAAGCATCCCCACATTCAACCTCTCCCACTCTGCTGCCCAACTAATCAATCTCTCTTCTATCTACATTCCTGTTTCCCCTCTTTGGGAGCCAGTAAAGGGATTTGCAATTTCCCAGCGTATTCAGTTTAGGCTACTTTCACACTAGCGTTTTTGGCTGCACATCGCAATGCGTCGTTTAGGAGAAAAAACGCATCCTGCAAAGTTGTCTGCAGGATGCGTTATTCCCCATAGACTAACATTACCGATGCATTTCGACGTATTGCCACACGTTGCAACCGTCGTGCGACGGTTGCGTCGTGTTTTGGTGGACCGCCGCCACAAAAAACGTTACATGTAACTTTTTTTGTCTGTCGAGTCTGCCATTTTCGACTGCGCATGCGCGGCTGAAACTCCACCCCCTCCTCCCCGGACCTTGCAATGGGGCAGCGGAAGCGTCGTAAGACTGCTTCCGCTGCCCACATCGGGCATTTTTTCACAGTATGCCTCGGTACGTCGGGCCGACGCAGCGTGACGGCCCCGTACCGATGCTAGTGTGACAGCAGCCTTAAACTGATAACAATGACCTACAAAGCCATCAATAACCTTTCTCCTCTGTATATTTCCAAACTAATCTCTCAACATCTTCCCTCACGTAATCTCTAGTCCTCCCAAGACCTCCTTCTCGCCTCCATGCTTATTCGCTTCAAACCCAATCACCTCCAAGACTTCTCCCAAATATCCCCCATCATCTGGAATTCTGAACCCCAACACGTCCAATTATCCTCCACATTTGGATGCTTCAAACGGAACCTGAAAACCCATCTCTTCAAAAAGCTTACAACCTGTAATGACCAAACAGCCACCTCAACACCATAGGAGCTACTGCAACCCCCAACCCACTGTTTCTTTCCCCATAATCCTGTAGAATGTAAGCCCGCAAGGGCAGGGTCATCTCCCCTCTGTATCAGTCTGTCATTGTTTGTTTTGTTTATTGTAAGTGATATTTGTATTTTGATGTAACCCCGTCTAATGTACAGCACCATGGAATCAATGGTGCTATATAAATAAATAATAATAATAGTAAATAATATAGTAGTGTAATGTACCTTATAGTCATATATAGCAGTACAATGCACCCCCATAGTAGCATATTGTACCCCATAGTCATATATAGTATAATGCACCCAAATAGCAGTATAATGCAGCTCCATGGCAGTATAATAAAGTCCCATAGTTTTAAATACACCCCCATAGTAGTATAATGCAGCCCCATAACAGTATAATGCAGCCCAATAGCAGTATAATGCGCTCCAATAGCGGGATAATGAGCCCCCATAACAGTATAATGCACCCCCATAGCAATATAAAGCACTCCCATAGCGGTATAATGCACCCCCATAGAGGTATAATGCAGCCCCAGAGTATAATGCACCCCTTTGTCATATATAGTATAATGCACCCCCATAGCAGTATATTGCAGCCCCACACTGCAGCTTTACAATTAAAAAAAAGAGGTTTTGCTTACCTGGCTAAGGTCCATCGGTGTCCTCCGCTACGATTTA
The DNA here is from genome assembly GCF_051348905.1 of Ranitomeya variabilis. Classification (NCBI taxonomy): domain Eukaryota; kingdom Metazoa; phylum Chordata; class Amphibia; order Anura; family Dendrobatidae; genus Ranitomeya; species Ranitomeya variabilis. The sequence continues at coordinate 556,222,061 of NC_135234.1, forward strand.
GCTGAGGCGCGCACCATTATTCTGGTGTATGACAGCAAGGTCATAGGTCAGCAACGTGTGTGCTGGCGTCAGCTGCCAGCCTGTGATTGGCTGGCAGTGTTAACTGTTGCAGTGCAGAAGAATAATGTGCTAGTTATAAAACCTACATTGCAAGTTAACAACAGCACACAGCCTGAAACAAAAGACACATCATTGCATTCAGCGTTTTAACTTCTACCTCATACTGTCCTCAGATAACATAGCATAAACCTGCTGACAGATTTCCTTTATTGGTTTTGCAGTGTATATTTTTGGCATGGGCAGGAAGCAGGTTAGCGGACCTTGTCTATCAACTGATTGCCCTCCTACCTACCTTAGCAACAAAACTGTAGAGTACATATGGATTGCCATAGAAGCTGGGAGTCTAACAAAGAATGAAATAGACAGCAACGTAGTGTATCACTAGCAGACATAATACATTGCAACATTAAATTTTTGCAGTGTCTTTTATAGCTCTGGCAAAAATTAAGAGACCACCACATCCAAACCCTGTCATGGGCAGCCCAATCTCCAGACCTGAACTCCATTGAAAACCTCTGGAATGTAATCAAGAGGACGATGGATAGTCACAGGCCATCAAACAAAGAAGAACTGCTTAAATTTTTCAACCAGAAGCAGCGTGAAAGACTGGTGGAAAGCATTCCAAGACGCATGAAAACTGTGATTAAAAATCATGGTTATTTCACAAAATATTGATTTCTGAACTCTTCCTGAGTTAAAACATTAGTATTGTTGTTTCTAAATGATTATGAACTTGTTTTCTTTGCATTATTTGAGGTCTGAAAGCACTAATTATTTTTTTTTAATTTTAACCATTTCTCCTTTTCGTAAAAAAAAATACAAATTATTGCTTGGAAATTCAGAGACATGTTGTCAGAAGAATAAAAGAACAATTTACAATTTACTCAAAAATATACATATGAAGAGAAAAATCAGACAAACTGAACATTTTGCTGTGGTCTCTTAATTTTTACCAGAGCTGTATGAGTTTTCAAAATATCATATATTTAAGTCATATAGGAGGGCTAAAAAATGTGAAAAAAATAGTATTTTGCTATTGGCATCATCTCATTATTAGACTGCAGTCTTCTGTTTTTCTTCACCTTGTCTGTTCACTGTTTAGCTGGAAACTGAGTTATCAAACATAGAAACATGCATTTATCATACTGGATGAATGAAACATTATGCATGGTCAGGTAAAAACTGTTATCTTACAGATACTACTGAATTGAATTGTTTGGTGTTGTGACTCATTCCACCTACTTACTGCGGATGTTGAATAACAGCACTCACTGACAGCGCAGTATGTTACCTCTCGTCTGTGTGGACATGTTGCTCTTAGTTTACCTAGAATTTATTCAGCGCTATTAAAATGATTGTACAGATTTAATAGACGCAGCAGTAAACTATAATGATTCCAAGTGAGCAACGTTATGCATCCATATGCTTTCTCTTTAAAGAAGCATTCAAAGACCAATGCCTGAAAGCTATCTCGAGATACAGCTGACTGTGATGAAGAAAAAGCCTTGGGTACATCCATAAATGTAGATTTGCTGATAGAAAGGCAGGAGACATCATTACACAAGATAAAACTCTAACAAGATATGCTACATGTCAGAGACTTTACCAATGCTGCAGGCACTCCGATTGTAAACAGCCAGTAACTGATAAACTAAACCCTAAGGTAGAGGTAGGAAGGAATAAAAAAATAACATATTTATCTGTTTAGTAGTAAATGTCCCTCTACAAGCTGTAAATTTGTAAACATACAGATGCATTCCCCTAAATAATGAGCAGATAACTAGACTAAATATAAAAAAAAACCTAATGAATTGGCAGGCACTCTGTTTAGTCATGATCCAATAATTCTGAATCACGATTGTAATTCAGACTCTAACCTTAATTACTCATTACATAATTGTAATGCATGTATCAGCTGAAAGCTTACTTCCACTGTTGGTTACCACTCTGCGGAGTCTAAGAAGCTCTTTTTCCTTCATCCCTTCACCTACATACAGTAATCTGAACTTCACAGTATGTAGAGATGAGCGAACGTTTCAAGGTTCGGTTCGGTTTGATTCTCCAAACGTTTAGTCGTTCACCGAACATGTTCCCCAAAAGGTTCGACAAATGTACAGGAACCCCATTAAATTCAATGGGTGGCCAAACCAAACAAATACACAACACCTTAAGTGGTGACAAAAATGTTCCCAAACAGCTAAACTGATAAGCAGACACCATGAAAATCATAGTTACTTACCGATAACAGTATTTCTCACAGCCCATGACAGCACCACGGAGAGAGGGGATCCGCCCTTCAGGGACAGGAAACCCACAGATAAAAGGGCGGAACCTCTCCCTCGTATCAGTTGGTTTACAGAGCATCGGAGGATCTCCAGGTTAATGACAACAACAGAAATTTATATTCATTATGATACTGCTTATCACAAGAAACATAGTGCCTATACAAAAACATGCTGCAAACAGTAAAACATGCTCGCCACACATGTGATGGGAGGGAATAAGTGGTGCTGTTATGGGCTCTGACAAACTGTTATCAGTAAGTAACCATGCTTTTCTCAGTCCCACATTACAGCACCACGGAGATAATTACAGAGATTTGTAGTTTTAGGGAGGGACCACAGCCTGAAGAACCCTTCTTCTGAAGAACAAGTCAGATGCAGAGGCTAGGTCTAGACGATAGTGTTTAAAAAACGGTTGAAGGTGATGACCAGGGGGCCACCTTACAGACTTGTTCTATTGATACCTCAGACCTCTCTGCCCATGAGGTTGTCACAGCCCTTGCAGAATGAGCTTTCAAGTCCTTTGAAATGCTCTTCCTGCTGGATGAGTAGGCCAAAGCTATCGCATCTCTTACAGCATACACCTTGCTAATATACTTTTAGATGCCTTGAGTCCCTTTCTAGGCCCATTGAAACACACAAAGAGAGAGCCTTTCTTCCTACAACTCTGGGTGGACTCTAGGTACTGAACCAGACATTTTTTAATGTCTAGGGGATGAAATTTTTCCTCCTCCCTATTCCAAGGATCTGAGCAAAAGGAAGGAAGGCCTACCTCTTGGGACCTATGGAATCGAGATGCCACCTTTGGTAGATATGCTGGGTCAGGCTTTAGGATAACTCTATCATCTAAAATAATTCATAAAAGGCGGACCCATAGATAGGGCCTGAATATCACTTACTCTGTGGGCCGATGTTAGGGCTACCAGAAGGACAGTTTTAAGGGATAAGAGCTTGAGAAGGGCTGCATCTATGGGCTCAAATGGGGGACATATTAGCGTGGATAGTACCAGGTTTATATCCCAAGAGGGTAGCTTTTCACTAACTATCAGTCTGGATCTTGCTGCAGCTTTAATGAACTGTGTTACCCATGGGTTAACTGCAATGTCTTGATAATACAGTGCCTTGTGAAAGTATTCGTCCCCTGGAACTTTTCAACCTTTTCCCACATATCATGCTTCAAACATAAAGATACCAAATGTAAATTTTTAGTGAAGAATCAACAACAAGTGGAACACAATTGTGAAATTGAAATAAATTTATTGGTTATTTTAAATTTTTGAGGAAATTTAAAAACTGAAAAGTGGGGGTGCAATATTATTTGGCACCTTTACTGTCAGTGCAGCAAACTCACTCCAGAAGTTCATTGTGGATTTCTGAATGATTTAATGCTGTCCTAAATGCCTAATGATAAATATAATACACCTGTGTGTAACCAAGTCTCCGTATAAATGCACCTGCTCTGTGATAGTCTCAGGGTTCTGTTTGAAGCACAGAGAGCATCATAAAGACCAAGAAACACAACAGGCAGGTCCGTGATACTTTTGTGGAGAAGTTTAAAGCCAGATTTGGATACAAAATGATTTCCAAAACGTTAAACATCCCAAGGAGCACTGTGCAAGCGATCATATTGAAATGGAAAGAGTATCATACCACTGCAAATCTACCAAGACCCGGCCGTCCCTCTAAAATCTCATCTCAAACAAGGAGAAGACTGATCTGAGATGCAGCCAAGAGGCCCATGATCACCCCGGATGAACAGCAGAGATCTACAGCTGAGGTGGGACAGTCTGTTCATAGGACAACAATCGTCGTACCCTGCACAAATGTGGCCTTTATGGAAGAGTAGCAAGAAGGAAGTCATTTCTCAAAGATATCCATAAAAAGTGTTGTTTAAAGTTTGCAACAAGCCACCATGGAGACTCACCAAACATGTGGAAGAAGGTGCTCTGGTCAGATGAAACCAAAATTGAACTTTTTGGCAACAATGCCAAGCGATATGTTTGGCGTAAAGGCAAACATCATAACTTCACGTAAAGGCAACCCCACTGTCAAACATGGTGGTGGCAGCATCATGGTTTGGGCCTGCTTTGCTTCAGAAGGCAAAGGGAAGATGGTTAAAATTGATGGGAAGATGGATGGAGCCAAAAACAGGACCATTCTTGAAGAAAACCTGTTTGAGTCTGCAAAAGATCTGAGACTGGGACGGAGATTTGTCTTCCAACAAGACAATGATCCCAAACATAAAGCAAAATCTACAGTGGAATGGTTCACAAATAGTGTTGAGCATTCCGATACCGCAAGTATCGGGTATCGGCCGATACTAGCGGTATCGGAATTCCGATACCGGGATTCCGATACTTGGCGCGTATCGGATACCGGAATCGGAAGTCCAATGATTCAAAATTCAGAAATTCAGCCAATGAGAAAGATTCCAAGTGTGGGCACATCCTGTTTAGCATGGAGGGCATGAAACTACTGGCAAGGCTGTGATTGGCTGCTGAAATGATGTCATGATGCAGTTTAAAAGTCGCTGGCGCCATTTTGCGATCACTCTGCTGTGAATTCAGTTAGTGACAGGACGCTGTTTGCTGACTGAGGGACAGTTTAGAGATAGCGATTTGCTTCTTTGTGCTTTCCAAAGGCTAATTTAGCAACCGCTGTGTTCACCTACTATTCACCTTCCTTTTGCCTTGTAGCGCTGTTTTCACAGCGATCTGCAAGGTCTCTCTGTGTGTGTGTGTGAGTGCAGCCCACTCTCTAGTCTGAGTGCAGCCACATAGGCCATCCATAGCTGGTTGTATTCAGTTCAGGGAGGGTGGTTCATTGCCTCATACTGTCCTTTTTTTTTTTTTTTTTGAAGTAGTGCAGGCTGCTGCACATTTTTTCCAAAAATTCCTATTAGTGTCTTTCCACCCGTCTCCAGCTAATTTGTGGAAAAACACTACATAGGATAAAGTAGAGGAGGGTTTTTGGGCCTTGCAGCGCCGTTTACGGCTGTCTGCACGGTCTCCGTGTGACTGCAGCTCGCCCTGTAATCTGTGAGCAGCTATAGCCTGGTTGTCTCCAGCTCAGGGTTTTTCACTGCGTCATACCGCCAAATCAATTTTCTTTTTTTTCAAAGTAGTGTAGTCTGCTGCTAATTTATTTTAAAAAATCCTATTAGTGTCTTTCCACCCGTCTCCAGCTAATTTGTGGAAAAACACTACATAGGATAAAGTAGAGGAGGGTTTTTGGGCCTTGCAGCGCCGTTTACGGCTGTCTGCACGGTCTCCGTGTGACTGCAGCTCGCCCTGTAGTCTGTGAGCAGCCGTAGCCTGGTTGTCTGCAGCTCAGGGTTTTTCACTGCGTCATACCGCCAAATCAATTTTCTTTTTTTTCAAAGTAGTGTAGTCTGCTGCTAATTTATTTTAAAAAATCCTATTAGTGTCTTTCCACCCGTCTCCAGCTAATTTGTGGAAAAACACTACATAGGATAAAGTAGAGGAGGGTTTTTGGGCCTTGCAGCGCCGTTTACGGCTGTCTGCACGGTCTCCGTGTGATTGCAGCTCTATCCGTTGTCAGTTCAGCCCCAAAAAAATAAATAAATAATAAAGTTCACCAAACACACCAGTTACACCACTTTACATTTGTGTAGGCCACATTAGCTCATATTAAAGTCTAGTCCACACTTTAGAAAATTAGTGTGTCTTATACCTGTTAGGAGGAGTTGCTCAGGAATAAGCACACAAAGCCGTTAGTACTTTTCTGCTTATCTTTATCAGTCAACCAAGATGAAGAAGGCAGTGAGTAAGGCACGTGGGCGTGGGCGTGGGCGCGGAGCAGGGAGGGGACGTGGGGATTCTGTGCCTGCTGCGGGCACCGGTGAGTCATCAGCACCCACTTTCACAAGGGAACAGTCGTTCATGCGCAGCTTTGTCGCCGAGCGCCGTACACCGCTGCTGCGTGAAGACCAAATTGAAGCCGTTGTGGGATGGATGGCAGCTAATGCATCAACTTCCATTAGTGCCACATCCTCTCAGACACAGAGCACTGGAGAGCAGCCATCTGTCTCTTCACCACCTGCAAAATTGCCCAGGCAGACAGAGATTTCAGGACAGGAGCAGTCTCTACTTCTGTTCTCTGAATCATCTCTTGGCTTGGAAACAGGGGGCCAGCCAAGCAGCATTGGAGAAATGGAAGAAGAGGCAGGGTGCAGTGATGCCCAACAGCTTTTTCTGTCTTCCTCTGAAGAGGCGGGTGGGCCAGTGGCTCCGGTCACCACCTTGCAGGCCGCATCAGCTGATGATGACACTCAGGTGCCACTTACTGGTGCGTGCTCTGCTGCTGAGACTACCCAGGAGGAGCAGTTGGGGGCAGAGGGTAGTGTAGATGATGAGGTCCTTGACCCATCTTGGCGTCAGGGACAGGAAGGTGGTGGGAGCAGCTCTGAGGAAGAGATTCCCCGTACGGCCCAAAGAGGGAGAGGGAGGGGGAAGACTGCGGATCCTGCAGCCTCCGCTTTGGCACCCGTAAGGAGCATGTCTCTTCCAAAAGTCAAAAGGGGGGCTCCCAAGACTTGCAGTGCCTGGTCCTTTTTTGACACAGTTGCAGATGACATTTGCTATGTCAGATGCAAGGTGTGTCATCAAAAAATCAAAAGAGGTCAAAAAGTCGCCAACCTCAATACCTCCAACATGTGGAAACATGTGCGCAACAGGCACCCGGCGGAGTTAGACAAACACACTGAAGAGCTAGGCCAACCAACAGCGGCAGCTACCACCTCTTCAGCTCGTGTTGCCTCTTCCTCTAGCTCACACGCAGCTGGTTCGGCTTCCTCCCAGGATCGCCGTGGAAGAACCTCTGGCCCTGTTGTCCAGAGACCCGCTGTCATTCCACCCGCAGCACCACTTTCCCAGTCAACCACACACTCCCAGCCCAGTCTACAGCCATCGGTAGTACAGGCATGGGAGAAAAGGCGGCCTTTCTCGTCAAACCACCCACGAGCACAGGCTCTGACTGCAGGCATTGCCAAACTTCTGTCACTGGAAATGCTGTCATTCAGGCTGGTGGAGACTGACAGCTTCCGTGACTTGATGTCATTGGCAGTCCCACAGTACAGTGTGCCCAGCCGCTTTTACTTCAGCAGGCAAGCCGTCCCTGCCCTGCACAAGCATGTGGAGGGACACATAAAACACGCGCTACTGAACGCCGTCAGTAGCAAGGTCCACCTCACCACCGATGCGTGGACCAGTCAACATGGACAGGGGCGATACCTTTCCCTCACTGCCCATTGGGTTAATGTCGTTGAGCCGGGTACAGACCGTGCGAGTGGCGCAGGACGTGTCCTGCCCACTCCAAGGATTGCAGGAATCCATTCTGTACGCATTGACTCCTCCTCTTACACCAGTTCCTCAGAATCATCGCTGCAGGAGCCGTCACAGTCCACCTCCACATGGACCCGTGATGAACGTGTACCTGTTACGACCGACATGAGCACAGCCATGGCCAAACGTCAACAGGCCGTCTTGAAATTAATTTTTTTGGGGAATCGTAGCCACACAGCGCAGGAGCTCTGGAATGCCATCAAGCAGGAGAGCGATGTGTGGTTTGAGCCAGCGAATCTCCAGCCAGGCATGGTAGTGTGTGATAATGGCCGAAATCTGGTGGCAGCCCTGGGCCTCGGCAACCTCACTCACATCCCATGTCTGGCACATGTGCTCAATTTGGTCGTGCAGAGTTTTTTGAGGGACTATCCGGATCTTGATGCACTGCTGCACAAGGTCCGCCTAGAGTGTGCTCACTTGCGGCGTTCCAGCACGGCAAAAGCGCGCATTGCGGCTCTGCAGCGCCGACACCGCCTGCCGGAACATCGCATCATATGTGACCTACCTACCAGGTGGAATTCCACGTTACATATGTTGGAGCGGTTGTGTGAGCAGCAGCAAGCTGTAATGGAGTACCAGCTGTATCAGGCGCAAAAAAGTCGCAGTCAGCGCCGTACAGACTTCACAACCACAGAGTGGGCCACTATGAAGGATGTCTGCCAGGTTTTGCGTCCCTTTGATTATTCCACGCGGATGGCGAGTGCAGATGATGCACTAGTCAGCATGACTGTCCCCCTTATCTGCCTGCTTGAAAAATCACTGCAAGCGCTAAGGGATGATGTTGTGGAAGAGGTGGAGGATGAGGATTCACCACTTCCATCATCTTCTGGACAGTCAGCGCCACGTGGTTCCTCACAAACGCGTAGGCAGGGGACAGTTTGTGAGGAGGATGAGGAGGAGTCAATGGAGGAGGAAGACATCCGTCCAGAGGAGGGAGTTCCCGAATTGTCCAGTACTCAGTGTGTACAGCGAGGGTGGGGTGATGACGAGCGGGCAGAGATCACGCCTCCAGCTGGGGACAGCGTTTCTTGGGCAGTTGGCAGTCTGCAGCACATGGTGGATTACATGCTGCAGTGCCTGAGAAACGACCGCCGCATCGACCACATTCTCAACATGTCTGATTATTGGGTGTTCACCCTCCTCGATCCTCGCTACCGGGACAACGTAGAAAGCCTCATCACACCGTTGAACCGGGAGCGAAAAATGCGGGAGTACCAAGACACACTGGTCAGTTCCATCATCTTCTCCATTCCAACTGAGAGAAGTGCTGCTAGTGCATTCCAAAGCAGCTCAGTGCGTCCAGGCAGTGGTGGAGGCTCTGCACAAAGAGGGAGCAGAAGCAGTGCCTCTGCCCAAGGCAAGACCAGTATGGCCGAACTGTGGCACAGTTTTCTGTGCCCGCCACAAAAGTCTACACCATCACAGACGGCTCCAGTCAGCAGGAGGCAACGGTTCCGTCAGATGGTGACAGACTACATGTCTTGCCCTCTTGCTGTACTCCCAGACGGCTCTTCCCCTTTCAAGTTTTGGGTCTCAAAGCTGGATACATGGCCAGAGCTAAGCCAGTATGCATTGGAGGTGCTGTCTTGCCCTGCGGCCAGTGTATTATCGGAACGTGTCTTTAGTGCTGCAGGTGGTGTACTAACTGACCGTCGCATGCGACTATCCTCCGATAACGTTGACCGGCTTACTTTCCTGAAAATGAACAAGGCCTGGATCTCGCAGGAATTTGCCACTCCTCCTCCTGATTAAATAATTAGGTCACTGTATTTGTTATCCAGGTCTCCTGTTGTGTTCATCTTTCTACCACCTGAACTTAAATTCCTGGGCTCCAACACCGCCAGTTGAGGCTCAGATGTGCCGTCTGCACAGTCAAAACATACGACCCAGTGTTATTGGGTTTCAGTAACGTCAGCTGATCCCCAGCTGTGTAGCCGGCAATGTGTCATGCGACCGCCACGCTGACACAACAACTGAAATGTAAGGGAATCTGTCCCCCCCCCCCCAAGGCGTTTGTTACTGAAAGAGCCACCTTGTGCAGCAGTAATGCTGCACAAGGAAAAAGGTAGCTATTTTGGTTTTGCTCCTTGCACATGCAAAACTTAACACTTATAAAATGTGTCCACTGATACCGTAAAACCGTCCCGGAGGTGGGACTTTCCTTCGTAATATGACGCAGCACAGCCGTCATTCCTACCCCCCCGGCGCCGCGCCCCGGCTCCTCAGCGTTGTTTGATTCCGTCCCGGAGCCTGCGCTGTTATGTTATCCCGTGGCCAGGCACACTTAGCGCTGCCCGTCTTCTGGCATCATTTGGTGTCAGGCTGGCTGCGCCTGTGCGGCCACGCTGGCCGAGAGCCCGCCTCGCAGTGTCTTCTGATTTAATCCCACTGGGGGCCTGGGATCTATGGACATGCGCAGTGCATATCTGAACCTCCACCTCTTACTCATCTCCCTATGGCTTCTTCAGACTGTTCGGTGTCAGCTGGTCCCTAATAGCATGCCACGGCCGTGACACCGCACAGTCTGAAAAAGAAGCCGTAGGGAGGGGAGTGAGAGGCGAGGATATGCACTGCGCATGGCCATGGATCCCAGGCCCCCAGTGGGATTACATCAGAAGACACTGCGAGGCGGGCTCTCGGCCAGCGCGGCCGCACAGGCGCAGCCAGCCTGACACCAAATGATGTCAGAAGATGGGCAGCGCTAAGTGTGCCTGGCCACGGGATAACATAACAGCGCAGGCTCCGGGACGGAATCAAACAACGCTGAGGAGCCGGGGCACGGCGGCGGGGGGGTAGTAATGATGGCTGTGCTGCGTCATATTACGAAGGAAAGTCCCACCTCCGGGACGGTTTCACGGCTTCAGGGGACACATTTTAAAAGTGTTTAGTTCTGTGTTTGCAAGGAGCATGATGAAAAGAGCCACCTTTTCCTTTTGCATCTTTTGTGCTGCACAAGCTGGCTCTTTCAGCTACAAACGCCTTGGGGGGGGGGGGGTTAAAGGTTCCCTTTCGACTTTCTAAGGCTTCGGCCTACATTGTGTTCCTCTGCTTTTCCACCTGCCCCTGGGCTCCAACACCGCTAGTTGCCGTCCAGAAGTGCTGTATGCACAGTCAACAGTCGCTCCTCTGTTATTGGGGTTCAGTAACGTCAGCTGTTCCCCTGCTGTGTGTGTGGCAATCCCTCCTACCTCCTCCAACCTCCTCCAACCTCCTCCTCCTCCACCTGTCCCTGGGCTCCAACACCGCCAGTTGCCGTCCAGAAGTGCTGTACGCACAGTCAACAGTCCCTCCTCTGTTATTGGGGTTCAGTAACGTCAGCTGTTCCCCTGCTGTGTGTGTGGCAATCCCTCCTACCTCCTCCAACCTCCTCCTCCTCCACCTGTCCCTGGGCTCCAACACCGCCAGTTGCCGTCCAGAAGTGCTGTACGCACAGTCAACAGTCCCTCCTCTGTTATTGGGGTTCAGTAACGTCAGCTGTTCCCCTGCTGTGTGTGTGGCAATCCCTCCTACCTCCTCCAACCTCCTCCTCCTCCACCTGTCCCTGGGCTCCAACACCGCCAGTTGCCGTCCAGAAGTGCTGTACGCACAGTCAACAGTCCCTCCTCTGTTATTGGGGTTCAGTAACGTCAGCTGTTCCCCTGCTGTGTGTGTGGCAATCCCTCCTACCTCCTCCAACCTCCTCCTCCTCCACCTGTCCCTGGGCTCCAACACCGCCAGTTGCCGTCCAGAAGTGCTGTACGCACAGTCAAAAGTCCCTCCTCTGTTATTGGGGTTCAGTAACGTCAGCTGTTCCCCTGCTGTGTGTGTGGCAATCCCTCCTACCTCCTCCAACCTCCTCCAACCTCCTCCTCCTCCACCTGTCCCTGGGCTCCAACACCGCCAGTTGCCGTCCAGAAGTGCTGTACGCACAGTCAACAGTCCCTCCTCTGTTATTGGGGTTCAGTAACGTCAGCTGTTCCCCTGCTGTGTGTGTGGCAATCCCTCCTACCTCCTCCAACCTCCTCCTCCTCCACCTGTCCCTGGGCTCCAACACCGCCAGTTGCCGTCCAGAAGTGCTGTACGCACAGTCAACAGTCCCTCCTCTGTTATTGGGGTTCAGTAACGTCAGCTGTTCCCCTGCTGTGTGTGTGGCAATCCCTCCTACCTCCTCCAACCTCCTCCTCCTCCACCTGTCCCTGGGCTCCAACACCGCCAGTTGCCGTCCAGAAGTGCTGTACGCACAGTCAACAGTCCCTCCTCTGTTATTGGGGTTCAGTAACGTCAGCTGTTCCCCTGCTGTGTGTGTGGCAATCCCTCCTACCTCCTCCAACCTCCTCCTCCTCCACCTGTCCCTGGGCTCCAACACCGCCAGTTGCCGTCCAGAAGTGCTGTACGCACAGTCAACAGTCCCTCCTCTGTTATTGGGGTTCAGTAACGTCAGCTGTTCCCCTGCTGTGTGTGTGGCAATCCCTCCTACCTCCTCCAACCTCCTCCTCCTCCACCTGTCCCTGGGCTCCAACACCGCCAGTTGCCGTCCAGAAGTGCTGTACGCACAGTCAACAGTCCCTCCTCTGTTATTGGGGTTCAGTAACGTCAGCTGTTCCCCTGCTGTGTGTGTGGCAATCCCTCCTACCTCCTCCAACCTCCTCCTCCTCCACCTGTCCCTGGGCTCCAACACCGCCAGTTGCCGTCCAGAAGTGCTGTACGCACAGTCAACAGTCCCTCCTCTGTTATTGGGGTTCAGTAACGTCAGCTGTTCCCCTGCTGTGTGTGTGGCAATCCCTCCTACCTCCTCCAACCTCCTCCTCCTCCACCTGTCCCTGGGCTCCAACACCGCCAGTTGCCGTCCAGAAGTGCTGTACGCACAGTCAACAGTCCCTCCTCTGTTATTGGGGTTCAGTAACGTCAGCTGTTCCCCTGCTGTGTGTGTGGCAATCCCTCCTACCTCCTCCAACCTCCTCCAACCTCCTCCTCCTCCACCTGTCCCTGGGCTCCAACACCGCCAGTTGCCGTCCAGAAGTGCTGTACGCACAGTCAACAGTCCCTCCTCTGTTATTGGGGTTCAGTAACGTCAGCTGTTCCCCTGCTGTGTGTGTGGCAATCCCTCCTACCTCCTCCAACCTCCTCCTCCTCCACCTGTCCCTGGGCTCCAACACCGCCAGTTGCCGTCCAGAAGTGCTGTACGCACAGTCAACAGTCCCTCCTCTGTTATTGGGGTTCAGTAACGTCAGCTGTTCCCCTGCTGTGTGTGTGGCAATCCCTCCTACCTCCTCCAACCTCCTCCTCCTCCACCTGTCCCTGGGCTCCAACACCGCCAGTTGCCGTCCAGAAGTGCTGTACGCACAGTCAACAGTCCCTCCTCTGTTATTGGGGTTCAGTAACGTCAGCTGTTCCCCTGCTGTGTGTGTGGCAATCCCTCCTACCTCCTCCAACCTCCTCCTCCTCCACCTGTCCCTGGGCTCCAACACCGCCAGTTGCCGTCCAGAAGTGCTGTACGCACAGTCAACAGTCCCTCCTCTGTTATTGGGGTTCAGTAACGTCAGCTGTTCCCCTGCTGTGTGTGTGGCAATCCCTCCTACCTCCTCCAACCTCCTCCTCCTCCACCTGTCCCTGGGCTCCAACACCGCTAGTTGCCGTCCAGAAGTGCTGTACGCACAGAGCCAAACACCTCGCCAATGTGTTAGTGGGGTTCAGCACCGCCAGCTGTTCCCCTGCTGTGTATACGGCAACGTGTACTGCGACCGCCACGCAGGCACAACAAGTTAAATGTAAGGGAACCTGACCCCCCCCCCCCCCAGGCGTTTGTTACTGAAGGAGCCACCTTGTGCAGCAGTAATGATGCAAAGGGAAAAAGTGCCTCTTTTCGTGATGCTCCTTGCACATGCTGAACCAAACACTTATGAAATGTGTCCCCACACAGCGTTAAACCGTCCGGTAGGTGGAACTTTCCTTTGTCGTGTGACGCAGCACAGCCATCATTTTTACCCCCTTGGCGCCGTGCGCCCCCTCCTCAGCGTTGTTTGAATCTGTCCCGGAGCCTGCGCTGTTAGGTTAGCCCTTGGCCATGCACACATGTTGCGCTGCCCGTCTTCTGACCTCATTTGGTGTCAGGCTGGCTCCGCCTGTGCGGGTGCGCTGGCCGAGATCCCGCCTCGCAGTGTCGTCTAATGTAATCCCACCGCGGGCCTGTGATCCGTGCCCGTGCGCAGTGCATATCCTCTCCTCTCACTCCCCTCCCTACGGCTTCTTCAGACTGTGCGATGTCAGCTGGTCCCTAATAGCATGCCACGGCCGTGACACCGCACAGTCTGAAAAAGCCGTAGGGAGGGGAGTGAGAGGAGAGGATATGCACTGCGCACGGGCACGGATCACAGGCCCGCGGTGGGATTACATTAGACGACACTGCGAGGCGGGATCTCGGCCAGCGCACCCGCACAGGCGCAGCCAGCCTAACACCAAATGAGGTCAGAAGACGGGCAGCGCAACATGTGTGCATGGCCAAGGGCTAACCTAACAGCGCAGGCTCCGGGACAGATTCAAACAACGCTGAGGAGGGGGCGCACGGCGCCAAGGGGGTAAAAATGATGGCTGTGCTGCGTCACACGACAAAGGAAAGTTCCACCTACCGGACGGTTTAACGCTGTGAGGAGACACATTTCATAAATGTTAGGTTCCGCATGTACAAGGACCATAATTAAAAGAGCTAAGTTTACCTTTTCCAGCATTAGTGCTGTACACAATGGCTCTTTCAGCTGCAAACGCCTGGGGGGGGGGGGGGGGGTTAAAGGTTTCCTTTCAACTTGCTCGAGTGCAGGCTTCGGCCTACACTCCGCTCCCCCTGCTCCTCCTGCTGACCCTGGGCTCTAACACCGCCAGTTTTTGCCCAGATGTGCTAGCTGCACAGAGAAAAACACCAGCCAATGTGTCAGTGGGGTCCAGCACCGCCAGCTGTTCCCCTGCTGTGCAGCCGGCAACGTGTCCTGCAAAAGCCACGCAGACACAAGAACTGAAATTGAAGGGAACCTGTCCCCCCTCCCCCAGGCGTTTTTACGTTATCCAGCCACCTTGTACAGCGGTAATGCTGCATGTGTGCAAGGTGGCTCAGAAACGTATTCTCCTCGCACATGTGGAACTGAAAACACGTCTGAAATGTGTCCTCTGTGTGACCATTTAACCGTCCCGGTGGTGTGACTTTCCTTTGTAATGACACGCTGCAACCCCCTTGGTAGCGCTGCCCGTCTTCTGGCATCATTGTTTGGCTGGCTGTGCCTCTGCGGCCGCCCTGACCCACACAACGCCCCTCGGTGTCTTATTTATTGGGACTGCGAGGGTGTGATTGATGGGCAGGATCAGTGCATCAGTTCGCCTGTCCCTCCTCTCCTTCCGCCTTCTTCGGACTGTGCGGCTTCATGGCCGTGGCGTGCGATAAGGGATCAGATGACGCCGCACAGTCTGAAGCGGGTGTAAGGACCCGAGTGTGAGAGGCCAACATATGTGCTGCGCCAGGCCCTGAATCCCAGCCCCGCAGTGTTTTAACAATGTTAAGACACTGCGGGGCTGGGATTCATGGGCATCGCGAACCGCACCGGCCGACATTACATGATGCCAGAAGATGGGCAGCGCTAACGGCGCTAGGCCAGGGGATAACACGACAGCGCAGACTCCTGTACAGCAAATAACAACGCTCGGGAGGCTGCACCCAGCACCAAGGTGGGATTCTTGACACCTGTGCTGCGTCTCATTACAAAGGGAACTCTCGACTCCATTACACAGTTTGACTGTATAAAGGGCTAAATGTTATACGTGTTCCATTCAGCGTGTGCAAGGAGAAAAATTACAAGAGCAACCTTTGACTTGCGCAGCACTGCTGCTGCATAAGCTGTGGCTCTTCTACTTTGTAACCCCTGAGGGGGGGTTAAAGGTGACTTTTGAAATCGGTTCAATTAGGCTTCGGCCTACACTCTGCTCCACCTGCAGAGCCCGGGCTCCAACAACGCTAGTTGCTGTCCGGAAGTGCTGGCTGCACAGAGCCAAACACCTCGCCAATGTGTCAGTGGGGTCCAGCACCGCCAGCTGTTCCCCTGCTGTGTAGCCGGCAACGTGTCCTGCAAAAGCCACGCAGACACAACACACCCAAAGCTGCCGCCTGTGCAGGCTTCGGCCTACACTCCCCTCCCCCTGCTCCTCCTCCTGCTGCTCCTCCTCCTGCTGTCCCTGGGCTCTAACACACCGCCAGTTGGGGCCCAGATGTGCTAGCTGCACAGAGAAAAACACCAGCCAATGTGTCAGTGGGGTCCAGCACCGCCAGCTGTTCCCCTGCTGTGCAGCCGGCAACGTGTCCTGCAAAAGCCACGCAGACACAAGAACTGAAATTGAAGGGAACCTGTCCCCCCTCCCCCAGGCGTTTTTACGTTATCCAGCCACCTTGTACAGCGGTAATGCTGCATGTGTGCAAGGTGGCTCAGAAACGTATTCTCCTCGCACATGTGGAACTGAAAACACGTCTGAAATGTGTCCTCTGTGTGACCATTTAACCGTCCCGGTGGTGTGACTTTCCTTTGTAATGACACGCTGCAACCCCCTTGGTAGCGCTGCCCGTCTTCTGGCATCATTGTTTGGCTGGCTGCGCCTCTGCGGCCGCCCTGACCCACACAACGCCCCTCGGTGTCTTATTTATTGGGACTGCGAGGGTGTGATTGATGGGCAGGATCAGTGCATCAGTTCGCCTGTCCCTCCTCTCCTTCCGCCTTCTTCGGACTGTGCGGCTTCATGGCCGTGGCGTGCGATAAGGGATCAGATGACGCCGCACAGTCTGAAGCGGGTGTAAGGACCCGAGTGTGAGAGGCCAACATATGTGCTGCGCCAGGCCCTGAATCCCAGCCCCGCAGTGTTTTAACAATGTTAAGACACTGCGGGGCTGGGATTCATGGGCATCGCGAACCGCACCGGCCGACATTACATGATGCCAGAAGATGGGCAGCGCTAACGGCGCTAGGCCAGGGGATAACACGACAGCGCAGACTCCTGTACAGCAAATAACAACGCTCGGGAGGCTGCACCCAGCACCAAGGTGGGATTCTTGACACCTGTGCTGCGTCTCATTACAAAGGGAACTCTCGCCTCCATTACACAGTTTGACTGTATAAAGGGCTAAATGTTATACGTGTTCCATTCAGCGTGTGCAAGGAGAAAAATTACAAGAGCAACCTTTGACTTGCGCAGCACTGCTGCTGCATAAGCTGTGGCTCTTCTACTTTGTAACCCCTGAGGGGGGGTTAAAGGTGACTTTTGAAATCGGTTCAATTAGGCTTCGGCCTACACTCTGCTCCACCTGCAGAGCCCGGGCTCCAACAACGCTAGTTGCTGTCCGGAAGTGCTGGCTGCACAGAGCCAAACACCTCGCCAATGTGTCAGTGGGGTCCAGCACCGCCAGCTGTTCCCCTGCTGTGTAGCCGGCAACGTGTCCTGCAAAAGCCACGCAGACACAACACACCCAAAGCTGCCGCCTGTGCAGGCTTCGGCCTACACTCCCCTCCCCCTGCTCCTCCTCCTGCTGTCCCTGGGCTCTAACACACCGCCAGTTGGGGCCCTAGGAAGACAAGCTTGAATAGGTCCCCATCCGGGTTCCAGTACCGTCAGCTGGTTCTCGGCAGTGTCTTTTGCTCTTGTACCTTCTGCTCCCCATCCTGGTTCCAGTACCGTCAGCTGGTTCCGGGCAGAGCCTTTGGCTTAGGTGCCTCCCTCTGGGTATCCGAGTTCCACCAACGTCAGGTGGTCCTTGGTAGTGCTTTCAGGCACGGGTACCTCCTGCTTAGTAACCGGGTTCCAGTAACGTCAGCTGGTCCTCGGTAGTTCCATTGGCTCTTGGACCTTCGGCTACCCATCCGGGTTCCAGTACCGTCAGCTGGTTCTCGGCAGTGTCTTTTGCTCTTGTACCTTCTGCTCCCCATCCTGGTTCCAGTACCGTCAGCTGGTTCCGGGCAGAGCCTTTGGCTTAGGTGCCTCCCTCTGGGTATCCGAGTTCCACCAACGTCAGGTGGTCCTTGGTAGTGCTTTCAGGCACGGGTACCTCCTGCTTAGTAACCGGGTTCCAGTAACGTCAGCTGGTCCTCGGTAGTTCCATTGGCTCTTGGACCTTCGGGTAGCCATCCGAGTTCCAGTTCCATCAGCTGTTTCTCGGCATTTTCTCAGCCTTCTTGTACCTTCTGCTACATTTCCAAGTTCAAGACCCGAAAGACGATGACCCGGAAGACCACCCCTAAGATGATGACGACACCAGAGACGACAACCACCGAGATGACGACGACCCTGGAGACGATGACCCTGAAGACGACCCCGATGACGACGACCCCGATGACGACGACCCCGATGACGACGACCCTGGAGATGACGACCCTGGAGATGACGACGACAACCTGGAAGACCGAGAAGCAGAAGAACAAGAGGCTGCAGAACAAAGAGCAGAAGAACATTAAGCATAAGACTAAATATCAGAGCAAAAGATATTATCTAAATTATAAGCAGAAGAAGACTAAGCAGTGTATGGGGGTGAGTCCGTTCCTCCTCGTGGTGCCCCTGGATAAAGCCTGATGCTGCAGGCCAAACTGAACGCGGACAAATGTAACTGTTTTGTGACAGGCAGAACGGAAGGTGTAATCTTCAAACTTTTATAGATAACAACTACGGGAATGCCTGTCACAAATAAGAATATGATGAAGAAGTTGAATATAAAAAAGATAATAGTTAAATAAAAAGAATATGAACAATGTAAAAAAAAATATATATATATACGTAGAAAAGAAGAAGATGAATAAGGTGAAGAAGTTGATGTCACAGAAGCTGATGATGAGGATAATGAAGAAGAAAGTGTGGGAGAAGTAAAAAATAGGGTGAAGGGCGTGGAAGTAGTGAAACATCAATATCTGACAAAATAAATAAAAAATTAACATAGTCAAATTCTTTCTAACGCCGAACGTCATAAAAAAATTAAAAATACTGCTATTCTTTTTGATTGGGATAAACCCCTGTGCCTTTAATGTCTCCGCCACGTCCCCCAATACATCCTACATTATTCTTAGTTGTTTTCCTTCATGTAGAATTAACCTACAAGGAAAGAAAGGGTTTATTTTAATTCCGATATTTTCGTTCCATTGACTTGCATTGGGATCGGGTATCGGTATCGGATTGGATTCCGATACTGTGACGGTATCGGCCGATACTTTCCGATACCGATACTTTCCGATATCGGAAAGTATCGCTCAACACTATTCACAAATAAAAGTATCCAGGTGTTAGAATGGCCAAGTCAAATTCCAGACCTCCAAGAGAGTATCTGTGGAAAGAACTGAAAACTGTTGTTCACAAACGATCTCCATCAAACCTCACTGAGCTCGAGCTGTTTGCCAAGGAAGAATAGGCAAGATTTTCAGTCTCTCAATGTACAAAACTTATAGAGACATACCCCAAGTGACTTGCAGCTGTAATTGCAGCAAAAGGTGGAGCAACAAAGTATTAAGTTAAAGGGGCTGAATAATATTCAACACCGAGAAAAAAGAACAAAGCCAGCTCACCGCATATCCACTGCCGGTGCACGGAACTCCACGTAGAGGGACGCAGTCATCTTGGATAGGAAACGAAAAAAACTTGTTCCAGCACCAATTGAATAAAATCCAGGCTTGTAGCTTTATTGTTGCCAATCACAGCTGTGATAAAGATCAGTAGATCGAAACGCGTCGCTGTTTGTGCCCTGGTGTGTTTTGAAGAGCGTGTTACCACTGTTTTTATATTGGCAACAATAAAGCTACAAGCCTGGATTTTATTCAATTGGTGCTGGAACAAGTTTTTTTTCATTTCCTATCCAAGCTGAATAATATTGCATGCCCCACTTTTCAGTTTCTGAATTTCCACAAAAATGTAAAATAACCAATACATTTTGTTCAACTTCACAATTGTGTTCCACTTGTTGTTGATTCTTCACCAAAAATTGACATTTGGTATCTTTATGTTTGAAGCTAATATGTGGGAAAAGTTTGAAAAGTTCCAGGGGGCCGAATACTTTCACAATGCACTGTACTATGCGGGTTGTGCCATATACTATGCGGGCTGTGCTATATACTATGCATGCTGTGCTATATACTATGAGACCTGTGCTATATCCTATGCAGGCTATACTATATACTATGCGGGCTGTGTTAAATTCTATGCGGCCTGTGCTATATACTATGCGGGCTATGCTTTATACTATGGAGGTATATTATATTCTATGGGGGCTGCATTATATTCTATGGCGGGCTACATTATATACCATGGGGGGCTGTATTAGATTTTATGAGGGAGAATTGCATCATACTCATTGTTGGGGTACATTATATTCTATGGGAAGGTGTGCTGTATTACATTCTATTCAAGGCTCCCTATGTGGGAGGCTGTGTTATATACTATGGGGTTACATTATTTTCTAGGGGAAGGCTGTGCTATATACTATGAGGGCTACATTATATTCTATGGGGGCTATATTATATTCTATGGAGGGTTACATTATACTCTGTGGGGTGGCTGCATGATACTCTGGGGTGGCAGCATTATAATATACTAGCTATTGAACCCGTTCTACACCCGGGTGGCGAGCATTTATATTGGTATATGGTCTCCATTCTGTCATGTGCTGCTCCCATCTTGCGCTCCCATCCTGTCATGTGCTGCTCCATCCTGCGGCCCCATCCTGTCATGTGCTGCTCCATCCTGCGTCCCCATCCTGTCATGTGTGTGCCCCCATTCTGTCATGTGCTGCTCCCACCCTGTCATGTGCTCCCATCCTGCGCCCCATCCTGTCATGTGCTCCCATCCTGCGCCCCATCCTGTCATGTGCTCCCATCCTGCGCCCCATCCTGTCATGTGCTCCCATCCTGCGCCCCATCCTGTCATGTGCTCCCATCCTGCACCCCCATCCTGTCATGTGCTGCTCCCATCGTGTGCAATCATTGTGTCATGTGCTGCTCCCATCCCGTGCCCCCATTGTATCATGTGCTGCTCCCATCCTGCGCCCCCATTCTGCCTGTTCCTGTTTCCATTCTGCCATATCTTGCTCCCACCTTTCTCTCTCTGGCTCTACTGCCCGAGTGCGGCTGTGCTGAGTGCGGGCGGCTGTGCTGAGTGCGGGCGGCTGTGCTGAGTGCGGGCGGCTGTGCGTGGCTGTGGTGAGTGCGGGCGGCTGTGCGTTGCTGTGGTGAGTGCGGGCGGCTGTGCGTGGCTGTGGTGTGTGCGGGCGGCTGTGCGTGGCTGTGCTGAGTGCGGGCGGCTGTGCGTGGCTGTGCTGAGTGCGGGCGGCTGTGCGTGGCTGTGCTGAGTGCGGGCGGCTGTGCGTGGCTGTGCTGAGTGCGGGAGGCTGTGCGTGGCTGTGGTGAGTGCGGGCAGCTGTGGTGAGTGCGGGCGGCTGTGCGTGGCTGTGGTGCGTGCAGGCAGCTGTGAGTGGCTGTAGTGAGTGCGGGCAGCTGTGCGTGGCTGTGGTGAGTGCGGGCAGCTGTGGTGAGTGCGGGCGGCTGTGCGTGGCTGTGGTGCGTGCGGGCGGCTGTGAGTGGCTGTAGTGAGTGCGGGCAGCTGTGCGTGGCTGTGGTGAGTGCGGGCGGCTGTGAGGGGCTGTGGTGAGTGCGGGCGGCTGTGAGTGGCTGTGCTGAGTGCGGGCGGCTGTGCATGGCGGTGCTGAGTGCGGGCGGCTGTGTGTGGCTGTGGTGAGTGCGGGTGGCTGTGCATGGCTGTGGTGAGTGCGGGCGGCTGTGCGTGGCGGTGCTGAGAGTGCGGGCGGCTGTGCGTGGCTGTGCTGGGGGCCTGAGCAGGCGGGGACACCGGCGCGCTGTGGGGGTCAGGTGCCGGAGTCGCCGCTAGCTCAGGCCCCCAGCACTTGCTATATTTACCTGTCCCCTGTTCCATCTGCTTCATCCTCCGGCTGTGACTGTTCAGTCAGAGGGTGGCGCGCATTAAGCGCGTCATTGTGTCCTCTGAACTGAACGTCACAGGCGTCCGCGCTTTCCGGCGCCATTTTCTTGAATACCGCGATCTCCTGGGAGCGTCACTCTGTGGGGTCCAGACTGCGCCGGCGCTTGCGCTTGCGCAGTCTATAAAGGCTTCGGACAGAGTGATGCTCCCAGCGTTATATTATAGATGTGGGCTGTTTTATAGTGTATCGAGGACTATGGGGAATACATTATACGATATGAAGAACTATGGGGTGCATTACACTAAGGGAAGTGAATTGTACTACATGGATGACTATGGAGGTGAATCTATAATATAACGCTGGGAGCGTCACTCTGTCCGAAGCCTTTATAGACTGCGCAAGCGCCGGCGCAGTCTGGACCCCACAGAGCGACGCTCCCAGGAGATCGCGGTATGCGTAAGCGCTGAACGCACACCGCGATCTCCAACAGAGAAACGGGGACGAGCCAGGAGGCGGAGGGTGAGTATACTTACCTGTCCCGTTCCACCGACGCCATTCCGGGCCATGAATATCCCCCTGCTCCCGGAATCGGCGCCTGCGCAGTCCGCACCTAGCACAGCCACGCACAGCCGCCCACAGCCACGCACAGCCGCCCACAGCCACCGCACCCAGTACAGCCGCCGCACCCAGCGACTTACCCAGTCGTGCCCCTTATTGCTCCTGCCCTGACAAGGACAGTACCCAAGTCAGGCTAAATATTTGTACCCAATATTTGGTGGGTACAAATATTTAGCCTGACTTGGGTACTGTCCTTGTCAGGGCAGGAGCAATACAGGGGCACGACTGGGGTAGTACAGCGATTACTCTTCTTCCCACTCCCCCTTCAAGCATCAATAGGCTCCTGCCAGGAACCAACAATCAATTTGGTGAGACAAAACCATTTTTTTACTGAGCACTGGTATGCACTGTTTGCACTTTATCACGTTTATTGTCCATAAAATGTTTTTCATAATAGTAACATTAAAGGTTATGTTTTAGTTTACTTCATAAAGGATTCTCTTGGCTATTTACATATTATACTAAACAAGCAAAATGCTGCAAATTCATCGAGTAATTGGATTGTTTCTGCTGGAACAAAAATCATTGTTCTCAGCAGCACATCGACCAGTGTAAACTGTAGATGTGCTGCTGATAACATGATACTGTATGGTGATCTGTTAGTGATCTATTAATGATCATTCTGTCCCATCATTCTTTCTCAGATGGTGTAAAGAGGCCAGGAAACAAGCGTTGAACGATTTCAATATTGTCGATCACACTCATTTAACGGCCTGAACTCAGCGCATGTACAGTAAATACAACCTAAATGCTTCTATGTGATGTGTAATATGTTAGCATTTGGGGCCCCATTTTAAACTTTGCCTACGGCCCCACTTTGCCTAAAACCGGCCATGCCTGCACCTTCACTAACAGTTTGTCTGGTACCAGGGACCCCCTTGATCACTGTAAGCCATCCTCCCAAGGCACCCGCCTGTGCGACGATAGGCCAGAAATGTGAGATATTCTCCTCTGCTTCCACCTTTTTGACCACCTCCTCCAGCAGACTACTCAAAGTACTGGGGGACTGCGAA
Source organism: Ranitomeya variabilis (assembly GCF_051348905.1). Classification (NCBI taxonomy): domain Eukaryota; kingdom Metazoa; phylum Chordata; class Amphibia; order Anura; family Dendrobatidae; genus Ranitomeya; species Ranitomeya variabilis. The sequence continues at coordinate 556,245,309 of NC_135234.1, forward strand.
GGCCATCAACTTTCTGAAATCATCTGTATCCAACAAGCAGAAAGGCACGATTTCCATGGCCAACAGATTGGAAATGTGGAGTTCATGCTCTTAGTTTTGGCATGTGTAGGAGGAAACACTCTTTTATGTGACAAAAACTGTGAGACCAAGGGCTTGCTGCTGCACTGAGAGAGGGTGGAGTACAGAGAACAGAATAAATTGCTGGACTGTGAGTGAGGTGCAGGCAGAAATGTTATGGTGTTTTGAAAAAGATGTGTTGTGCTAGGTGACACAAAAACAGCAGGCATGTGCACTTCTGTAACAGTTGACAGGCTCTCACTCATCCCGACTGTAGGGGGTAAGCAAGTGGAGTTTATGCTGCCGGAGACCTCTGTGAGAACACTTGGCACGGTGATGGAGGAGGAAGAAGCAGCAGATGTGGTTGATGGGATGGCAGGTGGTTGGTGGGGCCCACTAGTCCGCATTTTAGACATGTGAGATTCCCACACTAAGCCATGTTAATCGCGCATGTACTGGTTCATGCGTGTAATTGTCAAATTATTGTCATTTTTTGCCTTTACTGATTTTTTTTTTGCAAATTTGGTAGGTAATGTAAGTTGGGTCATCCTTTGCAGTTTTAAAAAAGGCCCAGGCTAGGAAACCCTTGCTGCTCCTGCAAGCTCCACACTTATAACTAGTGCTGTCCACAGCCATAGTTGGGGTGAGGATGCAGTGCTTGTCATGGTTTCATCACTTTATGTCTGTTTGGGAATTTGCAAAATAACCTCCTCATCTTCCTCTTGCTAAACATTCTCTGCTTAGCTACTCACCTGCATACCTCTGTGTTCACATCAAGTGGGATCCACAAATCCTCTGTTTTCACACTCCTCACCCTAAGAGTCATCCTCATTCTATTCCTTCCCTGCCATCACAGTACAGTAGGCATGTGCGTCTGGTATCTGAGTCTCATAAGGATCACCTCCACCCCCTGTGGTTAACATCTAGTGATGAGGGTCTGGATTCTTCTTTGACCCTAATTCATCCGGCCCTAGATCCAACATGAAAACATTTTAGGCATCATTGCAGATGCTTTTCTCCTCTGGATTCTGTTATTCTTCAGGGCAGCCCTCTGATGTCCATAGAAGAGAATGTGTGAACAGCTCTGCGGAATGGCCCATCTATAATTCCCCACAGTCAGTTGGGCATTTATAAATTTGTGATGCGGGGAAAACAAGGGTGATTGGGGTGCCACCTCTGAGGATTGTACTGTGCGTGATGTTAAGGTGGAGGAAGAGGAGGAGGGGCCACTTGATGCAGCGCTTGCCATCTACTGGAGTAAATGCTCTTTCTGAGCCTCATCTACAAGGCATACCGCTGTACAGCTGCTAAACAAAGGAAGTCGAGTTACCCATCCATAAACAGATGTTGTCAGTGGTCTTTAGATAGGACGAGATGGTGTTTGTTCAGTTGAGCTTTCTTTAACATGAACACCTAACCCACGAACACATTGAGCATTAAGCCTATTCCCCCTTCCACCACAACCTTGTTTTTTTCAACTCTTGTTGTATGCAGCCTTCCCCACTTGTAACCTGCTTTTTCACAACCTTAGACAAACAGCTGCCAGTCACATGTCACTAAATGAACAATCACTATTTATTTCCTTAGTGTGCCTGAACAACACTGTTATATCAAATGATTTTTAAGTGGAAATTTGGCCTTCTGATTTGTCACCTAAATAGTTTTATCACAAATGATTTGGATTAGCTAATTTGTCCTTCTGGCTGCATCCCAGTATTAGACCTAACAATTTTTAAGTGGAAATCAGGCTTTCTAATTTCTCACTGAAACACAGTTTTATCACAAATAATTTGGATTAGCTAATTAGCCTCTAGGCTGCACTCCGATATTAAGCCTAACAATTTTTAATTGCAAATCTGGCCTTCTGATTTCTCACTGAAACACAATTTTACAACAAACAATTTGGATTAGCTAATTGGGCCTCCTATGTGCACCCCAATATTAGGCTTAACGATTTTTAAGTGGAAATCAGGCCTTCTGATTAGTCACTGAAACATAATTTTATCACAAACGACTTGGATTAGCTAACTGGCCCTCTAGGCTGCACCCCAATATTAAGCCTAACGATTTTTAAGTGGAAATCTGGCCTTCTGATTTCTCAAACACAGATTTGTCACAAACGATTTGGATTAGCAAATAAGGCCTCCTGAAACTGCTTTAGATGCTGGAAGATCGATTTCACACAGGGCAAGATCCTAACTGAGTTTACTTTTAGAAGCAGCAGCAGTAGCAAGAATGGCCTCTTTGCACAGTGACACTGATTAAATGGCACCAGCAAAAAAGATGACCACTTTTTATATGGACAGGGACAAGTGAATTCGGCAGCCAATCACAGTAGACCTTGTGTCATGATGTTGTGAATGGTTTTTGCTCCTTGATTGGCTGCAGGGATCAACACACATAAAGTTAGCTCCTCTAACCTCTCCACACCACCTTCATCAAACAGGTTCTCCCATCCCCACATGCTCATCATGCAGCAACACTATCCTAGCCAAAGTAAAATCAAAAGCATTAATGGAATCATGATGATTTACTGAACTGTGACTGAATTTTGCCGACTTTGAGTAAAAATGAGTGAGAAACCCAACACAAATCCTAATTGTGGTAAAATATGTGTATATACTGTGTGTGTGTGCGTATATATATATATATATATATATATATATATATATATATATATATATATATATATATATATACATATATATATATATATATATATATATATATATATATATATATATATATATATATACACAGTACAGACAAAAAGTTTGGACACACCTTCTCATTTAAAGATTTTTCTGCATTTTCATGAGTATGAAAATTGTACATTCACACTGAAGGCATCAAAACTATGAATGAACACATGTGGAATTATATACTTAACAAAAAAGTGTCAAACAACTGAAATTATGTCTTATATTCTAGGTTCTTCAAAGTAGCCACCTTTTGCTTTGACTGCTTTGCACACTCTTGGCATTCTCTTGATGAGCTTCAAGAGCTAGTCACCGGGAATGGTTTTCACTTCACAGGTGTGCCCTGTCAGGTCTAATAAGTGGGATTTCTTGCCTTATAAATGGGGTTGGGACCATCAGTTGTGTTGTGCAGAAGTCTGGTGGATACACAGCTGATAATCCTACTGAATAGACTGTTAGCTGCTTTTTTCTTGCCATAATACAAAAGCTAAGTAAAGAAAAATGAGTGGCCATCATTACTTTAAGAAATGAAGGACAGTTGGTCCGAAAAATTGGGAAAACTTTGAAAGTGTCCACAAGTGCAGTGGCAAAAACCATCAAGCGCTACAAAGAAACTGGCTCACATGAGGACCACCCCAGGAAATGAAGACCAAGAGTCACCTCTGCTTCTGAGGATAAGTTTATCTCAGTCACCAGCCTCAGAAATTGCAGGTTAACAGCAGCTCAGATTAGAGACCAGGTCAATGCCACACAGAGTTCTAGCAGCAGACACAACTCTACAACAACTGTTAAGAGGAGACTTAGTGCAGCAGGCCTTCATGGTAAAATAGCTGCTAGGAAACCACTACTAAGGACAGGCAACAAGCAGAAGAGACTTGTTTGGGCTAAAGAGTCAAAACAAAAGTCAAAACCGCACCCTTTCATATATAAATTGAAGGTCTCAACGGACACAAGGGCGCACGTCCAACACCAGGGAGCCCATCCCGGCCAGTACCAGGACCACAAAGAACAAAAAGACAGCGCCACAATGGATATTAAAAAAATAGGAGCTTACATTTATTCTGCCTCCTGTAGTGACATTTTGGTCAACAGACCTTTATCAAGCACAGTATACAGTATACAGCGTTCTAACCACCATTATATACACATACCCCCACCCACTAATTAACCTAGCACCAATAGGGTGTCAATACAAAAGTGAAAAAAACATTACAACCTTAACACACATACAAAAATATTAAAAACAGTCCCATAAAGACGTTACCAAAAAGGCCCTTCATATACTAGGCAGTTAAATAGCTCTGATCGCTCTTATGAGTAAATCATATCATTTTAGAGCTATTATCCCTTAAAATGTAAACAAAGCGACACCACCAATCAATAGACAGCATTATAGTCCCCATGGCAATAACCACCCCCACAGAAATGTCCTTTTAATGCACAAACCAATCATGGTAATAGCTACGCCCCAACCCACATCGCACACCAGTGTGAATGTCCACTCGCAATGACCAGACCCTATCAATCAAACACTGATAGGCAAGATCGATGTAGCTATGAAACATGAGTTCCTCCATGTGTGTAGTTGAGTCAATCCTCTGGTGAACACACAGCTGGCCAAACTGCGCACGTCCAAGGTAACCCCGGCTTGCACTTCTCCGGTGAAGGTATTATGCAAGTCATCCAAAGTCCTTCTCAGTCAGCGATGTCTAAGTGTCGACAGGCACTCGCTGCGTATGTCCCAATCCAGAGGCTCCCTCTGGTCTACCAAATCTCACACAGCGAACTCATTTTCTTCACATCTTTTTCAGCAGTGCAGCTACAGGACCAAGAATGTGCTCAGGGTACATAAATAAAAATATTATACATATGAAAGATCTTAATTCCCAAAAGGGGAGGACCATATATGCTGTCATAAATGTGGATCAATTGTCAAAACCACCTACATATCCATATATAAATATATTACGTGTAATTTATGTAATTAATTCATTCCACACAATAAATGTGAATGCAACATCAGACCAAACTGGAGGATAACAGAGTAAATAGTGAATGATCAATAGGTCAAAAAGTCTCAAGGAGACACAGACTGACCATATACTCATCTCCCTTACTGAAATCTGCCCAGCCTTAAGCTGCTTAGCATTCACAATCCGACACGGGCATTCTACAGATTCGGCGTTCCAGTAGGGTCTGCTGCAGACAACACTCAACCACAAAAGGCAAACATCACTGAATACGTATAATAACACATTTTGTAAGTGTGTATGTATATATATATATATATATATATATATATATATATATATATATAAATGCTGTCATAAATGTGGAAAATTATCGAAACAACTTATATATCCATATACAGTTATATTATGTATAATCTGTGTAATCATTATATTCAGCACAATAAATGCATGCACATGCAAAAAATGTATGTGCATGCAAACATGAGCAAATTCAGACACAACTGGAGCACAACAGAATAGATAATACATGATTGGTTTGTGCATTAAAAGGACATTTCTGGGGGGTGGTTATCGCCATGGGGACTATAATGCTGTCTATTGATTGGTGGTGTCGCTTTGTTTACATTTTAAGGGATAATAGCTCTAAAATGATATGATTTACTCATAAGAGCGATCAGAGCTATTTAACTGCCTAGTATATGAAGGGTCTTTGTGGTAATGTCTTTATGGGACTGTTTTTAATATTTTTTTATGTGTGTTAAGGTTGTAATGTTTTTTTCACTTTTGTATTGACACCCTATTGGTGCTAGGTTAATTAGTGGGTGGGGGTATGTGTATATAATGGTGGTTAGAACGCTGTATACTGTGCTTGATAAAGGTCTGTTGACTGAAACGTCGCTACAGGAGGCAGAATAAATGTAAGAATGTAAGCTCCTATTTTTTCACCATCCATTGTGGCGCTGTCTTTTTGTTCTTTGTGGTCTTGTTTGGGCAAAGGAATACAAGAAATGGACATTAGAGCAGTGGAAATCTGTGCTTTGGTCTGATGAGTCCAAATTTGAGATCCAACCACCGTGTCTTTGTGCGATGCAGAAAAGGTGAACGGATGTACTCTACATGCCTGGTTACCACCGTGAAGCATGGAGGAGGAGGTGTGATGGTGTGGGGGTGCTTTGCTGGTGACACTTTTGGGGATTTATTCAAAATTGAAGTCATACTGAACCAGCATGGCTACCACAGCATCTTGCAGCGGCATGCTATTCCATCCGGTTTGCAATTAGTTGGACCATCATTTATTTTTTAACAGGACAATGACCCCAAACACACCTCCAGGCTATGTAAGGCCTATTTGACCAAGAAGGAGAGTGATGGAGTGCTGCGCCAGATGACCTTGCCTCCACAGTAACCAGACCTGAACCCAATCGAGATGATTTGGGGTGAGCTGGACCGCAGAGTGAAGGCAAAAAGGCCAACAAGTGCTAAGCATCTCTGGGAACTCCTTCAAGATTGTTGGAAGACCATTCTGGTGACTACCTCTTGAAGCTCATCAAGATAGTGCCAAGAGTGTGCAAAGCAGTCATCAAAGCAAAAGGTGGCTACTTTGAAGAATCTAGAATATAAGACATACTTTCAGTTTTTTCACACTTTTTTGTTAAGTATATAATTCCACATGTGTTAATTCATAGTTTTGATGCCTTCAGTGTGAATGTATAACTTTCATAGTCATGAAAATACAGACAAATCTTTAAATGAGGTGTGTTCAATCTTTTGGTCTGTACTGTATATGTGTGTGCAGTGACCTTATGTATAAGTATTATGTGACTAGGAACATCTGTCCTGAAGGCTGTAAGTTCGCACCCAGGTATTAATATGTATTTTCCTGGGACAAGTAGAATTCTGTCTCCAATCTCACCAGGGGGTCCTGCTGGAAGGCAAGAAGAAAGGTAACATTTGACACCTCCTTTCTCTTGGAAAAGAGATGTTAATTACGGCCTGATAGTATCTCTGTGAGAACCTTTACACAAAGGATCTCAAGAGAAAGTAATATATTCATTGGGGGTGCAGCCATGGTCCAATCAAAAACCAAGCAATTATGATATTAACCTGAGGGGCTGGTCTAGAAACCTGACCTTCAGACCAAAGCTATAAATTAGACCTGTATACTGAGAGATGGGTTCACATAGTGGGGGCAGCCGAGTTGGTGTGATCCAATCTACATTCATCCTACCCTCAGGGAGCAGAAAGCAAACTACCAGTTAGATGATTTCTGTAAGTTTCTCCTGTTTATTTTTATACTGTTTTGCATAAGTTGCATGTCTTTTTATTATCATATTTTTATACCTTTTCTTACTGTAAGCACTGAATTTTTTTTGTAATAAAGTATTAAACTTTAACAAGTTGAACCTTGAATGTTCTAAAAGAATCCATAGCCTAAGGTGTGTGAGCCTTATGAGCGGTAGACATTTTTATCAATATTTCCGGGACTCATCGCCCATGTATTCTGTGAATGGTGGCAGCGTGTAAGAGCGGGTGTGTGGCCGCTGTAATGGGAGCGGGTGTGATTTATGCTCCCATTACAGCATAGGATAGAGGTTGAATGCTGGACTGAGAGTGGGGAGATAGATTAACCCTTGCAGGCACAACCCAAGTCACATGCTGAGAGCGGGCACGTGATGAATTAGTTACACCATGGAGAAGTGATCCATGACACTAATGTTCTATATTTGTGCCAAACTTTTAATTGGCGAACATTTTCGAACAGTTTGCTCATCTCTAATAGTGAGTGGCCGTCCCAGTCATCTCTTACAACCACTCACAAAAAGAACAACTCAGTCATGGCACAGGAGTCTGTGGACAGGATTCTTTTATAAGGGTGACTATGTAAGACAGTTGTCTTTAATGCAGATAAGTTGATTAGGAGCGTCTAACTGGTCTGTAGGAGACAGAACTCTTAATGGTTGGTAAGGGTTCAAATGCTTATTTCTCACTGCAAAACGCAAATAAGTTTATATAATTTATACAATGTGATTTTCTGGATTTTATATTTGATATTATATCTCTCAATGTTAAATTAAATAATAAACTGTTCATGTCTTTGTCAGTGGGCAAACTTACAAAATCAGCAAGGGATAAAATACTTACCGTATTTCCCACACTATTTATAGTGTACCCTATAGTTTTCAATGTGGATTGTACAATTGCCCTGCACATATTCACTTATCATCCTTTTTCAGTATTAATGTATGTTTTATGCCACTTTCTTTTGATATTCTCAACAAACTTTTTTTTCCTAATAATTTTAGCAGACTATTGACTCCATGTTTTTGCAGGATTCATTATTAACTCTCGGAGCGAGACCCCTCCTCATATAGTTTGGCCTTTTTTAGCAAATAGCCTTTCAGTTTTTTGATACTACTGAATGTTATCAGTTCAGATGTTATCAATAACTTTACAATTAGAGTCTGTTTAGTTTTGGAATAAACCAATAAAACAAGAACAAATTAAATAGCTAAAAACAACTAATATAACAAGTGATTTCTTTAAATTTAACACAAAATGACAATATGAGGTTTGAATAGTTTTGATTGCATATGTATGAATTGTATACTTTGCTCAAATATCCTTCTAATTTAGAAGCAGTTGTCTGTGTCTAAAAAAATAAATCTCCCACATTACTAATATGTAATCTATAAGTTAAATGTATAGCATGTCACTCATATTCCAAGTTCTTGGTGAGTTTGAACAAATTGCAATTAGATTAGCGTAAATCGTCCAAAAAAAGTCCATCACTATTTTTTTTATTGCAGAAGATTGTATAAGTCATGGAAGCTTCACATGACCTTAAGTGCGACTGAAGGGGATTCTCCATAATGCCTTGAAGTTATTAAGTTACATGGCAAAGTACAGGCAAAAAATGCAGTTGCCTTTTAAGGGTGATTTAAGATAGTGAAAGGACGTCAGACAAAGCTCTAAATATTGGACTGAAACTCCCGACATTAATGTATTGTTCAACTACAACAATAAATAAATGAGTGTAGTAGTCTGTGAATAATACAGATAATAACATTATAACAATAATTTTTATTTCCATTGTGCCAGCATATTCCGCATCACTTTACATTTTAGAAGGGATCTTGCACAGACAAAGACATTACAGAATGACACTCTTCATGGTATCTGTTTAGTTGTGTAAGGGCCCTGCTGGCAAGCTTACAATCTATGTGGAAATAGGGGAGACACAAAAGGTAAAAGGTAAAAAGTGCTTCTATGGTCTAACCATCAATATAATAATTAAGGTATTCCTATAATATTGCATGAACCGAACCCCAGTCAGAATCTATAAAGAACAGACACAGAGTGCTATTTAATTCATGGAGTGTGTGAACAGATGCTACAAAGGTTGTAGAAGAAGTATCGTTTCTCCTTGCAGAGATCGACATGCTAAGCATGCCGAGATGAGGAGACTTAAAGCTGCAATGCTCCTCTGGGAAATATGCTAATTATGCAAATTGTCTCTTCAGAGAGGAAGAGAACTAGAACTCTAGTGCCACCTATTGGAAGGTAGCAATCCTACAAGTCAATGTTGACCTTTTAACGAGCCTTGTCACATGACTTAAGATAATAGGCAAACCAGAATCTCAATTTGCAGACACTGTGTTTCGTGGTACTGCCCCTCATCAGTGCAAAGCAGAGCTCTGGTTTGGCTGTATGAGAGGCATCTGACTGTTATCCAATAAGTATCATTTCTCCTTGCAGAGATCGACATACTAAGCATGCCAAGATGAGGAGACTTAAAGCCGCAATGCTCCTCTGGGAAATATGCTAATCATGCAAATTGTAGGTAAGTAAGTAATTTTAAAAAGCATAAAATAGTCTGCCAGTGCAGTGTGCTATTTAACAGGCTAATGTTTACTACTGGGTTACATTCATTTCTATGGTGAGTTAACTTAGACATTACTAAAGTTGTGTTTTTGTTAACAAAATTAAGGGTTTTGATACAGTCCGAAGTGGTGCACAGATCTTTACAGGGCAATTGGAGGCTTTGCTGTATCGCCAAACACAGTTTTTATTTACAATTCTCTAGCCAGGTGCACTTGACTCACATAATATTTAATCATGGTTACTGAGAAAGGCTAAGTATAGTGTCTTGTGACCTCCATACATTTTTCATGTGACCCTTGATGTTTAGCATTGTCCAAATATTTAACAATTAAATATGAATCTATCAACTATCAGAAATTAGGTATTTCTACATACATCATGTTTGTCAGTGTAAATACAGCAGCATCTCAACATTATGTCATATTTACTAGGAGCAGCTATTACAATTCTCTTTTCTAAGTTTGTGCGTTTATGTAGCTCTTTATTTCATTGGCCGAACACCTTCCCATAGAAGTCAATAGGTAACGCTAGACTACTGCTGCTATTGGTTTATGCAGCTGATGCAAAATATATATATATATATATATATATATATATATATATATATATCGAAGAGAAAAAATGAAGAAGAGCACTCACCGCCCATAAAAATTCCAGTCCTTTATTGTGACACACAGGTCATAGCAGGAAATCAAGGGGAACGTGAACTGCAGCTGGACGATGGCTGTTTCGCACTACCGCGCTTCCGCTGGTCCTATTGATGGAAGGAAGTGAGAGGACCTTTTTACAGGTGCCAACACTGCAAATACCTCCCACAAACCAATGTCATCACATTATCAAATCACCTACTTGCCAGAGTAAAAACATACAATAAAATTATGCAGCAAACTTTAAAAACAACCATACAGAATATAACAACTTTATAATAGCCAGATGAAATGCTTACAGAAACACCGATATGTCGATCCTTTCATTCATGCCCATTGGTCCGTGTATGTGCGCAGAATCCATATGGCTTCCCTCCTGAGAAGTAGCCTATTCAAATTGTCTCCTTGTTGTGCTAAGTTAACTCTTTCTAAGCCAGCAAAACGAAGTGTTTCCACATTACCCTCGTGACACTTATTGTATGTTATTACTCTGGCAAGTAGGTGATTTGATAATGTGATGACGTTGGATTGTGGGAGGTATTTGCAGTGTTGTACCTGTGAAAAGGTCCTCTCACTTCCTTCCATCAATAGTGTTGTGAATTCTGTTGTGGGTTCTGCTCTTGGGCTCCCTCCGGTGGTTGTAAGTGGCAGTGCTGCTGTTTGTCCTTCACAGCAGTCATCAGGTGCTTCCACTTTGGACGGGGCTATTTAGTCTGGCTTCACCCTTTGGTGAGTGCCAGTTGTCCATTGTTTTTCTGGAGGATTCACATCTCTGCTTGGTTTCTCCTGCTGGATTGTCCAAATCATCAAAGATAAGTCCTGGCTTTGTTTTTGCAGTCCACATGCGGTGGACTTTATAGTTCAGTGAATTGCTATGTTTTTTCTTGTCCAGCTTTGTCTGTGTAAGGATTTATTCAGCCAAACTGGAAGCTCTGGAGTCGCAGAGTTACCCTCCATGCCTTTAGTTAGGTGTGGAGATTTTTGTATTCTCTGTGGTGGATTTTTGTAGTATTTTAATACTGACCGCACAGTACTCTGTCCTGTCTTTTCTTTCTAGGTAGCGTGGCCTCCTTTGCTAAATTCTGTTTTGTAATTTCCCTCTCCTCTCACAGTCAATATTTGTGGGGGGCTGTCTTTCCTTTGGGGATTTTCTCTGAGGCAAGATAGTTTTCCTGTTTCTTTCTTTAGGGGTAATTAGTCCTTCGGCTGTGACGAGGTGTCGAGGGAGTGACAGGAACATCCCACGGCTACTTATAGTTGCGGTGTTAAGTTCAGGGTCTGCGGTCAGTATAGAGGCCACCTACTCCAGAGCTCATCCATGCTACTCCTAGGCCACCAGATCATAACAGTACAACTGGCCAACAATGAGTTAACCGCATCTCAAAAGAAGGGAAAGAAAGTGCTGAGCCATTTTTTTTTCTGTACTCTGTTGTGTTTTTTTTTCCCCTTCACCTCTGGGTGGCTCAAGAGTTAGGCGCTGACATGGATGTTCAGGGACTTGCTTCTCGGGTGGAACAACTTGCTGCTAGAGTACAGGGTATTTCTGATTATATCGTGCAGACTCCTGTTTTAGAGACTAGAATTCCTACCCCCGATCTGTTTTTTGGGGACCGGTCCAAATTTTTGAGCTTTAAAAATAACTGTAAACTGTTTTTTGCTCTGAAGCCCCGTTCCTCTGGTGATCCCATCCAGCAGGTAAAAATTGTCATTTCTCTGTTGCGTGGCGACCCGCAGGATTGGGCATTTTCCCTGGAATCTGGGAATCCGGCCTTGCTTAATGTAGACACCTTTTTTCAGGCGCTTGGGTTATTGTATGATGAACCTAATTCAGTGGATCATGCTGAGAAAACCTTGTTGGCCCTGTGTCAGGGTCAAGAAGCGGCAGAATCATATTGCCAGAAATTTAGAAAATGGTCTGTGCTTACTAAGTGGAATGAGGATGCTTTGGCGGCAATTTTCAGAAAGGGTCTTTCTGAATCTGTTAAAGATGTTATGGTGGGCTTCCCCACGCCTGCAGGTCTGAGTGATTCTATGTCTCTGGCCATTCAAATTGATCGGCGCTTGCGTGAGCGCAGAGTTGTGCACACTATGGCATTGTCTTCCGAGCGGAGTCCTGAGCCAATGCAGTGTGATAGGATTGTGTCTAGAGCTGAACGCCAAGGATTCAGACGTCAGAATAGGTTGTGTTTTTACTGTGGCGATTCTGCTCATGTTATTTCTGATTGCCCTAAGTGTGCCAAGAGAATCGCTAATTCCGTTACCATCAGTACTGTACAATCTAAATTTCTGTTATCTGTGACCCTGATCTGCTCATTATCGTCATTCTCTGTCATGGCATTTGTGGATTCAGGTGCCGCTTTAAATTTGATGGACTTAGAATTTGCCAGACATTGTCGTTTTTCCTTACAGCCTTTGCGGAGTCCTATCCCTTTGAGGGGTATTGATGCTACACCATTGGCTAAAAATAAACCTCAGTTTTGGACACAGTTAACCATGTGCATGGCGCCAGCCCTTCAGGAAGATTGTCGTTTCCTGGTGTTGCATAATTTGCATGATGCTATTGTGCTGGGGTTTCCATGGTTACAGGTACATAATCCGGTGTTGGATTGGAAATCTATGTCTGTGACTAGTTGGGGTTGTCAGGGGGTTCATGATGACGTTCCTCTAATGTCAATTTCCTCCTCCCCCTCTTCTGAAATTCCTGAGTTTCTGTCAGATTTCCAGGATGTTTTCGATGAGCCCAAGTCCAGTTCCCTTCCACTGCATAGGGACTGTGATTGTGCTATTGACTTGATTCCAGGCTCTAAGTTTCCTAAGGGCCGACTTTTCAACCTGTCTGTGCCTGAACATGCCACCATGCGGAGCTATGTAAAGGAGTCTTTGGAGAAGGGGCATATTTGGCCATCTTCTTCTCCATTGGGAGCAGGTTTTTTTTTTGTTGCCAAGAAGGATGGCTCCTTGAGACCCTGTATTGATTATCGCCTCTTGAATAAGATCACGGTCAAATTCCAATACCCTTTGACTTTGCTTTCTGATTTGTTTGCCAGGATTAAGGGGGCTAGTTGGTTTACTAAGATTGACCTTCGAGGGGCATATAATGTTGTTCGATTCATGATTGTATATTTGGATGATATTTTGATTTTTTCAGATGATTGGGAGTCTCATGTGAAACAAGTCAGGATGGTATTTCAGATCCTTCGTGATAATGCCTTGTTTGTGAAGGGGTCTAAGTGCCTCTTTGGAGTACAGAAGGTTTATTTTTTGGGCTTCATTTTTTCTCCATCATCTATAGAAATGGATCCGGTTAAGGTTCAGGCCATTCATGATTGGATCCAGCCCACATCCGTGAAGAGCCTTCAGAAATTTTTGGGCTTTGCTAATTTTTATCACCGTTTCATTGCCAACTTCTCCAGTGTGGTTAAACCCCTGACCGATTTGACGAGGAAGGGCGCTGATGTAGCTAATTGGTCCTCTGAGGCTGTTTCTGCCTTTCAGGAGCTTAAGAGCCGATTTACTTCTGCCCCTGTGTTGCGTCAGCCGGATGTTTCTCTTCCTTTTCAAGTTGAGGTTGACGCTTCTGAGATTGGGGCAGGGGCCGATTTGTCTCAGAGGAATTCTGATGGTTCCTTGATGAAACCATGTGCCTTCTTTTCTTGAAAGTTTTCGCCTGCGGAATGCAATTATGATGTTGGCAATCGTGAGTTGTTGACTATGAAGTGGGCATTTGAGGAGTGGAGACATTGGCTTGAGGGGGCCAAGCACCGTATTGTGGTCTTGACCGATCATAAGAATCTGATTTACCTCAAGTCTGCCAAACGGCTGAATCCTAGACAGGCCCGATGGTCCCTATTTTTCTCCCGTTTTGATTTTGTTGTCTCGTATCTTCCGGGTTCTAAGAATGTTAAGGCTGATGCCCTCTCTAGGAGTTTTTTGCCTGATTCCCCTGGGATTCTTGAGCCGGTTGGTATTCTGAAGGAGGGGGTGATTCTTTCTGCCATCTCCCCTGACTTGCGACGGGTTCTTCAGGAGTTTCAGGCTGATAAACCTGATCGCTGTCCAGCGGGGAAACTGTTTGTTCCTGACAGATGGACTAGTAAAGTGATTTCTGAGGTTAACTGTTCTGTGTTGGCTGGCCATCCTGGGATTTTTGGTACCAGAGATTTGGTTAGTAGGTCCTTTTGGTGGCCTTCTTTGTCACGGGATGAGCGTTCTTTTGTGCAGTCCTGTGGGACTTGTGCGCAGGCCAAACCTTGCTGCTCCCGCGTCAGTGGGTTGCTTTTGCCTTTGCCGGTCCCTGAGAGGCCTTGGGCGCATATTTCTATGGATTTTATTTCGGATCTTCCTGTTTCCCAGAGGATGTCTGTTATCTGGGTGGTCTGTGACCGGTTTTCTAAGATGGTTCATTTGGTACCTTTGCCTAAATTGCCTTCCTCTTCTGAGTTGGTTCCGTTGTTTTTTCAGCATGTGGTTCGTTTGCATGGCATTCCGGAGAATATTGTGTCCGATAGAGGTTTCCAGTTTGTTTCTAGGTTTTGGCGGTCCTTTTCTGCTAAGCTGGACATTGATTTGTCTTTTTCTTCCGCATTTCATCCTCAGACAAATAGCCAAACCGAGCGAATTAACCAGACTTTGGAAACTTATTTGAGATGCTTTGTGTCTGCCGATCAGGATGATTGGGTGGCTTTCTTGCCATTGGACGAGTTTGCCCTTAATAATCGTGCTAGTTCGGCTACTTTGGTTTCACCATTCTTTTGTAATTCTGGGTTTCATCCTCGTTTTTCTTCAGGGCAGGTTGAGTCTTCTGATTGTCCTGGGGTGGACTCTGTGGTTGACAGGTTGCAGCAGATTTGGGCTCATGTTGTGGACAATTTGGTGTTGTCTCAGGAGGAGGCTCAGCGTTTTGCCAACCGTCGTCGGCGTGTGGGGTCCCGGCTTCGGGTTGGGGATTTGGTCTGGTTGTCTTCTCGTCATGTTCCTATGAAGGTTTCTTCCCCGAAGTTCAAGCCTCGGTTTATTGGTCCTTATAGGATTTCTGAGATTATCAATCCAGTGTCTTTTCGTTTGGCCCTTCCAGCCTCTTTTTCCATCCATAATGTTTTTCATAGATCTTTGTTGCGGAAATATGTGGTGCCCGTGGTTCCCTCTGTTGATCCTCCTGCCCCGGTGTTGATTGATGGGGAGTTGGAGTATGTTGTGGAGAAGATCTTGTATTCTCATTTTTCAAGATGGAGGCTTCAGTATCTTGTCAAGTGGAAGGGTTATGGCCAGGAGGATAATTCTTGGGTTGTTGCCTCCGATGTTCATGCTGACGATTTGGTTCGTGCCTTCCATTTGGCTCGTCCGGATCGGCCTGGGGGCTCTGGTGAGGGTTCGATGACCCCTCCTCAAGGGGGGGGGTACTGTTGTGAATTCTGTTGTGGGTTCTGCTCTTGGGCTCCCTCCGGTGGTTGTAAGTGGTAGTGCTGCTGTTTGTCCTTCACAGCAGTCATCAGGTGCTTCCACTTTGGACGGGGCTATTTAGTCTGGTTTCACCCTTTGGTGAGTGCCAGTTGTCCATTGTTTTTCTGGAGGATTCACATCTCTACTTGGTTTCTCCTGCTGGATTGTCCAAATCATCAAAGATAAGTCCTGGCTTTGTTTTTGCAGTCCACATGCGGTGGACTTTATAGTTCAGTGAATTGCTATGTTTTTTCTTGTCCAGCTTTGTCTGTGTAAGGATTTATTCAGCCAAGCTGGAAGCTCTGGAGTCGCAGAGTTACCCTCCATGCCTTTAGTTAGGTGTGGAGATTTTTGTATTCTCTGTGGTGGATTTTTGTAGTATTTTAATACTGACCGCACAGTACTCTGTCCTGTCTTTTCTTTCTAGGTAGCGTGGCCTCCTTTGCTAAATTCTGTTTTCAGTCTGCGTTTGTAATTTCCCTCTCATCTCACAGTCAATATTTGTGGGGGGCTGTCTTTCCTTTGGCGGATTTTCTCTGAGGCAAGATAGTTTTCCTGTTTCTTTCTTTAGGGGTAATTAGTCCTCCGGCTGTGACGAGGTGTCGAGGGAGTGACAGGAACATCCCACGGCTACTTATAGTTGCGGTGTTAAGTTCAGGGTCTGCGGTCAGTATAGAGGCCACCTACTCCAGAGCTCGTCCATGCTGCTCATAGGCCACCAGATCATAACACAATTGGACCCGTGGAAGCACGGTAGCACGAAACGGACGTTGTCCAGCTGCAGTTTATGTTCTCCCTTGTTTTCCTGCCATGACCTGTGTGCCACAATAAAGGATTGGAATTTTTATAGGCGGTGAGTGCTCTTCTTCATTTTTTTTCTTAGTTTGGACATGTACTCTCTGTGTTTATGAATGAGCACCCGGTCCCTTCTGGGGCTGTCAGAAGCAATTAGCTGGCTCATCATTTGTGACTTTTTGGCACATTTATTGCTGTTGGTGCAGTGAAAACCTTTTTTTCTTCAACTTATCTTTATGGACTGTTTGTTCACCTAGCACACTGCTATTCAGTGACCATCTGTTTTTTGTCTTCACACGTTGTTAATTGTTCAGCAGCTGAGGCATCTCAGTATGGGGCCTGCTGCTTTGTCCTTATCTCAAGGATTGCTTGCAGGATCAACATGATGACATCTTTTCCCTGAGTCCTAACTTTGGAGTATAAATTATTCAACATCGCTGAAAGAGAGGTTAACCTTTTTTGGACCAACAACTCAATGAAGTCCTATGTGGACTGCAGGAGAGTGCCGCGGGGACTGAGGGTCTATAAAGACATGTCCCAGTTCAAGGATAATGAGCAATTTGTAACAGATTGGGAAAAGATCTTACTCATATGTTCCCAAGATCTACTTCAGCTGGTGTTAAAGCACAATATGAGTAACTATGATATGGTTAAAATTGAACTCCGTAAAACAAAGGAAGAACTGAAATCCAGGTTGTCCGACAGTCAGTGGTTAATGCTTGATAAAAGATTGGACAGCAGAATGGTAGCTATTCAGACCGACATATATATATGAATTATGTAATGCATAGAATAAGCAGCACAACTGCCACTAAAACCACACAGATTAGCAAAATAATTTATATTTATTTCTGTCTAGTTAAACATTGTGAAATAAAGATAAATGTGATCCACAATTTTTATCAATATGACAGCATCAACAATAGATATTATTGCCTATTGAGTCAACTAGAAATATGCTCTACAGAGTAGGCCATGAAAAACAGAATTCTGTTCTTTGCTGGAAGAAGCAATACTCACACTTGTGATCAGATAGTTGTGCATAAAATTGCTAATTGATGTTCATGTAAATTGCTATGCTCATTTATTGGTTTATGTTCAGCCCACAAACCATGCACCCATAGCTGCACACAAACATTGTTGGAGCATGAAATGGTTGTTGGCACAGTTTGTGTTAATTTTCTTTATGCCGGCATCTATTGTTTTGTGAATTAACAAATCCATTTAGATGGAACAATTCATCAGACATGATTTATTGTAAAGGGCCCAAATTGTCTCCGATTATATTCAGTAGCCAACTTCAAAACGTTTCTGATTTTATCGTGACGTCTTCTAAGGTATTTCAAGCGCTTGAAAGACCTTAGGTGACGTCACTGCTTTGTGATTGGTCGCGTAGCGGTCACGCGACCGCTACGGACCAATCAGAGCGCAGTGACCTCATCTAAGGCCCTTCAAGCGCGCATTCTTAGGTACAACGGCTCCCGGTTACGGCGGTAAAGTCCAGGCTGCGCCGGAGAGGTGAGTATATCCCTATTTTTTATTTTAATTCTTTCTTTTACACATTGATATTAATCCCGATACCGATTCCCGATACAACAAAAGTATCTCGGATCTCGGTATCGGAATTCCGATACCGGCAAGTATCGGCCGATACCCGATACTTGCGGTATCGGAATGCTCAACACTATATATAAGTAATAAAATATTTTTTTTTTTAAATGTGACATATCAGCGGCTGACAGTCACTACGCCTTTTTGAGAGAAGTCAGTGATCATGTTATAGCTGGCATTTTCAGAGTAGAAATGCTCTCAGATCAAGGAATGTCTCATGCAGGGTGTTTCTTGATAGAGGGTCAAATGCATGAGATACTGCCAGTAATGCTAAGCTTTCCACTTTAACCTAAAAAGTTAGATAATCACTAGAGTGTAATGATAGATGTGCACTAGGCGACCTCAGGGCACATTGTTGACATCTGTACGCCAATGGATCTGGATACTGATTACCTATGTTAAGTGAAGGTTACCAATATCATGTGACAGGAAAACAACTTTAAATAGCATTCTATTCTACCTTACATCAAATCAAGTGTTCACTAGTGTTGAGCGATACTTTCCGATATCGGAAAGTATCGGTATCGGAAAGTATCGGCCGATACCGTCAAAATATCGGATCCAATCCGATACCGATACCCGATCCCAATGCAAGTCAATGGGACGAAAATATCGGAATTAAAATAAACCCTTTATACACTTGTAGGTTCATTCTACATGAAGGAAAACAACTAAGAATAATGTAGGATGTATTGGGGGACGTGGCGGAGACATTAAAGGCACAGAGGTTTAGCCCAATGTAATAGAATAGCAGGATTTTTTTTTTTTTGGATGACGTTCGGCGTTAGAAAGAATTTGACTATGTTAATTTTTTTTTTTTTTTATGCCACATATTGATGTTTCACTACTTCAACGCCCTTCACCTTCTTTTTTTCTTCTCCCACGCTTTCTTCTTCATTATCCTCATCATCAGCTTCTTTGACATCAACTTCTTCACCTTATTCATCTTCTTCTTCATCTTCTACCTATTATTTTTTGGGTTACATTGTTCATATTCTTTTTATTTTACTATTATCTTCATCATATTCTACTTCTTCATCATATTCTTATTTGTGACAGGCATTCCTGTAGTTGTTATCTATAAAAGTTTGAAGATTACACCTTCCGTTCTGCCTGTCACAAAACAGTTACATTTGTCCGCGTTCAGTTTGGCCTGCAGCATCAGGCTTTATCCAGGGGCACCACGAGGAGGAACGGACTCACCCCCATACACTGCTTAGTCTTCTTCTGCTTATAATTTAGATAATATTTTTTGCTCTGATATTTAGTGTTATGCTTAATGTTCTTCTGCTCTTTGTTCTGCAGCCTCTTGTTCTTCTGCTTCTCGGTCTTCCAGGTCGTCGTCGTCTCCAGGGTCGTCGTCTCCCGGGTCGTCGTCATCGGGGTGGTCTTCAGGGTCGTCGTCTCCGGGGTCGTCGTCATCACGGTGGTCTTCAGGGTCATCGTCTCCAGGGTCGTCGTCATCACGGTGGTTGTCGTCTCTGGTGTCGTCGTCATCTTAGGGGTGTTCTTCCGGGTCATCGTGTTTAGTCTCTTGAACTTGGAAATGTAGCAGAAGGTACAAGAAGGCTGAGAAAATGCAGAGAACCAGCTGATGGAACTGGAACTCGGATGGCTACCCAAAGGTCCAAGAGCCAATGGAACTACCGAGGACCAGCTGACGTTACTGGAACCCGGTTACTAAGCAGGAGGTACCCGTGCCTGAAAGCACTACCAAGGACCACCTGACGTTGGTGGAACTCGGATACCCAGAGGGAGGCACCTAAGCCAAAGGCTCTGCCCGGAACCAGCTGAAGGTACTGGAACCAGGATGGGGAGCAGAAGGTACAAGAGCAAGTGTCTGCGTGGCTTTTGCAGGACACGATGCCAGCTGCACAGCAGGGGAACAGCTGGCGGTGCTGAACCCCACTGACACATTGGCTGGTGTTTTTCTCTGTGCAGCTAGCAGTACCGGGCCCCAACTGGCGGTGTTGGAGCCCGGGGTCAGCAGGAGGAGGAGAGGGAGCAGAGTGTAGGCCGAAGCCTGCACTGGCGGCAGCTTTGGGTCTGTTGTGCCTGCGTGGCTGTTGCAGGACACGTTGCCGGCTGCACAGCAGGGGAACAGCTGGCGGTGCTGAACCCCACTGACACATTGGCGAGGTGTTTTTCTCTGTGCAGCTAGCAGTACCGGGCCCCAACTGGCGGTGTTGGAGCCCGGGCTCTGCAGGGGGAGCAGAGTGTAGGCCGAAGCCTAATCGAACCAATTTCAAAGGTAACCTTTAACCCCCCCTCAGGGGTTACAAAGTAGAAGAGCCACAGCTTATGCAGCAGTAGTGGTGCACAAGTCAAAGGTTGCTCTTTTAATTTGGCTCCTTGCACACGCTGAATGGAACACGTATAACATTTAGCCCTTTATACAGTCAAACTGTGTTGGAGGCGCGAGTTCCCTTTGTAATGAGACGCAGCACAGATGTCAAGAATCCCACCTTGGTGCTGGGTGCAGCCTCCTGAGCGTTGTTATTTGCTGTACAGGAGTCTGCGCTGTCGTGTTATCCCCTGGCCTAGCGCTGTTAGCGCTGCCCATCTTCTGACCTCATTTAATGTTGGCTGGTGCGGTTCGCGATGCCCATGAATCACAGCCCCGCAGTGTATTGACATAGTTAAAACACTGCGGGGCTGGGATTCATGGCCTGGCGCAGTACATATGTTCGCCTCTCGCTTGGGTTCTTACACCTGCTTCAGACTATGTGGCGTCAGCTGATCCCTTATCGCATGCCACGGCCATGAAGCCGCACAGTCTGAAGAAGGCGGAAGGAGATGAGGGACAGGCGAACTGATGCACTGCTCATGCCCATCAAACACACCCTCGCAGTCCCAAGAAATAAGACACCGAGGGGCGTTGTGTGGGTCAGGGCGGCCGCAGAGGCGCAGGCAGCCAAACAATGATGCCAGAAGACGGGCAGCGCTACCAAGGGGGTTGCAGCGTGTCATTACAAAGGAAAGTCACACCACCGGGACGGTTAAATGGTCACACAGAGGACACATTTTAGACG
Source organism: Ranitomeya variabilis (assembly GCF_051348905.1). Taxonomy (NCBI): domain Eukaryota; kingdom Metazoa; phylum Chordata; class Amphibia; order Anura; family Dendrobatidae; genus Ranitomeya; species Ranitomeya variabilis. The sequence continues at coordinate 556,266,443 of NC_135234.1, forward strand.
TGTTTTCCGTTCCACATGTGCGAGGAGAATACGTTTATGAGCCACCTTGCACACATGCAGCATTACCGCTGTACAAGGTGGCCTTAAAAACGTACAAACGCCTGGGGGAGGGGGGACAGGTTCCCTTCAATTTCAGTTCTGGTGTCTGCGTGGCTTTTGCAGGACACGATGCCGGCTGCACAGCAGGGGAACAGCTGACGGTGCTGAACCCCACTGACACATTGGCTGGTGTTTTTCTCTGTGCAGCTAGCAGTACCGGGCCCCAACTGGCGGTGTTGGAGCCCGGGGTCAGCAGGAGGAGGAGAGGGAGCAGAGTGTAGGCCGAAGCCTGCACTGGCGGCAGCTTTGGGTCTGTTGTGCCTGCGTGGCTGTTGCAGGACACGTTGCCGGCTGCACAGCAAGGGAACAGCTGGCGGTGCTGAACCCCACTGACACATTGGCGAGGTGTTTTTCTCTGTGCAGCTAGCAGTACCGGGCCCCAACTGGCGGTGTTGGAGCCCGGGCTCTGCAGGGGGAGCAGAGTGTAGGCCGAAGCCTAATCGAACCAATTTCAAAGGTAACCTTTAACCCCCCCTCAGGGGTTACAAAGTAGAAGAGCCACAGCTTATGCAGCAGTAGTGGTGCACAAGTCAAAGGTTGCTCTTTTAATTTGGCTCCTTGCACACGCTGAATGGAACACGTATAACATTTAGCCCTTTATACAGTCAAACTGTGTTGGAGGCGCGAGTTCCCTTTGTAATGAGACGCAGCACAGATGTCAAGAATCCCACCTTGGTGCTGGGTGCAGCCTCCTGAGCGTTGTTATTTGCTGTACAGGAGTCTGCGCTGTCGTGTTATCCCCTGGCCTAGCGCTGTTAGCGCTGCCCATCTTCTGACCTCATTTAATGTTGGCTGGTGCGGTTCGCGATGCCCATGAATCACAGCCCCGCAGTGTATTGACATAGTTAAAACACTGCGGGGCTGGGATTCATGGCCTGGCGCAGTACATATGTTCGCCTCTCGCTTGGGTTCTTACACCTGCTTCAGACTATGTGGCGTCAGCTGATCCCTTATCGCATGCCACGGCCATGAAGCCGCACAGTCTGAAGAAGGCGGAAGGAGATGAGGGACAGGCGAACTGATGCACTGCTCATGCCCATCAAACACACCCTCGCAGTCCCAAGAAATAAGACACCGAGGGGCGTTGTGTGGGTCAGGGCGGCCGCAGAGGCGCAGGCAGCCAAACAATGATGCCAGAAGACGGGCAGCGCTACCAAGGGGGTTGCAGCGTGTCATTACAAAGGAAAGTCACACCACCGGGACGGTTAAATGGTCACACAGAGGACACATTTTAGACGTGTTTTCCGTTCCACATGTGCGAGGAGAATACGTTTATGAGCCACCTTGCACACATGCAGCATTACCGCTGTACAAGGTGGCCTTAAAAACGTACAAACGCCTGGGGGAGGGGGGACAGGTTCCCTTCAATTTCAGTTCTGGTGTCTGCGTGGCTTTTGCAGGACACGATGCCGGCTGCACAGCAGGGGAACAGCTGACGGTGCTGAACCCCACTGACACATTGGCTGGTGTTTTTCTCTGTGCAGCTAGCAGTACCGGGCCCCAACTGGCGGTGTTGGAGCCCGGGGTCAGCAGGAGGAGGAGAGGGAGCAGAGTGTAGGCCGAAGCCTGCACTGGCGGCAGCTTTGGGTCTGTTGTGCCTGCGTGGCTGTTGCAGGACACGTTGCCGGCTGCACAGCAAGGGAACAGCTGGCGGTGCTGAACCCCACTGACACATTGGCGAGGTGTTTTTCTCTGTGCAGCTAGCAGTACCGGGCCCCAACTGGCGGTGTTGGAGCCCGGGCTCTGCAGGGGGAGCAGAGTGTAGGCCGAAGCCTAATCGAACCAATTTCAAAGGTAACCTTTAACCCCCCCTCAGGGGTTACAAAGTAGAAGAGCCACAGCTTATGCAGCAGTAGTGGTGCACAAGTCAAAGGTTGCTCTTTTAATTTGGCTCCTTGCACACGCTGAATGGAACACGTATAACATTTAGCCCTTTATACAGTCAAACTGTGTTGGAGGCGCGAGTTCCCTTTGTAATGAGACGCAGCACAGATGTCAAGAATCCCACCTTGGTGCTGGGTGCAGCCTCCTGAGCGTTGTTATTTGCTGTACAGGAGTCTGCGCTGTCGTGTTATCCCCTGGCCTAGCGCTGTTAGCGCTGCCCATCTTCTGACCTCATTTAATGTTGGCTGGTGCGGTTCGCGATGCCCATGAATCACAGCCCCGCAGTGTATTGACATAGTTAAAACACTGCGGGGCTGGGATTCATGGCCTGGCGCAGTACATATGTTCGCCTCTCGCTTGGGTTCTTACACCTGCTTCAGACTATGTGGCGTCAGCTGATCCCTTATCGCATGCCACGGCCATGAAGCCGCACAGTCTGAAGAAGGCGGAAGGAGATGAGGGACAGGCGAACTGATGCACTGCTCATGCCCATCAAACACACCCTCGCAGTCCCAAGAAATAAGACACCGAGGGGCGTTGTGTGGGTCAGGGCGGCCGCAGAGGCGCAGGCAGCCAAACAATGATGCCAGAAGACGGGCAGCGCTACCAAGGGGGTTGCAGCGTGTCATTACAAAGGAAAGTCACACCACCGGGACGGTTAAATGGTCACACAGAGGACACATTTTAGACGTGTTTTCCGTTCCACATGTGCGAGGAGAATACGTTTATGAGCCAGCTTGCACACATGCAGCATTACCGCTGTACAAGGTGGCCTTAAAAACGTACAAACGCCTGGGGGAGGGGGGACAGGTTCCCTTCAATTTCAGTTCTGGTGTCTGCGTGGCTTTTGCAGGACACGATGCCGGCTGCACAGCAGGGGAACAGCTGGCGGTGCTGAACCCCACTGACACATTGGCTGGTGTTTTTCTCTGTGCAGCTAGCAGTACCGGGCCCCAACTGGCGGTGTTGGAGCCCGGGGTCAGCAGGAGGAGGAGAGGGAGCAGAGTGTAGGCCGAAGCCTGCACTGGCGGCAGCTTTGGGTCTGTTGTGCCTGCGTGGCTGTTGCAGGACACGTTGCCGGCTGCACAGCAGGGGAACAGCTGGCGGTGCTGAACCCCACTGACACATTGGCGAGGTGTTTTTCTCTGTGCAGCTAGCAGTACCGGGCCCCAACTGGCGGTGTTGGAGCCCGGGCTCTGCAGGGGGAGCAGAGTGTAGGCCGAAGCCTAATCGAACCAATTTCAAAGGTAACCTTTAACCCCCCCTCAGGGGTTACAAAGTAGAAGAGCCACAGCTTATGCAGCAGTAGTGGTGCACAAGTCAAAGGTTGCTCTTTTAATTTGGCTCCTTGCACACGCTGAATGGAACACGTATAACATTTAGCCCTTTATACAGTCAAACTGTGTTGGAGGCGCGAGTTCCCTTTGTAATGAGACGCAGCACAGATGTCAAGAATCCCACCTTGGTGCTGGGTGCAGCCTCCTGAGCGTTGTTATTTGCTGTACAGGAGTCTGCGCTGTCGTGTTATCCCCTGGCCTAGCGCTGTTAGCGCTGCCCATCTTCTGACCTCATTTAATGTTGGCTGGTGCGGTTCGCGATGCCCATGAATCACAGCCCCGCAGTGTATTGACATAGTTAAAACACTGCGGGGCTGGGATTCATGGCCTGGCGCAGTACATATGTTCGCCTCTCGCTTGGGTTCTTACACCTGCTTCAGACTATGTGGCGTCAGCTGATCCCTTATCACATGCCACGGCCATGAAGCCGCACAGTCTGAAGAAGGCGGAAGGAGATGAGGGACAGGCGAACTGATGCACTGCTCATGCCCATCAAACACACCCTCGCAGTCCCAAGAAATAAGACACCGAGGGGCGTTGTGTGGGTCAGGGCGGCCGCAGAGGCGCAGGCAGCCAAACAATGATGCCAGAAGACGGGCAGCGCTACCAAGGGGGTTGCAGCGTGTCATTACAAAGGAAAGTCACACCACCAGGACGGTTAAATGGTCACACAGAGGACACATTTTAGACGTGTTTTCCGTTCCACATGTGCGAGGAGAATACGTTTATGAGCCACCTTGCACACATGCAGCATTACCGCTGTACAAGGTGGCCTTAAAAACGTACAAACGCCTGGGGGAGGGGGGACAGGTTCCCTTCAATTTCAGTTCTGGTGTCTGCGTGGCTTTTGCAGGACACGATGCCGGCTGCACAGCAGGGGAACAGCTGGCGGTGCTGAACCCCACTGACACATTGGCTGGTGTTTTTCTCTGTGCAGCTAGCAGTACCGGGCCCCAACTGGCGGTGTTGGAGCCTGGGGTCAGCAGGAGGAGGAGAGGGAGCAGAGTGTAGGCCGAAGCCTGCACTGGCGGCAGCTTTGGGTCTGTTGTGCCTGCGTGGCTGTTGCAGGACACGTTGCCGGCTGCACAGCAAGGGAACAGCTGGCGGTGCTGAACCCCACTGACACATTGGCGAGGTGTTTTTCTCTGTGCAGCTAGCACATCTGGGCCCCAACTGGCGGTGTTAGAGCCCAGGGTCAGCAGGAGGAGCAGGGGGAGCGGAGTGTAGGCCGAAGCCTGCACTGGAGCAAGTTGAAAGGAAACCTTTAACACCCCCCCCAGGCGTTTGTAGCTGGAAGAGCCATCGTGTACAGCATTAATGCTGGAAAAGGTAAACTTAGCTCTTTTAATTATGGTCCTTGCAGATGCTGAACCTAACACTTATGAAATGTGTCCCCTCACAGCGTTCAACCGTCCGGTAGGTGGAACTTTCCTTTGTCATGTGACGCAGCACAGCCGTCATTTTTACCCCCTTGTCGCCGTGCGCCGCCTCCTCAGCGTTGTTTGAATCTGTCCCGGAGCCTGCGCTGTTAGGTTACCCCTTGGCCATGCACACATTTTGCGCTGCCCGTCTTCTGACATCATTTGCTGTCAGGCTGGCTGCGCCTGTGCGGGTGCGCTGTCCGAGATTCAGCCTCGCGGTGTCGTCTAATGTAATCCCACCGCGGGCCTGCGATCCGTGTCCATGCGCAGTGCATATCCTCGCCTCTCACTCCCCTCCCTACGGCTTCTTAAGACTGTGCGGTGTCACGGCCGTGGCATGCTATTAGGGATCAGCTGACACCGAACAGTCTTTAGAAGCCGTAGGGAGGGGAGTGAGAGGCGAGGATATGCACTGCGCATGGACACGGATCCCAGGCCCGCGGTGGGATTACATTAGACGACACCGCGAGGCTGAATCTCGGACAGCGCACCCGCACAGGCGCAGCCAGCCTGACAGCAAATGATGTCAGAAGACGGGCAGCGCAAAATGTGTGCATGGCCAAGGGGTAACCTAACAGCGCAGGCTCCGGGACAGATTCAAACAACGCTGAGGAGGCGGCGCACGGCGACAAGGGGGTAAAAATGACGGCTGTGCTGCGTCACATGACAAAGGAAAGTTCCACCTACCGGACGGTTGAACGCTGTGAGGGGACACATTTCATAAGTGTTAGGTTCAGCATCTGCAAGGAGCACCACGAGAAGAGGCACTTTTTCCCTTTGCATCATTACTGCTGCACAAGGTGGCTCCTTCAGTAACAAACGCCTGGGGGGGGGGGACAGGTTCCCTTAAATTTAACTTGTTGTGCCTGCGTGGCGGTCGCAGTACACGTTGCCGTATACACAGCAGGGGAACAGCTGGCGGTGCTGAACCCCACTAACACATTGGCGAGGTGTTTGGCTCTGTGCGTACAGCACTTCTGGACGGCAACTGGCGGTGTTGGAGCCCAGGGACAGGTGGAGGAGGAGGAGGTTGGAGGAGGTAGGAGGGATTGCCACACACACAGCAGGGGAACAGCTGACGTTACTGAACCCCAATAACAGAGGAGGGACTGTTGACTGTGCGTACAGCACTTCTGGACGGCAACTGGCGGTGTTGAAGCCCAGGGGCAGGTGGAGGAGGAGGAGGTTGGAGGAGGTAGGAGGGATTGCCACACACACAGCAGGGGAACAGCTGACGTTACTGAACCCCAATAACAGAGGAGGGACTGTTGACTGTGCGTACAGCACTTCTGGACGGCAACTGGCGGTGTTGGAGCCCAGGGACAGGTGGAGGAGGAGGAGGTTGGAGGAGGTAGGAGGGATTGCCACACACACAGCAGGGGAACAGCTGACGTTACTGAACCCCAATAACAGAGGAGCGACTGTTGACTGTGCGTACAGCACTTCTGGACGGCAACTGGCGGTGTTGGAGCCCAGGGACAGGTGGAGGAGGAGGAGGTTGGAGGAGGTAGGAGGGATTGCCACACACACAGCAGGGGAACAGCTGACGTTACTGAACCCCAATAACAGAGGAGGGACTGTTGACTGTGCGTACAGCACTTCTGGACGGCAACTGGCGGTGTTGAAGCCCAGGGGCAGGTGGAGGAGGAGGAGGTTGGAGGAGGTAGGAGGGATTGCCACACACACAGCAGGGGAACAGCTGACGTTACTGAACCCCAATAACAGAGGAGGGACTGTTGACTGTGCGTACAGCACTTCTGGACGGCAACTGGCGGTGTTGGAGCCCAGGGACAGGTGGAGGAGGAGGAGGTTGGAGGAGGTAGGAGGGATTGCCACACACACAGCAGGGGAACAGCTGACGTTACTGAACCCCAATAACAGAGGAGCGACTGTTGACTGTGCGTACAGCACTTCTGGACGGCAACTGGCGGTGTTGGAGCCCAGGGGCAGGTGGAGGAGGAGGAGGTTGGAGGAGGTAGGAGGGATTGCCACACACACAGCAGGGGAACAGCTGACGTTACTGAACCCCAATAACAGAGGAGCGACTGTTGACTGTGCGTACAGCACTTCTGGACGGCAACTGGCGGTGTTGGAGCCCAGGGGCAGGTGGAGGAGGAGGAGGTTGGAGGAGGTAGGAGGGATTGCCACACACACAGCAGGGGAACAGCTGACGTTACTGAACCCCAATAACAGAGGAGGGACTGTTGACTGTGCGTACAGCACTTCTGGACGGCAACTGGCGGTGTTGGAGCCCAGGGACAGGTGGAGGAGGAGGAGGTTGGAGGAGGTAGGAGGGATTGCCACACACACAGCAGGGGAACAGCTGACGTTACTGAACCCCAATAACAGAGGAGCGACTGTTGACTGTGCGTACAGCACTTCTGGACGGCAACTGGCGGTGTTGGAGCCCAGGGGCAGGTGGAGGAGGAGGAGGTTGGAGGAGGTAGGAGGGATTGCCACACACACAGCAGGGGAACAGCTGACGTTACTGAACCCCAATAACAGAGGAGGGACTGTTGACTGTGCGTACAGCACTTCTGGACGGCAACTGGCGGTGTTGGAGCCCAGGGGCAGGTGGAGGAGGAGGAGGTTGGAGGAGGTAGGAGGGATTGCCACACACACAGCAGGGGAACAGCTGACGTTACTGAACCCCAATAACAGAGGAGGGACTGTTGACTGTGCGTACAGCACTTCTGGACGGCAACTGGCGGTGTTGGAGCCCAGGGACAGGTGGAGGAGGAGGAGGTTGGAGGAGGTAGGAGGGATTGCCACACACACAGCAGGGGAACAGCTGACGTTACTGAACCCCAATAACAGAGGAGGGACTGTTGACTGTGCGTACAGCACTTCTGGACGGCAACTGGCGGTGTTGAAGCCCAGGGGCAGGTGGAGGAGGAGGAGGTTGGAGGAGGTAGGAGGGATTGCCACACACACAGCAGGGGAACAGCTGACGTTACTGAACCCCAATAACAGAGGTGGGACTGTTGACTGTGCGTACAGCACTTCTGGACGGCAACTGGCGGTGTTGAAGCCCAGGGGCAGGTGGAGGAGGAGGAGGTTGGAGGAGGTAGGAGGGATTGCCACACACACAGCAGGGGAACAGCTGACGTTACTGAACCCCAATAACAGAGGAGGGACTGTTGACTGTGCGTACAGCACTTCTGGACGGCAACTGGCGGTGTTGGAGCCCAGGGACAGGTGGAGGAGGAGGAGGTTGGAGGAGGTAGGAGGGATTGCCACACACACAGCAGGGGAACAGCTGACGTTACTGAACCCCAATAACAGAGGAGGGACTGTTGACTGTGCGTACAGCACTTCTGGACGGCAACTGGCGGTGTTGAAGCCCAGGGGCAGGTGGAGGAGGAGGAGGTTGGAGGAGGTAGGAGGGATTGCCACACACACAGCAGGGGAACAGCTGACGTTACTGAACCCCAATAACAGAGGAGGGACTGTTGACTGTGCGTACAGCACTTCTGGACGGCAACTGGCGGTGTTGGAGCCCAGGGACAGGTGGAAAAGCAGAGGAACACAATGTAGGCCGAAGCCTGAGAAAGTCGAAAGGGAACCTTTAACCCCCCCCCAAGGCGTTTGTAGCTGAAAGAGCCAGCTTGTGCAGCACAAAAGATGCAAAAGGAAAAGGTGGCTCTTTTCATCATGCTCCTTGCAAACACAGAACTAAACACTTATAAAATGTGTCCCCTGCAACCGTAAAACCGTCCCGGAGGTGGGACTTTCCTTCGTAATGTGACGCAGCACAGCCGTCATTCCTACCCCCCCGGCGCCGCGCACCGGCTCCTCAGCGTTGTTTTATTCCGTCCCGGAGCCTGCGCTGTTATGTTATCCCGTGGCCAGGCACACTTAGCGCTGCCCGTCTTCTGGCATCATTTGGTGTCAGGAATGCTGCGCCTGTGCGGCCGCGCTGGCAGAGAGCCCGCCTCGCAGTGTCTTCTGATTTAATCCCACTGGGGGCCTGGGATCCATGGACATGCGCAGTGCATATCCTCGCCTCTCACTCCCCTCCCTACGGCTTCTTAAGACTGTGCGGTGTCACGGCCGTGGCATGCTATTAGGGACCAGCTGACACCGAACAGTCTGAAGAAGCCATAGGGAAATGAGTGAGAGGTGGAGGTTCAGATATGCACTGCGCATGTCCATGGATCCCAGGCCCCCAGTGGGATTAAATCAGAAGACACTGCGAGGCGGGCTCTCTGCCAGCGCGGCCGCACAGGCGCAGCCATCCTGACACCAAATGATGCCAGAAGACGGGCAGCGCTAAGTGTGCCTGGCCACGGGATAACATAACAGCGCAGGCTCCGGGACGGAATAAAACAACGCTGAGGAGCCGGTGCGCGGCGCCGTGGGGGTAGGAATGACGGCTGTGCTGCGTCACATTACGAAGGAAAGTCCCACCTCCGGGACGGTTTTACGGTATCAGTGGACACATTTTATAAGTGTTAAGTTCTGCGTGTGCAAGGAGCTAAACAAAAATAGCTACCTTTTCCTTGTGCAGCATTACTGCTGCACAAGGTGGCTCTTTCAGTAACAAACGCCTTGGGGGGGGGGGGACAGATTCCCTTACATTTCAGTTGTTGTGTCAGCGTGGCGGTCGCATGACACATTGCCGGCTACACAGCTGGGGATCAGCTGACGTTACTGAAACCCAATAACACTGGGTCGTATGTTTTGACTGTGCAGATGGCACTTCTGAGCCTCAACTGGCGGTGTTGGAGCACAGGAATTTAAGTTCAGGTGGTAGAAAGATGAACACAACAGGAGACCTGGATAACGTATACAGTGACCTAATTATTTAATCAGGAGGAGGAGTGGCAAATTCCTGCGAGATCCAGGCCTTGTTCATTTTCAGGAAAGTAAGCCGGTCAACGTTATCGGAGGATAGTCGCATGCGACGGTCAGTTAGTACACCACCTGCAGCACTAAAGACACGTTCCGATAATACACTGGCCGCAGGGCAAGACAGCACCTCCAATGCATACTGGCTTAGCTCTGGCCATGTATCCAGCTTTGAGACCCAAAACTTGAAAGGGGAAGAGCCGTCTGGGAGTACAGCAAGAGGGCAAGACATGTAGTCTGTCACCATCTGACGGAACCGTTGCCTCCTGCTGACTGGAGCCGTCTGTGATGGTGTAGACTTTTGTGGGGGGCACAGAAAACTGTGCCACAGTTGGGCCATACTGGTCTTGCCTTGGGCAGAGGCACTGCTTCTGCTCCCTCTTTGTGCAGAGCCTCCTCCACTGCCTGGACGCACTGAGCTGCTTTGTAATGCACTAGCAGCACTTCTCTCAGTTGGAATGGAGAAGATGATGGAATTGACCAGTGTGTCTTGGTACTCCCGCATTTTTCGCTCCCGGTTCAACGGTGTGATGAGGCTTTCTACGTTGTCCCGGTAGCGAGGATCGAGGAGGGTGAACACCCAATAATCAGACATGTTGAGAATGTGGGCGATGCGGCGGTCGTTTCTCAGGCACTGCAGCATGTAATCCACCATGTGCTGCAGACTGCCAACTGCCCAAGAAACGCTGTCCCCTGCTGGAGGCGTGATCTCTGCCTGCTCGTCATCACCCCACCCTCGCTGTACACACTGAGTACTGGACAATTCGGTAACTCCCTCCTCTGGACGGACGTCTTCCTCCTCCATTGACTCCTCCTCATCCTCCTCACAAACTGTCCCCTGCCTACGCGTTTGTGAGGAACCACGTGGCGCTGACTGTCCAGAAGATGATGGAAATGGTGAATCCTCATCCTCCACCTCTTCCACAACATCATCCCTTAGCGCTTGCAGTGATTTTTCAAGCAGGCAGATAAGGGGGACAGTCATGCTGACTAGTGCATCATCTGCACTCGCCATCCGCGTGGAATAATCAAAGGGACGCAAAACCTGGCAGACGTCATTCATAGTGGCCCACTCTGTGGTTGTGAAGTCTGTACGGCGCTGACTGCGACTTTTTTGCGCCTGAAGCAGCTGGTACTCCATTACAGCTTGCTGCTGCTCACACAACCGCTCCAACATATGTAACGTGGAATTCCACCTGGTAGGTAGGTCACATATGATGCGATGTTCCGGCAGGCGGTGTCGGCGCTGCAGAGCCGCAATGCGCGCTTTTGCCGTGCTGGAACGCCGCAAGTGAGCACACTCTAGGCGGACCTTGTGCAGCAGTGCATCAAGATCCGGATAGTCCCTCAAAAAGCTCTGCACGACCAAATTGAGCACATGTGCCAGACATGGGATGTGAGTGAGGTTGCCGAGGCCCAGAGCTGCCACCAGATTTCGGCCATTATCACACACTACCATGCCTGGCTGGAGATTCGCTGGCACAAACCACACATCGCTCTCCTGCTTGATGGCATTCCAGAGCTCCTGCGCTGTGTGGCTACGATTCCCAAAAAAAATTAATTTCAACACGGCCTGTTGACGTTTGGCCACGGCTGTGCTCATGTCGGTCGTAACAGGTACACGTTCATCACGGGTCCATGTGGAGGTGGACTGTGACGGCTCCTGCAGCGATGATTCTGAGGAACTGGTGTAAGAGGAGGAGTCAATGCGTACAGAATGGATTCCTGCAATCCTTGGAGTGGGCAGGACACGTCCTGCGCCACTCGCACGGTCTGTACCTGGCTCAACGACATTAACCCACTGGGCAGTGAGGGAAAGGTATCGCCCCTGTCCATGTTGACTGGTCCACGCATCGGTGGTGAGGTGGACCTTGCTACTGACGGCGTTCAGAAGCGCGTGTTTTATGTGTCCCTCCACATGCTTGTGCAGGGCAGGGACGGCTTGCCTGCTGAAGTAAAAGCGGCTGGGCACATTGTACTGTGGGACTGCTAATGACATCAAGTCACGGAAGCTGTCAGTCTCCACCAGCCTGAATGACAGCATTTCCAGTGACAGCAGTTTGGCAATGCCTGCAGTCAGAGCCTGTGCTCGTGGGTGGTTTGACGAGAAAGGCCGCCTTTTCTCCCATGCCTGTACTACCGATGGCTGTAGACTGGGCTGGGAGTGTGTGGATGACTGGGAAAGTGGTGCTGCGGGTGGAATTACAGCGGGTCTCTGGACAACAGGGCCAGAGGTTCTTCCACGGCGATCCTGGGAGGAAGCCGAACCAGCTGCGTGTGAGCTAGAGGAAGAGGCAACACGAGCTGAAGAGGTGGTAGCTGCCGCTGTTGGTTGGCCTACCTCTTCAGTGTGTTTTTCTAACTCCGCCGGGTGCCTGTTGCGCACATGTTTCCACATGTTGGAGGTATTGAGGTTGCTGACATTTCGACCTCTTTTGACTTTTTGATGACACACGTTGCATCTGACATAGCAAATGTCATCTGCAACTGTGTCAAAAAAGGACCAGGCACTGCAAGTCTTGGGAGCGCCCTTTTTGGCTTTTGGAAGAGACATGCTCCTAACGGGTGCCAAAGCGGAGGCTGCAGGATCCGCAGTCTTCCCCCTCCCTCTCACTCTTTGGGCCGTACGGGGAATCTCTTCCTCAGAGCTGCTCCCACCACCTTCCTGTCCCTCACGCCAAGATGGGTCGAGGACCTCATCATCTACACTACCCTCTGCCCCCAACTGCTCCTCCTGGGTAGTCTCAGCAGCAGAGCACGCACCAGTAAGTGGCACCTGAGTGTCATCATCAGCTGATGCGGCCTGCGATGTGGTGACCGGAGCCACTGGCCCACCCGCCTCTTCAGAGGAAGACAGAAAAAGCTGTTGGGCATCACTGCACCCTGCCTCTTCTTCCATTTCTCCAATGCTGCTTGGCTGGCCCCCTGTTTCCAAGCCAAGAGATTCAGAGAACAGAAGTAGAGATGGCTCCTGTCCTGGGCTCTCTGTCTGCCTGGGCAATTTGGCAGGTGGTGAAGAGACAGATGGCTGCTCTCCAGTGCTCTGTGTCTGAGAGGATGTGGCACTAATGGAAGTTGATGCATTAGCTGCCATCCATCCGACAACAGCTTCAATTTGGTCTTGACGCAGCAGCGGTGTACGGCGCTCTGACACAAAGCTGCGCATGAACGACTGTTGCCTGGTGAAAGTGGGTGCTGATGAGTCACCGGTGCCCGCAGCAGGCACAGAATCCCCACGTCCCCTCCCTGCTCCGCGCCCACGCCCACGCCCACGTGCCTTACTCACTGCCTTCTTCATCTTGGTTGACTGATAAAGATAAGCAGAAAAGTACTAACGGATTTGTGTGCTTATTCCTGAGCAACTCCTCCTAACAGGTATAAGAAACACTAATTTTCTAAAGTGTGGACTAGACTTTAATATGAGCTAATGTGGCCTACAGAAATGTAAAGTGGTGTAACTGGTGTGTTTGGTGAACTTTATTATTTATTTCTTTTTTGGGGGCTGAACTGACAACAGATAGAGCTGCAGTCACACAGAGACCGTGCAGACAGACGTAAACGGCGCTGCAAGGCCCAAAAACCCTCCTCTACTTTATCCTATGTAGTGTTTTTCCACAAATTAGCTGGAGACGGGTGGAAAGACACTAATAGGATTTTTTAAAATTAATTAGCAGCAGACTACACTACTTGAAAAAAAATTAAAATTGATTTGGCGGTATGACGCAGTGAACAACCCTGAGCTGGAGACAACCAGGCTACGGCTGCTCACAGACTACAGGGCGAGCTGCAGTCACACGGAGACCGTGCAGACAGCCGTAAACGGCGCTGCAAGGCCCAAAAACCCTCCTCTACTTTATCCTATGTAGTGTTTTTCCACAAATTAGCTGGAGACGGGTGGAAAGACACTAATAGGATTTTTTTAAATTAATTAGCAGCAGACTACACTACTTGAAAAAAAATTAAAATTGATTTGGCGGTATGACGCAGTGAACAACCCTGAGCTGGAGACAACCAGGCTACGGCTGCTCACAGACTACAGGGCGAGCTGCAGTCACACGGAGACCGTGCAGACAGCCGTAAACGGCGCTGCAAGGCCCAAAAACCCTCCTCTACTTTATCCTATGTAGTGTTTTTCCAAAAATTAGCTGGAGACGGGTGGAAAGACACTAATAGGATTTTTTTTAATTAATTAGCAGCAGACTACACTACTTGAAAAAAAATTAAAATTGATTTGGCGGTATGACGCAGTGAACAACCCTGAGCTGGAGACAACCAGGCTACGGCTGCTCACAGACTACAGGGCGAGCTGCAGTCACACGGAGACCGTGCAGACAGCCGTAAACGGCGCTGCAAGGCCCAAAAACCCTCCTCTACTTTATCCTATGTAGTGTTTTTCCACAAATTAGCTGGAGACGGGTGGAAAGACACTAATAGGATTTTTTTGAATAAATTAGCAGCAGACTACACTACTTGAAAAAAAAAAAAAAAAAAAAGAACAGTATGAGGCAATGAACCACCCTCCCTGAACTGAATACAACCAGCTATGGATGGCCTATGTGGCTGCACTCAGACTAGAGAGTGGGCTGCACTCACACACACACACACACACACAGACCTTGCAGATCGCTGTGAAAACAGCGCTACAAGGCAAAAGCAAGGTGAATAGTAGGTGAACACAGCGGTTGCTAAATTAGCCTTTGGAAAGCACAAAGAAGCAAATCGCTATCTCTAAACTGTCCCTCAGTCAGCAAACAGCGTCCTGTCACTAACTGAATTCACAGCAGAGTGATCGCAAAATGGCGCCAGCGACTTTTAAACTGCATCATGACATCATTTCAGCAGCCAATCACAGCCTTGCCAGTAGTTTCATGCCCTCCATGCTAAACAGGATGTGCCCACACTTGGAATCATTCTCATTGGCTGAATTTCGGAATTTTGAATCTGGGAACTTCCGATTCCGGTATCCGATACGCGGCAAGTATCGGAATCCCGGTATCGGAATTCCGATACCGCAAGTATCGGCCGACACCCGATACTTGTGGTATCGGAATGCTCAACACTAGTGTTCACCCGTAATGGGAATCGGTCAGTAGGTTTTTGTTCTATAATCTGAAGACAGCCTGGGATAGAGATTAAAAAAATAGAATTCAACAATGTGTGAAGGTTTTAGGAGATTATCATTGTTGTTTCTAGCTGGCCACATAAGCACTGGTCTGACCACGCCCCTCCTGCGATAAGCAGCTCACTGTCAATAGACAATGTACGTACAGAGACTGGTGTGGGCGGGGTTAGCTTTCTAAGCTCTGCTCTATTGCTAAATCTTAAAACTCTGTGTCAGAATGGCTGCACCCACTAATCTAAGTGTTAAATCATTGAATTCAGGGTCTCTTTCCTACATCAGGCTGATCTCAGATGAGGTACCAAAGACCTGCTGACAGATTCCTTTTAACTTTTACTTACTGTATATGTTTCCCTTTTTGAGGACCACATAAAGTTGATAGACACAATAATTACAGATTTTTGTTTGAGTCATGTTGTTTTGGCGAAACTTACACTTGTACCACTCATAAGAAATGAGTCTTAAAAGCAGTATGCTCACTGTGAAGTCATCAGTATTCACGAGCTTAGGGCTAACCCTCATTCACCCCCACTGATTGACAAGTTTCATCTGTCTCTTATTTTTGACAAGCTGAGGCTATCCCCGCAGCTCATGAATACCAAAGTAATGCTGCATCTGATAAAATGATAGTTTTTCTAAAAACTGCTGCATAAGCATATATAAAACAAAGCTGGAATCATCATTTCTGTCATTAAATTATGCTGCCCTCAGAGAGGGCAGGATAAAGGTGGCAACAGATTCCCTTTAATGTCATGCAGAAGAGCTACAGTCTGTAAAGAGTATAAGATTAAAACTGATTAAGTACCCGTCAAAAACATTTTATTTCACATTTTTCTAGATAAGCATGAACTACCCTTTTTGAGCATATTGAGAATCTGATACAGTTATTACGCTCTTTGGCAGGGAAGCATATTTATTCTACTTCATACAGTTCTGTTCATATTCTTTATGATGCAGATAAATGAAATAGCTTGGCTTCCATATATTGTGAGCATGAATATTTCAATTTGAGAACACAAAATTTCAATCAGCTTTAAATGCTCTAGAATGGATTTAGGAAACAAAACAGGATGATGTTCTTTTACATTTTATAGATTACCTCTTGAATATAATTTGTTGCAATTTGATTTTTTCAATTGACCTCATTTAAAGAAGACAGCAACACAGAAATTAAATCAGTTGCCAGAACAAATTTTATATGTGTTTTCAAATAATAAATATTCATTGTTTTCACAAAGGGTAATTATGTTTACATTTAGATAAATGAATGACAAAAATCTAGATATTTAGCCATCACTAGACAAAAAGCTCTGTCCACAGAACTATTATGAATGACACAAGACATGCCACACTTATTCTCCTAGCAAATAAAGTAAGACATAGGGAAACTAATTTTAAATTAGCACTCCTCCAATACAGTTGGGGAAATAAGTATTTGATGTCTTACTCATTTTGTAAGCTTGCCCACTGACAAAGACACAAACAGTCTATAATTTTAAGGGTAGGTTAATTTTAACATTGAGAGATACAATATCAAAAAATAAAATCCAGAAAATCACATTGTATAAATTATATAAATTTGCTTGCATTTTCCAGTGAGATATAAGTATTTAATCCTTCTGACAAACAAGTCTTAATACTTGGTGGCAAAACCCTTGTTGGCAAGCACAGCAGTAAGACATTTTTTGTAGTTGATGATGAGGTTGTGCACATGTCAGTAGGAATTTGGGTCCACTCCTTTTGCAGATCATCTCTAAATCATTAAGATTTTGTAGGTGTTGCTTGGCAACTCAGAGCTTTCTCCCTTTATAAGTTTTCTATTGGATTAAGGTCTGGAGACTGGCTAAGCCACTCCATGACCTTAATGTGCTTCTTTTTGAGCCACTCCTTTGTTGCCTTGGCTGTATAGTTACACAGTTCTAGTGCCACATGCAGATGGCTACTTTGTATGCAATGACTAACACTTTGAAGGGGAAGATCACTTTATTTTTATTGTTTGTTTTTTTCATCCAGTTAATTGTCCTCATACATGCTCCAATGGCTGTGCGCATCGCACTGCAACCTATTGTTTCCTGTCTGCGGGTGTGCATCTTTACGGTGTGTGCACCGCTTGGTGGGCTCTCCCCTGGTGTGTGTGCACTTCCCGTGACGCCCTATCTGCAGTTCAGGACCTGAAGGCCGCAGTGCGCATATGCCGACTCTAGCCATCCTGATTGGCTGTTTCAGGCCATGTGATTAAGTTCATGGGGTTATTAGAAGGTCCTGCAGGGACCTGAGACTCACTCCCTTGAGAAAGCGGCCTCTAGCTGCCGCAAAACGCGCGTCAGGACCCTCCATCCACCCCCCTTCTTGTTTCTACTCATCTGTTGGTAAGCGCTGCATTTCTTGCCATGCACTATTGCACCTTAGATGTTAGATAGATGGGTGTAACTTTATTCCCGATCATCTGGTTCATGCATGCTGCTTCCTTGACGTCCATGTTTGGACGCACTATCTTTTCCCTGAGTTACGGTCTTTGGACCTTTATTTATTTATTTTTCCAGGGACTGAAGTGTATATGTGGGGTGGGGATAGGTGTATGTGGGGTGGGGATAGGTGTGGGTGGGGTTCATAACAGTCTGCATTGTTTTTTGGTGTTCTATATATTGCTGTGACATTTTACCTTTTCTATGATATAATAAAATGATATGATATGAATTGCTGCAAAAAATTCCTGGTAGATGGCTGCGCTGACTTTGGTCTTGATAAAACACAGTGGACCTACACCAGTAGAAGACATGGCTCCCCAAACGATCATTGATTGTAGAAACTTCACACTTGACCTCAAGCAGCTTGGTTTGTGTGCCTCTCCACTCTTCCCCCAGACAGTGGAATCTTGATTTCCAAATTAAATGCAAAATTTACTTTCATCTAAAAACAACACCTTGGACCACTGAGCAACAGTCCAGTTCTTTTTCTCCTTGGCCCAGGTAAAATGCTTTTGACATTGTCTGTTGGTCATGAGTGGCTTGACACAAGGAATGCAACATTTGTAACTCATGTCCTGGATATGTCTGTGTGTGATGGCTCTTGAAGCAATTCTTCCAGCAGCAGTCCACTCCTTGTGAATATCCCCCAATTTTTGAATGGCCTTTTTAACAATCCTTTCAAGGCTTCAGTTATCTCGGTTGCTTGTGCACCTTTTTCCTTAAACTCAACTTTACACAAATATGCTTGGATACAGCACTCTGTGAACAGCCAGCTTCTTAAGCAATGACCTTTTGTGGCTTACCCTCTATGTGGAGTGTGTCAATTACTGCCTTCTGGACATCTGTCAAGTCAGCAGACTTAACCAAGATTTTAAATAGATCACTCTGTTTATAATGACTCTATTTAATATATGAGTTTCACTTTTTGTATTGAAGAGCTGAAATAAATTAAATTTTTGATGATATTCTAATTTTGTAAGGAGCACCTGTACATTGCACAGCACTTCTGTGGACAAAATAGAAGCAGGTGGAGAACGATGTAAACCAGTTTATCATCTTGAAATTGAAAAACAGCTTTCCAATGTGCAGTGTTTTATAGTTGGAGGAGGCTCATGGATAGGTCTGGTGTTATTCGCCTCTTTCTTCAACCATATTGAGAACAGTAGTGTTGAGCAGTAGGGTTGAGCGACCTTTAGTTTTTTAGGGTCGAGTCGGGTTTTGTGAAACCCGACTGTCTTAAAAGTCGAGTCGAGTGTAATCGGCCGACCACCGTGAAAAGTCGGGTTTCGGCCGAAACACGAAAACCAATGAAGAATATTATTTTTTAAATCTCTCTCTCTCTCTCTCTCTCTCTCTCCCCCTAAACGCTGATTTTCCACATCGCTCCCAGAACGCTCATTTTACACTTTGCACATCACTGTAATGCATGCGAAAAAAAATGCCTGTTGTTGTGTACGCCCCCTAACACCTACGTCAGCACTCTACCGCTCCTTCATTGGCTGCAAAAATGGCGCTAAACGCGTCATACGAAATGCGACTTTCGCGCCTAGATCGTGTACCGCATGGCCGACCCCACACAGGGATCGGGTCGGGTTTCATGAGACGCCGACTTTGCCAAAAGTCGGCGACTTATGAAAATGAATGACCCGTTTCGCTCAACCCTATTGAGCAGTTTGTAAGGAATTGTATGCTAACAATAGAAATAGGAGAAATTGTAATTAGAGATGAGAAAACCCAAACTGTAAAATTTGTGGTTCATACCAAACAGGTGTCCGGTGCTGAACTCCGAGCATGGATTTCTCCCGGAAGTCGTTTTAATGTTCAGGAAATCAGGAGCACAGAGAACCCTGACCATTACTATGACTATTTTACAGCACCAAAGTTTGGTTCCCTATTGACTTCTGCGGGGTTCAGGTAGAGTTCTAGTAGCTCTTTAAACTAAAGTTCGATCAAACTCCATGAACCCAAACATCCAAGAGTCCCCAAATAAATACTTGTAATACTTATATAATAGTGTGTGTCACAAAATAATGTCCTCATCAAATTTGTTAAGATAGGTAAAAGTGACCAGTCCCTTCAGAAATCTTGAAAGACGTTTTAATCACAGCATATACAGTTAAAATCAGAAGTTTACATGCACTATATGAAAAAACATATACAGTTGTGCTCAAAAGTTGACATACCCCAGCAGAACTTTTGTTTCTTTGCCTCTTTTTAGAGAATATGAATAATAACACCAAAACTTTTTCTCCACTCATGGTTAGTCATTGGGTGAAGCCACTTATGGTCAAACTACTGTGCTTTCTCTTTTTAAATCATAATGAAAACCCAAACATACAAATGACCACAATCAAAAGTTCACATACCCTGATGATTTGGGCCTGATAACATGCACAGAAGTTGATACAAATGGGTTTGAATGGATACTAAAGGTAACAATTTGTTACTAAAAAAAGGTAAAAAAAATCTAGGCCACATACTGAAACAGTCTGTTATCTCAGACAGACGCCCAATCTATCTGTGGTGTTCAAATAGTTGCTTTTCAGGCATACACTCCAGTTTTTTGTCTGTCTGCTTCCCTTGTTCTATACAGTAATTTGTGGTTTAAAAATCCAGGCCACATATTGAACATTGTGGTTTCTCTGTCAAATGCCTCCTCTATCTGTGGTTTAAAAATGTTTGTACTTGAGTGCTCCTTTGAACTGGTTTTGGTGTGTCTTACCCTAATAAAATTTGTTAAAAAAAAATAAAAAAATTACCAACATTCCATTGAATTAAAAGTGTGTTTTTTAGGCACACTGATCACATATAAGTTTCCTCTAAATTAATCCATTTGTATTGAACTTTTAAAATATTTCAGTAGTCCATTTAAAATCGGCAAGGCAAGGGTCAAGGGACAGGGAAGTGGACGTGATGCTGATGTGCATGCAGAGGCCGAGGCCATGGCCAAGCTGAAAGTGGGCCACAACAAAGACCCAAATCTTCTCGCTTGACCTTCCTGTCCCAGTTTCTAGGGGACCGCAGCACATCACTATTGAAGCCAGAGCAGTGTGAAACGGTTGTTGGTTGGATATCGGATAATGCTTCCAGCCACTTAGCCACCACCACCATGTCTTTCACACGGTCAAGTCTGAGTAGCTGTGAGTCTGGACATCATATTACTAACCTTGATCCTCCTTCCTCCCACCATACCGAGTGCCCTGAGACAACTGATCCCACACTTTGACACTCCGAAGAGCTGTTCAGTTTTTCCTTTAAAGATTCTGGACTCTCGGCCAGTCAACTTGAAGTGGGGCCAAATGAGATTGCATGTAGCAATGCTCAAAGATTTGAGCAGCAACAGTCACATGAAGGCGATGGTGGTATGTTGTCACAAGAGGTGGACGATGATGAGACACAATTGCCAGAAAGTCTGGAGGAGGAGCAGGGTACGGATGTGGAAGATGAGGTGGTGGATGACATAGTAACTGACCCAGCCTGGCAGGAGGACATGCAGCACACACGGAGAAGGAGGCATGGCACCCACCAGGCAGGAAGAAGCAGTGCTGTGGCCGCAGACAGAAGGCTTGCATCCGTTCCCCATAAAACCAACATGATGGAAGTTGCCATTCCAACTGTTAGATCTCTCCTAGTCTGGTTATTTTTTAAAGACTCTGACGATTACCCCAAACAGGACATTTGCACTACCTACCATACCCGTAGCAGGGGTGGCAAAGCTAACAGCCTGACCACCACCAGCATGATCAGGCACATGAAAAAAGTATATTTACTAGATTAACAGGATTAGTATAGACAAGGGCTCACTAGAAAAACTAATACCATAAAATATTGAAATTTATTAATAAATGCAAACAAAAACTAAACAAAACACTAAATAATTTAAAAGAACACTAGGCCACTCAAAAAATTGACCTACTTTTCCTAGCCAGGCAGTGATACAAGGTAGGGTGTAGGTGTATATACTTCACCCTAGTTTCCCCTATTTAACCCTACCTGCCAGCAGAAGTTGGCACCCTCTTGAATGCAATATGGAGCCCCCGCTCCTCGGCAGCTCACCCTGGTGGCCCTAAAAGGCACCAAGATGGTGAGCTGTGATGATGCCATAATTAGAGTCACCATCACACTTTTCTGCATTCTGAAAACCTCTCTGCTCACAATTACAGAGGATGCATTGCAGGCGGAACACGAGGATGTGGAGCAAGGAATCATACAGGGTGATGACACTCAGCCCAGCCTCATGTCATCCCAATGTGGATTTGTATACTATGGTGAAGAGGAGGAGGAAGAACAGGAGCTTCTTTCACAGAAGATGTGAATGGTACTACAAGCACAGCTATCATACAGTCTGTTCAGCGTGGATGGCCTGAGGACAGGGAGGAGGATAGCATGGTCAGTCGTCCTGTTGGTGAGGACACGGAAGTCTTGCTTGTTAGCATTCTGGCATGCATGGCTGACTTTATGTTGCGCTGTGTTTCCCGTGAGCCTCGCATTATTAAAATTTTCACTGACACTGATTACTGGTCGGTGACACTTCTAGACCCACGCTACAAGGAGAACTTTCAATCTCTTCTTCCAGAGGCAGACAGGTGTACTAAAATGGTGCAGTACCAGAGGGTCCTTGTAGCAGAATTACTGAAATAATTCCCATCTGACAACGCTGGCAGCAGACGTCAGAATTTGTTGTACAACCAAAAAGTGCAGGCAAGAGAAACAGAAGTACAATCCAGCACAGGCAGGGGAACAATGGCAAAGTTCTTGTACAGTTTTCTCAGACCCTCCCATCGCGCCGGCACAGAGGCAAGGGGTGCTGTCTCAAGAAGTGCAATGTTTGGGAAGATGGTGAGGGAGTACCTTGCTGATCATACAAATGTCCTCCGTGATTCCTCTGTGCCTTTTAATTAATGGGTATCCAAGCTGGACACGTGGCATGAACTGGCTCTCTATGCCTTGGAGGTCCTGGCCTACCCTGCTGCTAGCATTCGGTTAAAGCAGGTTTTTAGTGCCGCTGGCAGAATTATAACTGATAAGCGCATCCGCCTGTCAACTGAAAATGCTGACAGGCTGACTCTTATAAAAATGAACAAGGGCTCGATTGGGCACGACTTCTGTACATCACCGAATGAAAACAGTGAAACATAACCTCAAATACATTGTCTTTTTTGGGGAGGTGTATTCTCATGCACCTCTTCACAACCACACATGGATATACGTTTCCTGATTTTGTCTATTTGATGTTATCCTTCTCCTCATCCTCATCATCCACAACCACTATAACACCAGTGTGAACGTATTCCATGATGCAAAAGCCTCTCAATTTTTGTGCAAGGATGTTTTTATGATGGCCATTACTGATTTGAAACCCAAAAAAATTTACTCTCCCAGGGAGAAATGTTTGTCAGCCAATACACTTAATGTATGGGCATTAAGAGTCTAGGAGACCTGTCATTTAAATTGGGCCTATTGTTTAATGAGTCCTTCCTCCACGTCTCATCATCCACCATCACTAGATCACCAGGGTTAACGTGTTCCGTGCTGCTACAGCCACTCTAGTTTTTTGCAATGGTGTTTATGATGCCCGTAAACAATTAAAAAAAAAATGTACCCCCCATGAGGAAGTGTTTGTCAGGGCAAGGGTGACTGTCTATGATGCCCATAGTATATTTTTTAAAAATGTATCCCTCATGGGGAAATGTTTGTCAGCCCATGCACTGCGTCTATGGGCATTACAAGTCTTGGTGACACACTCCTTTACATTGGGCCTAGTTTTTATTGAGGCCTTTTCAATGTCTCCTCATTCTCCGCCACCAAATCACAAAGGTTAACGTGTTCTGTGCTGCTACAGGCAGTCCAATTTTTGGCTATGGTGTCTATGATGCCCATAGTATAACCCCCCATCGGGAAATGTTTGTCAGCCCATGCACTGCGTGTATGGGCATTACATGCACTGCATGTCTGGGTATTGCAAGTCTAGGAGACACACTCCTTTACCTTGGGCCTAGTTTTTAATGAGGCCTTCATCAATGTCTCCTCATTCTCTGCCACCAGATCACCAGGGTTAACGTGTTCTTGGCTGCTACAGGCAGTCCAATTTTTGGCAAAGGAGTCTATGATGCCCATAGTATATTTTTTTTAAATGTACCCCCCATGGGGAAATGTGCATATTTTTTTTATAAGGCCTTCCTCCACATCTCATCATTCTCTCTCACTAGAACATCATGGTGAACGTGTTGTATGCTGCCACAGCCATTCAATTTTTGTGCAAGGGTGTTTTTATGATGTCCATTACCAATTTGAAACCAAAACAAATGTTAGAAAAAAGGAATGTAGTCAGCTTACCGGTCTTAGACGAAATCCCCAGACCTGCCAACGCCCAGCACGGTTCGGGGTGAGCGCCCACAGCAAATGAAGACATCATCAAGATCATGAGTAAGACTTCTTAGTTGAAACGCGTTGATCCTCCTCACTGGTGTGCCAGGTGTTTGCTATGTAAACATTTTTCTTTTTGAAGAACTATTTATCGCTTTAGTTGTCTAATAAAGTCTCACAAAGTCTGAACTGCCTCCACTTCCAGCTGGATCATTTCTCTGTTTGTCTTCAAAACAAATGTTACCCTCAAAGGGGGAAATGTCGTAAAAATGAGATGTACGTATATTCTTCCCATTTATTCTTATATTTTCCATTTTTCATATCTCTGGACCATCCTCTAATGAGCTAGTGTATACCTCTACAATACAAAAATATTGAAATACTATTAGATTATATTTTAATTTATTTTCCTGTCTCTGAGATGTTGCTAGGGACAAATATATCTTGCTGGACACATTCTGGCTTCATATCTATGAACCTGTGTTCACTCCTCCCTTTTGTTATTTTCTTTTATAGGTGTATTCACATTTTTTATTTATTTGTTTGATTTCAGTTTGATTTATCATTATGTCTCCTCATTCTTCGCCACTAGATCACCAGGGTTAATGTGCTCTGTGCTGCTACAGGCAGTCTAATTTTTGGCAAGGGTGTCTATGATGCCCATAAAATATTTTTAAAAAAGGTACCCCCCGTGGGGAAATGTTTGTCAGCCCATGCACTTCGTGTATGGGCGTTACAACTCTAGGAGACCCGCTCCTTAACATTGGGCCTAGTTTTTAATTGTGCTAGTTGGGCAGGGGAGTCTATATGCACATATCTACATCACTGCAAGGCTTGCAGGCACAGTATGTGAGTCTATAGATCTCCCTGCATACATCAAAAGGCTCCATTACTGTCTGCTGATGCATATTATATATATACCTAGCTGCAGTTATCCATTTCAATTTTTTTAAGGTTATACCTGCTCATTTTATTATAAAGCAATCTCATAATATGGTAAACAGTACAATACCTGTAAAGTGCTATGTGCAAAGAGTCCCTTGTACCTCACGCTCTTACCCCAGGGGTGTATTGTGAGATGCACAATAGCCCTTCATTGGCATTTACTACGTTCACTAAGATTGATTTAAAAATCCATGTATGAGTCATCGTAAATTATTACACTTTGCACTATGCACTTTATTTGTAAATCATGAATCAGAATTGACTTTAAGGCAAATTTTATTTGCTTTGAGGGGTTTTTTCCTTTCACTGTAGGCGGTACAATTTCCAATATACAAACAAATATATTTTTGTCCCGTTGCTCTTGCACTACTCATATGTTCTTTAGCCTGTGTTCATTGTATTTATATAATAAAACAGTAATAAATATGTACTGAACAATTTGTTCCTATTTGCAAGGGACAATGTGCTGCAGAGTACGATGGTCTTTTGGTGTAGTTTCACTTGGTGAACAAGCATTCTGTTCATTCACTGGGTGGGCAACCTGTTCAGACAGTGTCATATTGTTTAACCCCTTAATCACCAGAGTTTTTTTTTTTTTCGTTTTTGCGTGTTTGTTTTTTGCTCCACTCCTTCCCAGAGCCATAACTTTTTTATTTTTCAGTAAATATGGCCATGTAAGGGCTTATTTTTTGTGGGACAAGTTTTTCTTTTGAATGACACCATTAGCTTTACCATGTCATGTACTAGAAAACGGGAAAAAAATTCCAAGTGCGGTGAAATTGCAAAAAACGTGCACTTGTTTTTTTGTTTGGATTAATTGCAGGTCATTGGACTCTCCAGGTCATTATGAGTTCATAGACACCAAACATGTCTAGGTTATTTTTTATGTAAGTGATGAAAAATAAATTCCAAACTTTGCTAAAAAAAATATGCAATTTTCCGAGACCTGTAGCATCTCCATTTTTTGGAATCTCGGGTCAGATGAGAGCATATTTATACCGTTTTTAATTATACCATTTTGGTGCAGATATGCTCTTTTGATCGCCTGTTATTGCATTTTAATTCAATGTTGCGGCTACCAAAAAACGTAATTCTGGTGTTTTTATTTTTTTCTTGCTATGCCGTTTAGAGATCAGGTTAATTCTTTTTTTTTATTGATTGGGCAATTCTGAATGCGGTGATATCAAATATGTGTAGGTTTGATTTTTTTATTCTTTTATTTTGAATGGGGCGAAAGGGGGGTGATTTGAACTTTTATATTTTTTTTTTCATATTTTTTAAAACAGTTTTTTTACTTTTGCCATGTTTCAATAGCCTCCATGGGAGGCTAGAACCTGGCATAGCCTGATCGGCTCTGCTACATAGGAGCGATGCTCAGATCGCTCCTATGTAGCTGAATTTCTGCATTGCTATGAGCGCCGACCACAGGGTGGCGCTCACAGCAATCTGGCATCAACAATGATAGATGTCTTCAGGAGACCTCTGGTTGTTATGCCAATGCACCGATGACACCCGATTACGTGACGGGTTCACCAGTGCGCGCATTTCCTGCCGGATGGCCGGAAGAGTTTGTTAAATGTCGCTGTCAGCATTTGACAGCGGCATTTAGTTAGTTAATAGCAACGGGTGGATCGTGATTCCACCCACCACTTTTGCGGGCACATGTCAGCTGTACAAAACAGCTGACATGTCCCAGCTTTGATGCCGGCTCACCGCCGGAGCCCGCATCGAAGCATGTGATCTGCCATCGGACGTACTATTCCGTCCGATGGCAGAAAGGGGTTAAAAGAACATTACTATACATGCAAATGGACTTTTAGATTTGACATAGGAAGCTGGAGCAATTGACATATTTCTTTAGTTGATTAGCTGGGAGGGAGTTGGCAGCAGTAAGTTGAATGCAGCTAAGCTTTTAAGTTCATTTTTATCACCATTAAACTTTTTCCCTGGGTGTTACATAGTGGTGGATTGTTGAAATCTAAAAATAATTTTCCCAGGTAAAAATATTTTACATTTTATTAAAAGTTTTAGAATTTAAACACTTGTATCTAATCTAGCTTAATTTGCAATTCATCATTTGCAATATTTCATGTGTTTTATGTACGTGTTAGACAATAAAATCTCTATTTCAATACTTTTTTTTCTGAAAGTTTGCCTGGGATGTTTGCCTCAAGTTCATAATGTATTCTTTATATAATAAACTCTTTATATAATAACAAAACAGCTGTCTGGGAAAGATAATGTTGATAAATGAGATCAGGAATATATGCCAGTAATATGGTTGTCAAAGCCGGGATCCATTTTAAATTGATGGAATATATGACTGATTAACTTACTTTCACTTTGATTGATCAACTTAATGACACTTCAGACTGCAATCCTCGCTGTGATGGCTGCCAAGTGTTTGCATTTTTTAAAAATAAGAAGTTAAAGAAGAAATTAAGCCATAAGGAAAAATTATTTTTGTATCTGTGGTATGGATTCATGAAGAAAATGCTTATATAAATTACCAACATTTCCTATCCAAGACACATAATGAAGAAATTAAGTTAAAAATAATTATAAATTTGCTTCTACTGTTTTAACTTTTGGTAACAAAAATACATCAGTGTTTAAATAAAATACAGTGTAATTGCAGGGAAGTTTATTTATGTTATCATAATATATTTTATGTCCAACTTTTTCAATAATCTAATATAACATAGATGACATGCCAGAAAAATCGATTGATGCTGATTTTTGGAAGGAGGAAGGAAAGTACTCAGAGTGCCATAGATTCCAAGTACCAGTATCTTTGATAACCTTATAGATTCCATATATTTCTGGTCACCTTTCAAGCTTTACATTATTTTTTCCTTTAACTTTTCTGATCATTTGATCAATGTTAGGAAAGAAAAAAGAATATTTCTGTTTTTTTATTTTAAGTAATTTTTTTTTGTCAAATGTCTCATTGCATTGTATTGCAAAGGAAAAACTAATAAACTATGTGTAAATCATACTTATTTGGTATTATCGTGTCTGTTATGACACAAACTGTAATATTAGCCTGACATTTATCCCACGCTGAGTGTCACAATGACTTTATCTATGCTGCAATATCTCACAAAATATGGAATTAAAAGTGATCAAAATGTTTTATATGGTCCAATAAAAACTACAACTGGTCTTGTCTCCTTATATGTTTGTTGGAAACTCATCACTTATGTCAACAAAATAATACAAAAATAGAACAATGCATGACATGTCAAATCTGGGAGGGTATTCAGGAAGGTATTGGGCATTCAGGAAGGTATTGGGCAACCAAGCGTCCAAGATCAATTCCCAATAACACATTTGTGAGGAGATTCTTGGGCACTCCTATTTCCCTTATCCCCTAACCCACACTCAAATCCATAAAAACCCACTGCTATCTTTGGAGTGACTAGCTCTCTGCTGCGACCTGTCGTCTGGGTAATTATGAGATTGACCGATGCTCAAAGGAAGAGGCTGTCTCCACTATCAGGCCAGGTATAGGGAAACTAACAATGAACATATGGGTGTATACACATCCAATTCCAATGTTTTGACTCTATGTATATACCACTGATGCAGTCCCTGCAAGCTGCACAATAAGCCAAGACAACTCACTGCCACTACCAGTTAATTTTTTACACAGGTTGACTGGAGGCCTGGTTCTGGTAGTGTATGGCTTTGCAGCACGAGTTACAGAATAAAAGGAACAGAACTATTACATTTTATACTTAATCCAAAACGATAGGCAGCATTTATAAAAAGAAAATATACAAAAAAATTTATAAAGGGGACAAAAAAGTCAGCATATATAGTTACATAAAATAAAACAGATAAAACAAAAGAAACTTACTATGTTGTTCATAGGTATGATTTCACATAGCGAAGGAGAGCACTTTGATTGAAAAATTTCCAGAGAATGGGAATCATGCAACCACTGATACAATTGTGCTCAAAAGTTTACATACCCTGGCAGAATTTTTATTTTCTTGGCCTTTTTTTCAGAGAATGTGAATGTTAACACCAAAACTTTTTCTCCACTCATGGTTAGTGGTTGGGTGAAGCCATTTATTGTCAAACTACCGTGTTTTCTCTTTTTAGATCACAAGGACAACCCAAAACATCCAAATGACATTGATCAAAAGCTGACATACCCCATTTCTTAATACCATATATTGCCCCCTTTAACATCAAAGACAGATTGAAGTCTTTTGTGGCAGTTGTGCATGAGGTTCTTTATTTTCTCACATGGTAAAGCTGCTGAATGTTCTTGGCAAAAAGCTTACAGTTCCCAAAAATTCCTGGGCTGTCTAGCTTGAACTGTGTGCTTGAGATCTCCCAAGAGTGGCTCAATGATATTTAGGTCAGGTGACTGAAATGGCCACTCCACAACCTTCACTTTGTTCTGCTGTAGCCAATGACAGGTCGACTTGGCCTTGTGTTTTGGATTGTTGTCATGTTGGAACGTCCAAGTATGTCTTATGCCCAGCTTCCAGGCTTCCATGAGTCCAAATTTTCCTCCAGTATTTGCTGATAACATGCTGCATTCATCTTTACTTCAACTCTGACCATGTTTCCTGTGCCTTTGAAGCTCACACATGCCCAAAACATCAGCGATCCACCTCCATGCTTTACAGTAGGAATGGTGTTCCTTATATCATAGGCCTTGTTGACCTCTCTCCAAATGTAACGTTTATGGTTGCGGCCAAAAAGGTAAATTTTGGTCTCCTTACTCCAAATTAACTTGTTCCAGAAGTTTTAAGGCTTGTCTTTGTGCTGTTTTCACATTGTAGACCAGATACTTTGTGGCATTTGCGTAGTAATGGTTTTCTTCTGGCGACTTGACCATGCAGCCTATTTTTCTTCAAGTATCTCCTTATTGTGCATCTTGAAACAGCCACACTGCCAGTTTTCAGAGAGTCCTGTATTTTAGCTGAAGTTATTTTGGGGTTTTTCTTTGCTTCCCAAACAATTTTCCTGGCAGTTGTGAATGATATTTTTGTTGGTCTATCTGACCGTGGTTTTGATATTGCAGAGCCCCTGATTTTCCATTTGTTAATCACAGTTTGAATGCTGCTGACTGGCATTATCATTTCTTGGATATCTTTTTGTATCCCTTTCCTGTTCTATAAAGTTCAAGTACCGTGTCCCGTAGATCCTTTGACAATTCTTTTGCTTTCACCATGACTCACAATACAGAAACACTAGTGGCTGTTTGAAAGGTGCAAGAGTCTGTCTGGATCCCAGAAGCTCATTCAGCTTTTATGCACACACACACTGATTACAAGCAAACAGGTCACAGGTAAGGATGTTACCTTTAGCAGACATTCAAACCCATTTGTGTCAACTTATGTGCATGTTATCAGGCCAAAATCATGAGGGTATGTGAACTTTCAATCAGAGTCATTTGGATGTTTTGGGTTGTCATTATGATTTAAAAAGAGAAAACACGGTAGTTTGTCAATAAATGGTTTCATCCAACCACTAACCGTGAGTGGAGAAAAAGTTTTGGTGTTATCATTCATATTCTCTGAAAAAGGCCAAGAAAGCAAAAATTCTGCCAGGGTATGTAAACTTTTGAGCACAACTGTATGACTGTTATTGAAAAGAAGGGCAGCTATATTGGTTACTGCTTTTTTAACATGTCCAAAAAATATTTTTGTAAATTTTTAGTTGTTTGTTCTTTAACAGATGAAAATAAACAATTGGGATTGGAAAATTGACGTTTTTAATTTAGCTACATAATAATTCTGCACAGATTGTTTCACAATAATTATCCATGCAAAGATACTCATAAGACCACACTTCACTTTTACTTTCTTAACTATTCATGTTTCAGGTTTAATAACCTTTTGGATTAAATCAATCAAAATATAAATTGCCAAAAAATTGCCAAAAGTCTTGATCACACTGGATTACTAGTTTAGCTTACAAAATGTTCAGTGCATTATAAGATGCAGGTTAAAGGTATCAAAATGTGAGCCAAAAGTTACTATTACCAAGTGACTATTAGTTATTTTACACATGTAGTGTTTTACTTGTCACAACAATAATTTTTTGACTAACAAAATAATTTTTTTCTGACGCATGGGACTACTTTTTACATCCTTTTTAATTAGTAAACACAAAAGAAGAAAATTATTTATTAGCTGTAAAAGATATTATTTATTGAGTACAAATATATTTAAAATAAAAAAGAATAAAGAAAGACAATCTTGAGAACACTGGCAACAGGAGCAATGTATGCACTATTGTAAAAGTAGGTCAAATCAGTATGACTTGCAGCAAAGCCAGGTAGGCCTGGGGAAAATCATATCACTACAGATTCTGATTATGGGCAATTGGATAGCCATGACTAGATCCAGCCTATGTGTTCAGTCAGCTGGGGAAGCTCAGCAGAATGTGTTATGTTGGAGCTCAAGAGAGACAAGCAAGAATCTCTGTAGATAATCCAGAAGAAACTGCACAGGCCATGTGCACCAAACTGAAAGTGTTAGGCCGGCGTCACACATGCGAGTTTTACGGACGTAAGAGCGCAGAAACTACGTCCATAAAACTCGCATAACATACGGCACAATTATTCTCAATGGGGCTGCTCCTATCAGCCATATATTACGGATCCGTAATATACGGCTTTCTACGGCCGTAGAAAATCGCAGCATGCTGCGTTTGTCAGCGTATTGCACAAAAAAATCGCCAATGAAAGTCTATGGGGGCGAGAAAAATACGGATTCCACACGGACCAGCAGTGTGACTTGCGAGAAATACGCAGCGGTGTTAGTGAAAAGTCGGTAATTCAATTGCCGGCTTTTCATTTCTCCTGCACAAACCCGACAGGATATGAGACATGATTTACATATAGTAAAACATCTCATATCCCCCTTTTTTTTGCATATTCCACACTACTAATGTTAGTAGTGTGTATGTGCAATATTTCAGCGCTGTAGCTGCTAAAATAAAGGGTTAAATGGAGGAAAAAATTGGCGTGGGCTCCCGCGCAATTTTCTCCACCAGAATGGTAAAGCCAGTGACTGAAGGCAGATATTAATAGCCAGGAGAGGGTCCATGGTTATTGGCCCCCCCGTGGCTAAAAACATCTGCCCCCAGCCACCCAGAAAAGGCACATCTGGAAGATACGCCTATTCTGGCACTTGGCCACTCTCTTCCCACTCCCTGTAGCGGTGGGATATGGGGTAATGAAGGGTTAATGCCACCTTGCTATTGTAAGGTGACATTAAGCCAGATTAATAATGGAGAGGCATCAATTATGACACCTAT
Source organism: Ranitomeya variabilis (assembly GCF_051348905.1). Taxonomy (NCBI): domain Eukaryota; kingdom Metazoa; phylum Chordata; class Amphibia; order Anura; family Dendrobatidae; genus Ranitomeya; species Ranitomeya variabilis. The sequence continues at coordinate 556,298,220 of NC_135234.1, forward strand.
CCATTATTAATCCAATTGTTTGAAAGGGTTAAAAAACACACACACATGATTTAAAAGTATTTTAATGAAATAAACACAGCGGTTGTTTTAATAATTTATTGCTCTCTCAATCCATTTGCAGGCCCTCGCTTGGCAAAATAATAAATGCACAAGATACATACCTTCTGATGTCCGATCATGTCCCACGATGTAATCCATCTGAAGGGGTTAAAATAATTTACAAGCAGGAGCCCTGCTAATGCAGCGGTGTGCTCGTGTTTGTAATTCCCCGGCGAATGAATGAAATATAGGTCATTGACCTACATTTCCTTCAGTCGCGGTGATGCGCCCCCTGGTGGATGTCCTCATATGACCTGGAGCGTGGGAAAAAGTTCCCAGGCTGCAGTTCATGAGAACATCCAGCAGGGGCGCATCACCGCGACTCAATGTAAGTACAGAGCCAGCTTTCCTTTCAGCACCCGGGGATTACAGGCACGAGCGAGTGGTTTATCGCAGCTCGTGCCTGTAATATTAGTTAACCCCTTCAGATGGATTACCTCGTTGGACGTGATCGGACATCAGAAGGTATGTATCTTGTGCGTTTATTATTTTGCCAAGCGAGGGCCTGGAAATGGATTGAGAGAGCAATAAAATATTAAAACAACCGCTGTGTTTATTTCATTAAAATACTTTTAAATCATGTGTGTGTGTGTGTGTGTTTTTTAACCCTTTCAAACAATTGGATTAATAATGGATAGGTGTCATAATTGATGCCTCTCCATTATTAATCTGGCTTAATGTCACCTTACAATAGCAAGGTGGCATTAACCCTTCATTAGCCCATATCCCACCGCTACAGGGAGTGGGAAGAGAGTGGCCAAGTGCCAGAATAGGCGCATCTTCCAGATGTGCCTTTTCTGGGGTGGCTGGGGGCAGATGTTTTTAGCCACGGGGGGGCCAATAACCATGGACCCTCTCCTGGCTATTAATATCTGCCGTCAGTCACTGGCTTTACCATTCTGGCGGAGAAAATTGCGCGGGAGCCCACGCCATTTTTTTCCGCCATTTAACCCTTTATTTTAGCAGCTACAGCGCTGAAATTTTGCACATATACACTACTAACATTAGTAGTGTGGAATATGCAAAAAAAAAGGGGATATGAGATGGTTTACTGTATGTAAACCATGTCTCATATCATGTCGGGTTTGTGCAGGAGAAATGAAAAGCCGGCAATTGAATTACCGGCTTTTCACAGAGATCGCGCTGAATGAAATCTAAATACAGAATATATATATATATGTGTCTCAATGACATATATATATATATATATATATATATATATATATATATATATACTGTATATATGTTTTACCGAACATTTGAGCACATAAATCCATTAGATGTCGGTTTTGCAAGCCTGCGCGAAAATCTCGCAGTACGGATGCCATACGGATTACATACGGAGGATGCTATGCGCAAAATACGCTGACACACCCTGACTACGGATCAATATTTTGGGAACATTTCTCCATATTACGGCCATAGTACGGACGTATAATACGTGGCATATTGTCTTACGCCAAGTGTGACCCCAGCCTTATTGGTTTCTATGGACAAAAGCTGTTTTGTTTGACCAAGCTGGGGCCAGCTCAGCTGTGTCCGAATAACCACAGTCTGTATTGCTTATTTAGTGCCTGGACAAGGCTAGGGATTTATGTTATGGTTTTGTTTTGATACTCTACAACCAAAGGAAATAAACACTATTCTTTGTGTAATATATAAGAACCCTGTGGCTTGATGTTCCAAGCGGCTACCTAAGGGAGGGAACTCCTACAGACTAGATAGAATTGTTCAAAAAATAAACACAGTGGTCAAAAGTATGAAAATACAGTGAAGAGCAAAAGGGTAACTATAATTTGAACTTTTGACTTTCAGAATCCATCTCATAATCCACTGCTGCTATGAACTAGAGATTGCCATCATTTCACAAACAATCATCATGGATATTTCATACTGAAATTTGACTTGCAACTATTTAGCATATGATTAGTTATGCAGATTATTGTCATATCACTGTATTGTTACTGGTTTGATCTAAATTTTAATTTTTATCATTTTGTTAGAATTTTGTAAATCCTTTGGCTTTTAATACTGCCTGAATCCTTCTGGGCATGCTCTCAGTTAGATTCAAACATGTTTCAATCAAAATTTGGTGTCAGGTCTCTTCTGCCTGTTTCTAAATTTGGTGCATACAGGTCAACTCCTTGGGTATGTATACAGTTTTTTCTTCAATTCTTCACACAATTATTTGTTTGAGCTGAGGCCTGAGGATTGTGGAGGATATTCCAACAACTCTACTTTATTGTCATTGAACCATTTATTTGCCAATCTCGATGTATGCTTCGTGTTGTTGTCCTGTTGGAACACTATGTCGCCCTTTTCATACCCATAGTATTTGAGTGTATGAAATAACTCATCTTGTAGGATACTCACATATATCTCAGCACTGAACACCATCAATCATTGTCAAGTATACAATGCCTCTGGCTGTGAAACAACTCCATATAATCAGGCTTCCTCCACTGAACTTGACATTTCATTCAATTTCTCAATCTGTTAGCCCTTTTTTCTTTCAGCCCCTATTAGCACCTATCAGAGCCTAGGCTATTGACTTTGCATCATCTCTCCGAATCAACCATTTTAAATATTGTCCACTTTCGTATTTGTTTGCAAATTTAAACCGACACTTCTTGTGACAGTTTTGAAGTTGAGGCTTTGTCCCCTTTTGTCAGGCCACCATTCTAGACTTGAGTAAAGTGTTTTGCATGGTGCTTGTATCGATGTCTGTGATGTCACTTTTATGAAGCATATGAGCCACCTAAACTACAGTGTTTGTCGCGGCAGAACTGATAGACCCTGGGATGAGCCGAATTGTGGACTTTGATATTTTGCCTGGATGTCCGCCTTTTGGCTTTTTAATGGATGGATGGACTGCAATCCAACTGTCATGGCACTCACATGATGCAATTTGGCAATTATAATAATAATAATAATAATAATAATAATTTTATTTATATAGCGCCAACATATTCCGCAGCGCTTTACAACTTATAGAGGGGACTTGTACAGACAATAGACATTACAGCATAACAGAAATCACAGTTCAAAACAGATACCAGGAGGAATGAGGGCCCTGCTCGCAAGCTTACAAACTATGAGGAAAAGGGGAGACACGAGAGGTGGATGGTAACAATTGCTTTAGTTATTTGGACCAGCCATAGTGTAAGGCTCGGGTGTTCATGTAAAGCTGCATGAACCAGTTAACAGCCTAAGTATGTAGCAGTACAGACACAGAGGCTATTGACTGCATAAAGTGTATGAGAACATGATGCGAGGAACCTGATTATGTTTTTTTTTTTTTTTATTACGCCACACAGGGATAGTTAGGTTAATGCGTTCAGGCGGTAGGCCAGTCTGAACAAATGCGTTTTTAGGGCACGCTTAAAACTGTGGGGTTGGGGATTAATCGTATTTTATTGGCAAAGAGACCACTTTCGATGAACTGGATGATGCAGTTTCTCTTTTCTTAGGAAATCATCTTCATGGCTGCTCTTCGATTCAAACCAATGACCTTTCAATGGAAATAAACCTAATAATACAGGGTGGGCCATGTATATGGATACACCTATAAGGATACACCTAAATAAAATGGAAATGGTTGGTGATATCAAATTCCTGTTTGTGGCACATTAGTATATGGGAGGGGGAAAACTTCAGAGTGCGGATCTGGGTCATCCTCGTTGAGATGCTGAAGGAGCTAGATTTTGTAAGGGTGCCATTTGTGAATAGCTAATATCTGCCGAAGGGATGTTTGACTGATGCTAGATCGGTGCCCTGAAGTTGCAGAATGGGCAAAAAAAATTGGAACAAGACCCTCAGTTTACACAGAACATTATGTTCAGTGATGAGGCAAACTTTTTTGGGTGGGCCATTTATATGGATTCACCTAAATAACATGAGGATAGTGACAGTTTTCTTGTGTGTGTCTTGCATTGCAGTGTCTTGCATTGAAATCTGCTGCAATGACCTAAGTACTGCGTTCACCAGACATCAACACAATTTCTATCTGCTCCTCATGCGTTAACCTCTGTGACATGTCAATAGCTGTAAACAAAGAGAAACCTGTGAATAACTCTTGAAAAAATAATGTTACATTAAAACCAAGCACACCATTGTTTTTCTTGTGAAATTCTCAATACGTTTGATGTGTCACATGACCCCCTTCCCATTGGAAAAAATGAAGCTGGGTCCAAAATGGCAGACTTCAAAATGGCCGCCATGGTCACCACCAATCTTGAAGAATTTCCCCCCTCCTTCCCCATACTAATGTGCCACAAGCAGGAAGTTGATATCACCAACCATTACCATTTTATTTTGGTGTATCCATGTACATGGCCCACCCTGTACATTGAGCTATTAGGGAATGTGAGAACAGGTTGTACTATGTAGTATTCAGGAAGAAAAATATTTTATATAACCATTAGAAAAACAGTAACAATGCAGTGCCATGACAAGAATTTGCAAAACTAATCACATGTTAAATAGTTGCAAGTCAAATTTATATATTAGATATCCAAGGTAATTGTCTATAAAATGGTAGCAGTCTTACATTCAAAGCAGTAGTGGATGGTGGGATGTTTATCTTGAAAGTCAAAAATTCTAAACGTTTGCCCATCACTGTATATATACAGATATATGGATGCCAAATCATAGGTTTATGGCAAAGATTTGTTTATCTTTACTAGTGGTACAAACTGCACAGTTACCATATAAACAAAGTCCCCAATGAGCATTTTGCATGTTTAGGGTTTCGCTTCCTCAGGGGATATGGTGTGTTGAACTGACCAACAGGACTTCAAATTTTTAGGGTTCTTGTCACATGATTGCATACCTCAGTTCTCACGGCCATCAAGGCAAACCACACATGATCAGAGCTTGTATATGTCACCATTTTCTCCCAGGCGTGTGTGGACACTATAATGCTGACAGACAGGCATGGGCATGGTTCAGCGGAGCGCGCATGCTCACCTCGGTTCTCATTAGTATTACTTAAGTGCTTATGTCTTTAAGGGGAAACTTGGAAAACAAGCTGCTAAAAGCAGTAATGCACCAGTGTTTGTGCAAATAAAAAAAAACAATGCACATAATTAAAATATATTGCTTATTGCTTATTAACCCCTTCCCGACCTGTGACGCCATGTAGGCATCATAAAAATCGGTGCCAATCCAACCTGTGATGCCAATGTGGTGTCATGGATGGATCGCGTAGACTGCAGATCGGGTGAAAGGGTTAACTCCAATTTCACCCGATCTGCAGGGACAGGGGGAGTGGTACTTCAGCCCAGGGGGGGTGGCTTTACCCCCTCGTGGCTATGATCGCTCTGATTGGCTGTTTAAAGTGAAACAGCCAATCAGAGCGATTTGTAATATTTCACCTATGAAAATGGTGAAATATTACAATCCAGCCATGGCCGATGCTGCAATATCATCGGCCATGGCTGGAAACCCTGATCTGCTCCCCCCCACCACCACCGATAGCCTCCCCAGTCCTCCGTCCTGTGCTCCGCTCCCCTCCATCCACCTGTCTGCTCCCCAGTCCTCCTGTCTGCTCCCCCATGCTCTGATCCCACCCCCCTGTGTTCCGATTCTCCCGTGCTCCGATCCCCCCCTCAAACTTACCGAGCCTCCCGCTGTCCGTCCGTCTGCTCCATGGGTGCTGCTATCTTCCAAAATGGCGGGCGCATGCGCAGTGCGCCCGCCGAATCTGCCGGCCGGCAGATTCATTCTAGGTACATTTTGATCACTGTGATAAAACCTATCACAGTGATCAAAATAAAATAAATAGTAAATGAACCCTCCCTTCATCACCCCCATAGGTAGCGACAATAACAAAAATAAAGAAAATATATATACTTTTATTTTTACACTTGGGTTAGTGTTAGAACTAGGGTTAGGGTTAGAACTAGCATTAGGGTTAGGGTTAGGGCTAGGGTTAGGGCTAGGGTTAAGGTTAGAATTAGGGTTAGAATTAGGGTTAGGGTTAGAATTAGGGCATGTGCACACGCTGCGGTTTTCGCTGCGGAACCGCAGTGTTTCCGCAGCGGTTTCCCATAAGTTTACAGTACAATGTAAACCTATGGGAAACGAAATCCGCAGTGCACATGCATGTCAATTCTTTGTGCGGATTCCGCTGCAGGTTTACACCTGCTCCAATAGAAAACTGCAGGTGTAAACCCGCAGAGGAAATCGCACTAGAATCAGCGATAAATCCGCAGTAAAAACAGCAGCGGTTTTGCACTGCGGATTTATCAATTTTGCTGCGGAAAATTCCGCAATGGAATCCGCAGCGTGGGCCCATACCCTAAGGCTATGTGCACATGGTGCGGATTTGGCTGCGGATCTGCGGCGGATTGGCCGCTGCGGATTTGTAGCAGTTTTCCATCAGGTTTACAGTACCATGTAAACCTATGGAAAACCAAATCCGCTGTGCCCATGGTGCGGAAAATACTGTGCGGAAACGCTGCATTGTATTTTCCGCAGCATGTCAATACTTTGTGCGGATTCCGCAGCGTTTTACACCTGTTCCTCAACAGGAATCCGCAGGTGAAATCCGCACAAAAAAACACTGGAAATCTGCGGTAAATCTGCAGGTAAAACGCAGTGCATTTTACCTGCGGATTTTTCAAAAATGGTGCGGAAAAATCTCACATGAATCCGCAACGTGGGCACATAGCCTTAGGGTTAGGGTTGGAATTAGAGTTAGGGTTGGAATTAGGGCTAAGGTTGGAAATAGGGTTAAGATTAGGCTTGTGGTTAGGTTTATGGTTAGGGTTAGGGTTGTGGTTAGGGTTGGGATTAGGGTTAGGATTAGGGTTGGGATTAGGGTTAGGGGTGTGTCGGGGTGAGGGTTGTGGTTAGGGGTGTGTTTGGGTTAGGGTTGTGATTAGCGTTATGGCTAGAGTTGGGATTAGGGTTAGGGGTGTGTTGGGGTTAGTGTTGGAGTTAGAATTGAGGGGTTTCCACTGTTTAGGCACATCAGGGGCCTCCAAACGCAACATGGCGCCACCATTGATTCCAGCCAATCTTGCGTTCAAAAAGTCAAATGGTGCTCCCTCCCTTCCGAGCCCTGATGTGTGCCCAAACAGTGGTTTACCCCCACATATGGGGTACCAGCATACTCAAGACAAACTGGGCAACACCTATTGGGGTCCAGTTTCTCCTGTTACCCTTGCGAAAATAAAAAAAATACTTACTAAAACATAATTTTTGAGGAAAGAAAAATGATTTTTTATTTTCACGACTCTGCCTTATAAACTTCTGTGAAGCACTTGGGGGTTTAAAGTGGTCACCGTACATCTAGATTAGTTCCATGGGAGGTCTAGTTTCCAAAATGGTGTCACATGTGGGGGAGCTCCAATGTTTAGGCACACAGGGGCTCTCCAAACACGACATGGTGTCCGCTAACTGGAGCTAATTTTTCATTCAAAAAGTCAAATGGCGCTCCTTCCCTTCCAAGCCCTGCCGTGTGCCCAAACAGTGGTTTACCCCCACATGTGAGGTATCAGTGTACTCAGAAGAAATTGCCCAAAACATTTTAGGATCAAGTTTATCAAGTTGCCCATGTGGAAATGAACAAATTGAGGCTAAATGAAATTTTTTATGAAAAAAAAGTACTTTTTTATTATTACGGATCAATTTGTGAAGCACCTGGGGGTTCAAAGTGCTCACTATGCATCTAGATAAGTTCCTTGAAGGGTCTAGTTTCCAAAATGGGGTCACTTGTCAGAGAGCTCCAATCTTTAGGTACACAGGGGCTCTCCAAACGTGACATGGTGTCTGCTAATGATTGGAGCTAATTTTTCATTCAAAAGTCAAATGGCGCGACTTCCCTTCCGAGCCTTGCCGTGTGCACACACAGTTGTTTGTGACCACATATGAGGTATCAGTGTACTCAGGAGAAATTGTCCAACACATTTTAGGATCCATTTTATCCTGTTGCCCATGTGAAAATGAAAAAATTGAGGCTAAACTTATGGGGAAGCTCCAATGTTTAGGCACACAGGGGCTCTCCAAACGCGACATGGTGTCCACTAAAGATTGGAGCCAATTTTTCATTGAAAAAGTCAAATGGCGCTCCTTTCCTTCTGAGCCCTGTTGTGCGCCCAAACAGTGGTTTCCCCCCCATATGGGGTATCAGTGTACTCAGGAAATATTGTACAATAACTTTTGGGTTTCAGTTTCTCTTTTTACCCTTGGGAAAATAAAAAAATTGTTGCTAAAAGATCATTTTTGTGACTAAAAAGTTAAATGTTCATTTTTTCCTTCCATGTTGCTTCTGCTGCTGTGAAGCACCTGAAGAGTTAATAAACTTTTTGAATGCGGTTTTGAGCACCTTGAGGGGTGCAGTTTTTAGAATGGTGTCACTTTTGGGTATTTTCAGCCATATAGACCCTTCAAACTGACTTCAAATGTGAGGTGGTCCCCAAAAAATGGTTTTGTAAATTTCGTTGTAAAAATGAGAAATCGCTGGTCAAATTTTAACCCTTATAACTTCCTAGCAAAAAAAAATTTGTTTCCAAAATTGTGATTCTGATGTAAATTAGACATGTGGGTAATTTTATTTATTAACTATTTTGTGTCACATAACTCTCTCGTTTAACAGAATAAAAATTCAAAATTTGAAAATTGCGAAATTTTCAAATTTTTCGCTAACTTTCCATTTTTTTCACAAATAAATGCAAAAATTATCGACCTAAATTTACCAATAGCATGAAGCCCAATATGTCTTGAAAAAACAGTCTCAGAACTGCTAGGATCCATTGATGTGTTCCTGAGTTATTACCTCATAAAGGGACACTGGTCAGAATTGCAAAAAAATGGCCAGGTCATTAAGGTCAAAATAGGCTGGGTCATGAAGGGGTTAATTGCTAATTAATATTTACATTTTTTTTCTGGTTTCAGAAAACCATTGTACCTAGCATCAGTATGTTGAAAAGCAAATAACCTGTGCTTTACTTACACTCCCTAGTGTTGAGTGTATGCCAGTGCTTCCAGTGTCTGTTATTGACTTAAGCACTGGCGTCACACCTGCAGTGCTGCTGACAATCACTGAGCTCAGCTGCAATATGGCAATGGCAATATTTTTGGCAATATTTTTCCTGAAGCAGATTTACTAGTAATTTTGTTTTTGTTTTTTGCAGGGACTATTATTAGAGAGTGACTTCCTAGTGGAAAGCACATGAAAAAATAACAAACCACTTCTTTTTAACCATCTCACTGTTTTCCAAACCCTGAAGTAATTAAAAAAGTAAGAAAAGATTAAACATATACGCAGCAATGTCATTTTTACATTTCTGTGCATGATGTCAATTTTTTTGCATCTTGTTCGGTTTGCAGCACTTTGTCAGACTACATCTGGAAATACAACCCTAATTCAAACTTTTAATTCCCAGCATTTTTAAATTCTTACAAAATATTCAATTAGATTTATGCATTTTGTTTTCAGAATTAAAATAGTTTTCATTTTCTAACTTTTGAAATTTACAATTTTTCGTTAGTTTTTGAAATCCTATAGAAAAAGCTGACTGGAAATATCCCAGAAAATATGCTATTGATCTCAAAGCACCACAATCCAAAATGTATCATATATGGTATATTTTGTATTTCAATATAGAATTTAGAGTCATTTCTGTTTGAAGTGTTTTAAACTTTAAAAAAGACTAAAAATTGTCATTATTTTACCATGTCATCCATAATGTCAAAACAAAACTAATGTTGAGGTTTAGCCAACTTACAATGCACGTGGGAAAAAGAGCAAGATATTCCAACAGATAAAATCCATCTTCTTTATTAATGGTTCACTTAAAAAAGATTACACATCAGGCTGAGAGAGAATGCAGGGAGCATAACTGGCAACAGCTCTATCATGTAGGGACATGCTTCTACATGCTGATTAGGTTACATGCATGCTCCCCCACTCTGATATGTAGTCTTTTTAAGGCCACACACACACATTGAGCATTCGGTGAGTTTTTTCACTCAGTATTTTTAAGCCAAAAGGAAAAAGAGGAGATTGCATCAGCTCACTGCTGTGAGAAATACCTAAGATGGGAGTGCGGTGCATGGAGTTATCAGGCTGGCTTCTTGAGATTCAGAACCATAGAAAGGGAAAAACATTTTCCAGCAAATGCAAAAATAGAAAATCTAAAACATTACATTTATTTAGGATGCTTAAGACTGAGTGATAGACCACTGCCATGCAGTAAAAGTTAAACATGCAATAGGTCTGTAGTGATGCCTTAAAATGGATTGGAAGACCAAAAATTCTAATCCTTTCATTTTTTTATTGCAATAAACCAACTTATTCTTCCTTTCTCCAGGTGTTACTGGATCATTTCTGTGGTCGCTCCAGGGAGCAATTCTCATCAGCCACTCCTTCTGTGTCTGCTGTTCCTTAGGGTACCGTCACACATTGAAATTTCCATCGCTACGACGTTACGATTCGTGACGTTCTAGCGATATCGTTACGATATCGCTGTGTCTGACACGCTACTGCGATCAGACACCCTGCTGAGAATCGTACGTCGTAGCAGATCGTTTGGAACTTTCTTTCGTCGCTTGATCACCCGCTGACATCGCTGGATCGTTGTGTGTGACAGCGATCCAGCGATGTCTTCGCTTGTAACCAGGGTAAACATCGGGTAACTAAGCGCAGGGCCGCGCTTAGTTACCCGATGTTTACCCTGGTTACCCGGGGACTTCGGCATCGCTCCAGCGCCGTGATTGCAACGTGTGACCGCAGTCTACGACGCTGGAGCGATGATTATACGACGCTGCGACGTCACGAATCGTGCCGTCGCAGCGATGAAAAATTTCAATGTGTGACGGTACCCTTAGCCTCAGGGCTATCTTTTATTTGACAACCTGGCATTTGTGTTTGATTAAGTCCAACTGAGGCAATATATCTTCGGGAAACAATAAATAAATATTTTCACATAGGGAATGCACTTAAATAATCCTTTGCCCCATGTGATCAAGCCCAACTGAGGTGATCTGTCTTCTTGAAAAAATAAAGCCATCTCTTCACATAGGGAATGCACTTACATAATCATTTGCACAGCAAGCTCATCTTTTATACACTAGAGTTCTCTATGTAATTTAAAGATAGTTTACAAATTAACAAAGTAATCTAATATACAGAGATAGATAGATAGATAGAATATCCTGCAGACATATAATTTCACAAGCCCCTTACATATAAACTAGCACGACTTAGTGCCTTTCATGTGGCACTAAAGGATGTTTAACCTTATTTCACCTATTAAATAAATAAATAATTAAAAAAAATTATGTGGGGTCCCCACCTATTTCTTATAACCAGCTAAGGTAAAGCAGCTGCTGTCATCAACCCCCAAACACCATTGCCCCAATTGCCAACACATCAGGGCAATAGAAAAGATCTGGGCAAAGCACCAAAATTGGCCCAGCTCATTTGATGCTCCAATTCTAGGGCAGCTGCAGGATTGTATTTTTAAGGTGGGAAGGACCCAATCACCAGAGACCTTCCAGCCTGATAACAAAAGCCTGTAGCTGTCTGCTTTACCTTGGCTAGTTATCAAACATATGGGGTACTACACATCATTTTTTTAATTATTTATTATTTAATAGGTTAATTGTGGCTAAACATCCTTTACTGCCACATGGAATTTACTAAAGGGTGCTAGTTTATTATTTATAGGGGGCTCTTGACATTAAATATCTACAGGACATCAATCCTATCTACTCTATCTATCTAGCTATCTATCTATTCTTTCTATTCTATTCAAACAGTTCTGGCTGTGAATTTACTATACTTGGCTGATTAAATGTGAGGTTTCCTTTGGGATGTGTGCATAAAAATTGGGTGGCACATGCATGGCTCGTGTGCAGTCTAATTTTTTTCTTAAACACATTGACTTGAATTGGCGAGTGTGAACTCATCCTCGCATCCACTAGCAGCATGCTGCAATTTTTTTTATCAGTCAGATTAGAGCTGAGGAAAACTCACAGATGAGCACTGACTCATTTTTTAACATTGGTCAGAGTATAACTTTGTAATGACACCGATGGTGTCACTGGTGCAGCCTAGGGGGTGCTATCAGAGGGCATGGGAATGAGCACAAGGAGTGGGGAAAAAGGCACGCAGAGTGCAAGGATCTGAGACTAAGCAGTGAGTACAGGACCTGGAACAAAGCAGTCACATGATAACAGGGTGCACAGTCACCACATGTGCAGCCAGGGAAGGCAGCTGGGAGCACAGAGTACAGGGCACAGTAGTCAAAGGAGAGCTGAGGGTAAAAAAGCAGATGAGAGCGTGGTACTGAGGGATAAAACGGAGAGTAAACCGAGACGAGCCAAGGGGTCAGATAACCAGGAAGGACAGGGCAGTACAAAGAAGGATACAGAGGCAATAGTCAAGGAACAAAGCATGTCATACGCAGCAAAAGCTCACATGCACAGAGGCACAACGATTACAGATGAGTAACCTGGATCAGCAACAGCAAACAGAGTATATGTAAGTATCACCGATACCCAGCACAGGAACTACCAAGATTAAATAGCCGCCCCAAAACCAAAGAAAGGCGGACTAGAATTAACCCTGACCTGACCAGGATGGCGGTGGAACCATCCAGTCAGAGTCATGATAAAAGTGATGATTTCTCGCATTGCCCTCCTCCAATTTATAAGCTTGTCCAAGAGCTCCAATACGTTTTTTTTTTTAAATGAAATCTGCACTGAATCTTAATAATTACCTGGCAAAATATTTCTACAGTGAGTTCGATTGCAGATATACAAACATGCATAAGTTTTGTTTTATTTGGGTTTTTAAAAAAATGAATTGCAAATTGCCTCTTCAAAACGAAAGAGGGCTAGAACTCTATAGCGCCACATGTTGGAAGCAGTGATCCTACAAGTCACTATCAACCCTTTAACAAGTCTCGCAATAAGATTTATAGACAAGTGACATGGACCTCGGTCCTTTACTCAACCAGGTCGACTCTATGGGCCAGGAGCACCCCGTTTTGTACCTTAGCCAGAAGCTCCAGACGAGAGGGGGTTCCTGCTCCATGATGGAAAAGGTATGCCTGGCAATGTTGTGGGCCCTGCACCACCTGCAGTTTTACTTGCAAATTTATCATTGAGTTGGACCACAATCCTCTTAGCTGGCTAGATTTAAAAAAAAAAAAGAAAAAAAGAATTTGCTTGAGTCATCATGCTCGAAAATTTTTATTGTTTTCAATTTTTGATCGATGGTAGAAGCAATGTTTGCAATGTGGTAGCAGAAAAAGCATATTTCTTTGCTTTTTCTCACATTACGCTATTTACTGATAGGGTAATATAGTTAGTTAGATCAGAGAGTTAAAGTAATGTGTATTTTTTTTCATTTCTTTATTTTTAATGTGGCAAAAGGGGGTGATTTTTTTTTAAAGTTTTTAACTCATCTCTGTGCTTATTAGTCCAGAACCTGCAATACTACTTTTACTTGTGTTACATACAGCAATACAGCTGTATTGCTGTATAAAGAAAAAAAATCATAGTTACTATAAACACACACCAGAAGCTGGTATTCATAGCATTATCATCATCACAGGCACAGTTGTCTTCAGCAGATCCCTGGCCATCGTGGCAACCCGTCGGTGCCCTGTGATCACATCATCGGACTGCCGATGGCCACATAGAATGGCATGCCCCACATGGGCATAGTGCAAATGTATTTAACCATTAAACAGCTGCTGGCAGAGCTGTTAATCAAGCTATCCAGAGAGGAGATCACCAATAGTAGCAATGAATGCTACTCAGTGATATTTCTATAAGTGTTAACACATGCAACATACAAAGGCATTTTATGAGCACACTACTCATTAACAAGGGCCTGACTAACACATCAGGAAAATGTACAAACAAATCTGTAGATGCTACACATGAAAGTGTTTAACATGCATAGTTGCAAAAATAGCAAACACTGAGAATTTGCTTTAGAAAACGTGTCTTTTAGCTTTACACCAAAATGGCCTCAAATGTTATTACAATTTATTTAGTGTTACATGCCACATATTAAACAAGAGAAGGATCTGGGTTTTCTATTTACAAGTAAGCTAAGCAGCAGTACTAAGTGGCAATCGGTAACTGTAAAAGCAAATAAGATTTTTGGGTGTATTAAAAAAAGAGATGAAAACCTTTGATCCCACTGTAAATCCTTTGTAAAGCCATATCTTCCATGTGGGATCCAATTTTGAGCTTCACTTTCTTAAAAGAATATTGTAAAGCTAGGGTCAGTTCAAAGGTGGTAAGTCTTTTGATAGGTAAGAAATGTTGAGCTTGTTTAGCCTAGAAAAAAAAAGTCTCAGAGATGATCTCAGCTATATGTACAGTGGGGAGAAGAAATATTTGATACACTGCCGATTTTGCATGTTTTTCCATCCACAAAGAATGGAGAGGTCTGTAATTTTTATCGTAGGTACACTTCAACTGTGAGACACAGAATCTTTAAAAAAAATTGAAAAAATCACATTCCATGATTTTTATATAAATAGTTTTCGTTTTATTGCATGAAATAAGTATTTGATACAGTAGAAAAATAGAACTTCATATTTGGTACAGAAATCTTTGTTTGCAATTACAGAGTTCAAATGTTTCCTGTAGTTCTTGACCAAGTTTGCAAATACTGCAGCAGGTATTATGGATGACTCCTCCATACAAACCTTCTCCAAATCTTTCAGATTTTGATGTGCGTCATTGAGTTTCAGATCCCTCCATTTTCTATTGAGTTCAGGTCTGGAGACTGTCCAGGCCACTCAAGGATCTTGAAATGTTTCTTACAGAGCTATTCCTTAGTTGCCCTGGCTGTGTGTTTCAAATCAGTTATCCTGGAAGATGAAGCCACTACCCATCCTCAATGCACTTACTGCAGGATACTGTGCAATAAAATGCAATAACGGGTGATCAAAAGGTCGTATCTACATCAAATCTGGCTCAGATTTGATGTAGCCCCAGATCACAAAAAATGGTATCGAAAAATGGTACCATTACTTTTTTTTTTACCAAACTTAAATAAAAAAGGATCTAGACATATTTGCTGTCTATGAACTCGTAATGACCTGGAGAATCACAATGGCAGGTCAGTTTCAGCATGTAATGAACATGGTATAAAAAAAAGTGGAATTGCACTTTTTTTTGCAATTTCACAGCACTTGGAATTTTTTCCCCATTTTTCCATACACAATATGCTAAAACAAATGACGTCCTTCAAAATTTCAACTTGTCCTGCAAAAAACAAGCCTTCATATGACCATATTGACAGAAAAATAAAAAAAGTTATGGCTTTGGAAAGAAGGAGAAGGGGAGCAAAAAAGAAAAATCCAAAGACAAAAATACCTCAGATCATTAATGAGTTAATGGTTAAGTGCTCTTAGACATATGTATCCCTCGTGATTACTTGTCAATTTAAGCTCTATGATATATATGTGTTGATATACATATATAGATATAAATATACTGTACATGTGCAGTATTTTTCAGGATTTTTGTTTTCAGGATTTGGCTAATATACCTAGCTGGGCTCCTGATAAAACTGTAAGGATTGATGGGGAAAAAACAGTTCCAACAGTTTAACTCCCTAGATGTTAAGTTTAAAGGTTCACTCACACTGGCGAGAAGCCAGCGTATAACTCGGATGAGTGCTATTCGAGGTTTCCTCAGATAACACTCGATCCCATGTTATACTATTGATCATCGTTGACTCTCACTTATTTTCTCATGCAGAGTTGGCATGAGAAAAAATAGTCACATGTTGTGATTGGCAACAGCGCATCTATGGGTTGTGCAAAACATCGGACTGCAATAAGATGTCATTGGAGTGCAGTTTCATATATGCTGAGTCACAGAATGGAGAAGATGAACTCTGTAATTGCAAACAAAGATTTCTGTACCAAATATGAAGTTCTATTTTTTCTACTGTATCAAATACTTATTTCATGCAATAAAACGAAAACTATTTATATAAAAATCATGGAATGTGATTTTCTCAATTTTTTTTAAAGATTCTGTGTCTTACAGTTGAAGTGTACCTACGATAAAAATTACAGACCTCTCCATTCTTTGTGGATGGAAAAACATGCAAAATTAAGTCCTCCACCTTCTCTACACTTGTGATCGAGTTTTCATATTCGAAAGATCGAATCACAATAAAATAACACTTGGCTATTGTTTGCAGCAGAGTTTGAACTGAGTGTCATTAGCATACATGTATAGTGTCCGATTCTCTCGCATATGAGAATTATCTGTTGCTACATGCCAGTGTGAGCGTACCTTATGTCAGCTCCAGCAGTTGGAGAGATTGTTAAAGTAACTATATTCCCTTTACTAGCACATTGCCCTCCTTCCCCAAAGAATGATTATAAAGTGACAATGGGTATTCATTGACACCAGGCCTACATATCAGATAGTGACAAAATATACCATCTTCCCCAAAAATGCTAAAATATATCTTATTATTTTCACAATTTAAATATATCCCATATAGAATATTAAAAAGAGAAAGTGAAATTAGGTACATAACAAAGAAGAGGAAGTGTCTACTATTCTACAATGAGCAAGGGCAAAATAATCATTTAAAATGCTAAAATATTTGCATTTTGCTCTGTAAATCCCAAAACAGCAAACATAACCTGTCAGGATACTAATAATATAATTATAACACTGTTATCTATGGCTAGGGTCACAGAATGGTTGTTCAATAAGCAACAAACTGAAAAAGGCTGAAAAAAAAGAGCCCTCACACAGGTGTTAATCCTGGAGGCAAGTACTACTGCAAAGCTGTTCGCTCATCAGAACTCCTTTATGGCCCCATATATTGATTCCCTGATAAAACTGAACACAGAAAAGAAAGTAAAGATAAGTCATATGGCTTTTTGTGTGGCCCTGGCTCAAATAGTGTATGCTGATGTATTTATGTATGCATACTTGTATTATTTGTGCATATAGAACAATATTTTAGTACTGCTTTTATTAATAAAATAATGGCTCCTGGACAACAATGAAAAAAAAGTAAATACGTTTGATCACTGAGGTTAAAATAGGCCTGGTTTTTAAGGTGTTAAAAAGTTGTATACAATATAACAGAGAACACAACATGGTTTAGCCATAAGACCACAACACTTTTCTTAGAATTGTGTTATATTTGCATCTTCACCGTGGTAACTAAGCTTCTTATTTTACCTTTATTTGAAACATAAACTGGAATCTAACCTTTTAATTCAATGGACATATTACTCCCACTCCTACGTTAGCTCTGTTTTTCACAAGTCTCCCAGATGAAGTCTCACAATAGAGTAATTAGTTGTCATTTTCTTCTAGTTACCAGGACTGTGATAATGAGATCATGATAAAAAATTGACTCCCTCCCTATTAGAGATTATAGGTCTGGTTCAGTGAGCAATATGGAACACTTTCTAACTGATAGATAATTAGAGGTTGGGAATTTCCATAAAAATGTCTTAAAAAGACAAACAACAAATCCATTCTGGATGTAATGTTTCATTTTTTTTTCCTTATTTACTTACACTGCTCTCTCTATGTATTCTACAGTGAATGCTGAGATAGTGGACAGTGAAGTCAGTCTTTTGCTGCATTGAACAGGCAGGCCACAATTAAACATGCAAGCCAATTGGTGGTCACTTAAGTACTTTTTAAACAGGCCGACTGCACTTACATGAACATAGAATGATCATTAATGGGATCTCTCTGTGTACATAATACATCATGTCTTGCTGACATAGGATATCTTCTACTGAGAATGATTATTTTATTTTTGTTTGAAAATCATTGCTCATCAGTTTATTGCACTATCAGCAGAGAGAGAAGGATAGGTAAATAGGAACAAAACCTAATCATCGGGGACTAAACACGTTGGAATCGACCACAGGGGTATTTCGAGAAGTGATAGGACCATACCTGGGTACTGTCCTTGTCAGGATAGGAGTCTTCACATGGGGCATGACAGAATTATAGTATAAACTTCCCTACCTGATCTCCTGCTCCTGTTGTATGGTATTCCTTTTTTTATGTGGATAGAGTGAGATTGATCCATATACTATACTGCACAGGTTTTATCGGGCACCATTTTTGTGGGAATGTTTATTTAGTAGTGATAAGCTTCTACTCAAATATTCGGGTTTGGGAAAATCGGCACAAATAATTTCTAATATCCATGTATTCGTACTGAATAGCGAATCCAATGCAACTCAATGGGAAAGACAAATATTTTTCTTCTGGACTCAACAAACAGGTCTGGGGGCCTGAGAAAAAAGCTGAGATGGATGGGAAAGTGCTAAAACTAAAAAGTTTGGAAAGGCCCTCAGGTGGCCCTGTATCATACATTTGGATGGTCCCTCCCTCATTCAAAATTGTTAGCTAGATATTGGAATACATATACCCCATCACTTTACAGTGCCAGGTAAAACATACCCATTTGCATTTTGGGCTTCGCCCTCCACTATCATCATGTTCATCGCCATGTCATTATGTGGCCCTCGCTTCCCATTTTCAGAGGTCCAGCAGGCGCAATGAAGCCTCAGTTTTGTGAGTTCCACAGAAAATTTTCCACACTGGATCCCAATGGACCACTGTCATAGCTGGTGAAGTCGCTGTTAGGCAAATATAATAAAGGAGTTTGGGGAGCTGTTTGCTCAATGTCAATAAATTGTATTCTATCAAACACCAAAAGCATTAGAATTAAATTCTGAATAGAGTGTATGCAAAGACCAGTATTGTGGTCAGTCTATCAGGCCTGAAACCCATGTCAGGAATATGTATAAGCCTCCATTTATTTGGAAGTAGCCTCCTCAAGGGACCGAGACTGGAGTGTCACTGACCAATCTGGAAAATCTTGCACACTTCTCCTGGAAACTACCCCACCAGGCAGAAATTATTTTTTGCATGGTTTTCAGCAACAATGGAGTAATTACAGGATATGTCCAAGAGAGTGATGAGGTCTGTGGAGTGTATTACTCAGGTGACAGGCAGTGCAACAGAGCTCAGGTAAAGGCCTTAGCGTGGCAATGACCATGTTACAATATGTGTAAGGCTGCAGACTGAAAAGGTAAATTGAGCATATTCACCAAGTCTCTTCGACCTGTTTAAAATGTAAAAAAACTGGCCAATACCTCATCACCATTATTTTTTAGACAATAATTTAGAAAATTTAAGGGAAGCAACAATTTAATAAAGAGACACTAGTCTCATTTAGGAGCCTGAAAAAGCCAGGAATTTAAAGTGCTAACGAATATGTATGCCCATTCTAACAATTTGGGAAGAGGCATATGTGCTGACAAAAGAGTGGTTGCTGACTGTTCTGTCTGAGAAACTGCAGGTTGTGGGCAAGAGGCATCAGTGCCTCCTTCTTGGACAGCAGATTGGGAAGGGCGTAATGCAGGAGAAGGGCCAGTGGTTTCACCCTCAGACATGGATTTTGTACCCAGGCATTCCATCCGCCTGCTAATGCTGCCCTGCATAGTAACAAGACAATACTATTTATTAACAGGAAAAGTTAGTAACCTCCTCTCAAGGAGTTAATAGGCAGTAGAAAAGAGCTATTGGAACAACAAAGGTTAAATGAATTAAGCAAAATGAGTGTGTCAGTCTAAGTTTCAAACAACACTAATCATAGCTCCTGGTGGGGTCCTTAGTCCACACTCCGATGGGGTAGTAGTACGGGAAATGGCCAGTGTACTGTCCTCAGATGGGGTCCAAAGTTAACAATCTGTCTTCTGGCTGCAGCGATAGGTCTCCAATTTAACCTGCTGAGCTCTTAGTCCATTTAACTGAGTAAAAGAGTAAAGCTCTCCGCAAGGTTCCTCGTGGCCTGTGTCTCTCTGAGCAGCTGTCATCACCTCAATGGCTGCTCTGCACAGCTCTGCGTGGCATGTGCTCCACTATGTGCCAGCTGAAGTGTGGATCGCTGTGGTAGTTTCTGTCCCACACGGGTACCGCTGTTCGTCTGTCAGCAATGGCCCGTATGCGAAAGCTCTGCCACAGTTCTGCCCCGCATTGTCTCTCATACTGCAGAGCACGCTGCATGCCTGCCTCTGCTCTTTCTGCTGGTGGAAAACTCACTGTTTCTTCATGCACTTTCTCCTCACTGCCTGGCTTAGTCACGCCCCCTCTTCTTGGGTCATGGGGCCTGTCCTGTCCCCTATTCTTTCCCCGGGCAACATGGGACTCAGCCTCAGCATCTCCAGACCCAGCATGATGCAGGCACCTGCAGTCTGGTCTTCCTACTTACACTCCCCCTCTCCTTTAGCTCACCAGTCCACGGGCGAGGACTCTTTGTGCCCCTTTATGTTCTTCGGAGGTGGGCCAAATGCCCACAGTTTTCACACCCATTTCTGCCTCTCTTGCACTTCGTTTTGGCAAAGAAAATTGTTCTGTGCATATTGCATGGGCGGGACACTAGCATGCTCACACTGAATACTTTGAGGCACCTCTTGAATTTTCTCATCAGGAGTGCTCAGAACTTTAGGTATCTCATACAGAATTTCAACATCTGGCTATTCTCCATGGCATTCAATGTCCTCCTCCTAAGTCATCTGACTGCACACTAGGTGTGAGCCCTACCTCCACCTCTTCACTGGGGCTGCCATCATCTTCAACTTTCTTGGCGCATTCCGGCTCCACCCGATTCACCTCCATGCTCCTGAGTAACACAGACATCCCGCTGCAGGCAGATGACACCATCTCCATCACTTCTCGGCGTCCAATGCCATGACTCTGCCTTGCTCTAGGTGAGGCTTCCCTCTACTCACTGAACCATTTCTTCCACGTGGAGTGTTCTCTCCAGTGAGCATGACCTTTGGAGGGATGAGCGAATCTTCGCCTTCCACTGTCTCGTGTAGTGCAGCTCCTTGACATGGGTATTTTTTCCACAAGTGCAACACTCACTTCTATGCCTGTCTGGTGGATGCTTTGGTCTAGTTTACCATTTTCCAGGAGAGGCATACACCCTCTGTAATCACTCTTTGTCCCAGGAAATAGGATTAGATTCTGGGGCTGATGCTGGAGTTTCTCTTACGCTCTGTATCTTTCCTCTAATTTCTCTGATCTCTTGCTGCTCCGGACAATCCCTGCCAAGGCTATAGTCTCCTGCTCTGATTCACTTATGCGCACTTCGGCCCCAATTTCTGAGAAAGTCATATGTGGACTAGCAAGCACGCACTCCCACAAAGCTTGTTTAAGCGGCATGTCTCTGAGGCCCGCCACGAACTGGTCTCTCAATATCACGTCAGGGGACCCCACTCCGATTACCCCAACATCATCCCAGCAGGCGATATGCGCTTGTATCTCCTTCAGTACATTAATGTACTGTGTTACGGCCTCCCCCTATCTTTGTACATGGCGGAATAAGCACATCCGCAGTTCCCCAACATCTGAGGGATCTCCATGCATTTCCTCTAGGATCTGGAATACCTTGGTCCATGTGTCCCAGTCATGAGAGGGCAGAGCATTACAGAATACTGGGCATCACCATCTAGTGACATTAACACTATCTCTGCCTGCAGCACAGGAGCCATGGGGTACATCTGCTGCATGCTCTTTACTCTTTCACTCCAGTCCACAACATCATGTTGCTCCCCGTGAACTTTGGGAGGTAACTAAGCATCGCACCCAGCGGCAAACTGAACCTGGGGCACCCATACTAGACTTGCATGCAGTTTCTGCATTCAAGGACTGCATTCTGCTGACTACGCCATAATGTAAGCAGGTGCTGAGTTGCAGTACGCAGGGATGGCAGAGCAGAGAAGTATAAAAATACTATGTATTTTTTAACAGGAAAAGTTAAAGTAATGTCCTTGCAGGGAGTTAGTAGGCTGTAGCAAAGAGCTATTTGAACAACAAGGGTTAAATGAATTAAGCAAAATTAGTGTGACAGTTTCATACAACACTTATTGTAGCTCCTGGTGGGGTCCTTAGTCCACAGACCGATGGGGGTAGTAGTACTCGCAACGGCCAGTGTAGGGTCCTCAGTAGTGTTGAGCGATACCGTCCGATACTTGAAAGTATCGGTATCGGAAAGTATCGGCCGATACTGGCAAAGTATCGGATCTAATCCGATACCGATACCCGATACCAATACAAGTCAATGGGACTCAAGTATCGGATGGTATCCCTGATGGTTCCCAGGGTCTGAAGGAGAGGAAACTCTCCTTCAGGCCCTGGGATCCATATTAATGTGTAAAATAAAGAATTAAAATAAAAAATATTGCTATACTCACCTCTCCGACGCAGCTTGCACCTTATCGAGGGAACCGGCAGCCTTCTTTGCTTAAAATGCGCGCGTTTACTGCCTTCCGTGACGTCACGGCTTCTGATTGGTTGCGTGCCGCCCATGTGACCGTGACGCGACCAATCACAACAAGCCGTGACGTAATTTTCAGGTCCTGAATGCCTAATTCTAGAATTAGGCATACAGGACCTGAAAATTACGTCAAGGCTTGTTGTGATTGGTCGCGTCGCGGTCACATGGGCGGCACGCGACTAGAATTAGGCATTCAGGACCTGAAAATTACATCACGGCTTGTTGTGATTGGTCGCGTCGCGGTCACATGGGCGGCACGCGACCAATCAGAAGCCGTGACGTAATTTTCAGGTCCTGAATGCCTAGAATTCGGCATTCAGGACCTGAAAATTACGTCACGGCTTGTTGTGATTGGTCGCGTCGCGGTCACATGGGCGGCATGCGACCAATCAGAAGCCGTGACGTCACGGAAGGCAGTAAACGCGCGCATTTTAAGCAAAGAAGGCTGCCGGTTACTACCAGGGCGCGTCAGAGGGTGAGTATATCCCTAATTTTTATTTTAATTCTTTATTTTTTACATGGATATGGATCCCAGGGCCTGAAGGAGAGTTTCCTCTCCTTCAAACCCTGGGAACCATACACTGGGAACTTCCGATTCCGATTCCCGATACCACAAAAGTATCGGATCTCGGTATCGGAATTCCGATACAGCAAATATCGGCCGATACCCGATACTTGCGGTATCGGAATGCTCAACACTAGTCCTCAGATGTGGTCCAAAGTTAACAATCCATGTTCTGGCAGCAGCGGGCGGTCTGCAGTTTAACCTGCTGAACCCCATTTAACTGCGAAGCAAGGTTCCTCGTGGCACGTGTCTCTCTGAGCTGCTGCTATCACCTGAATGGCTGCTCTGCATGGCTCTGCTTGGCATGTGCTCCTCTATGTGCCAGCCAAAGTGAGGATTGCTGTGGTAGTCTCTGTCCCATATGGGTGCCGCTGTGCGTCTGTCAGCAATGGGGGATTCACCTCATGGTTCTGCACCGGGCCCTCGTTCCTCCGTGCAATTGCTGTACTCAGCTTAGCCTAGCGCTCGTCCCTCTCACTGGCTCTGTGGTCCATGCACGAAAGCTCTGCCACAGTTCTGCCCTGTGCTGTCTCTCATACTGTGAAGAGCGCCACTCGCCTGCCTCTGCCCTCCCTGTCGGCAGGAAACTCACTGTCTCTTCGCACGCTTTTTCCTCACTGCCTGGCTTAGTCACGCCCCCTCTTCCCGGGTCAAGGGGCCTGTCCTGTCCCCTATTCTTTCTGACGGTCAACATGGGATGCAGCCTCAGCAGTTCCTGACCCAGTATGATTCAGGCACCAGCAGCCCGTTCTTCCTCCTTACACCCCACCCTTAATTCATCATCGTTTGCTGTTCCCCATCCCCATCTCATTTCATCATCATTTGTTGAACCCCATCCCTAGGTCTCAATTAATAATCATTTAGTTTACACCACCCCCAAGTCTCAATTCATAGTCTTTTCCTGTATCCTATTCCCCAGTTTCAACTCATAGACATTTACTCTCACCCACCCCCAGTCTCAATTCATAATTATTTACTCTCCCCCATCCTTAGTCTCATTTCATCATAATTTGCTCTCTTCACCCCATCCTCAAGCCGTCCCCACGCCTTAATCTCAAGTTATTGGTATTTTGCGCTACCCTACCCTCAAGTCATCATCGTTTTCTGTTCCCTACCCCCAGTCATAATTCATAGTCATTTTCTCTCCCCAACCATCAATTTTTTGTCATTTGATCTCACCATCCCTCACCTTCAATTCATTGTTTGCTCTCACTCATACCCCACTCTCAATTCTACATTTCTCTCTCACTCCCAATTCATCAATACTTCCTCCCATACAAAAATCTAATGAATTTTATTTAAAAAAAGTTTTCATACTTGCCTATCATACGATGTCCTGCAGCTCTACTTCAGGTGCCCAGCATGCGTGCACGCCGATGCGATTACATAAGGTGCAGTCACCAGCATGTCGCAGAAGAGGCAGAAGGAGCATCGAGTTGCGCACGCTACCATTCTGTTGACGGCCGTGGAGCTCCAGGAAAGCTCCCTTTGCTGATGAGATGTGTGTCACAACCCACCCCTGCTGCTTCAAACCAGTTAGCAGAAGCAAAAGAGGGGGACTCGGACTGCTTCTGCTGACTGGGCCCCATACACCAGTAAGGGCAGGAATACCTTGATGACGGCCCTGCTTTTAGGCGTTCAGGATGCAGTGTTTTGTTATTAGTTTTTCAGACCCATATCTTTTTTGTTTTTGAGTTTACATATGCCCATGATTTTTCCAATGCCTTCAACTCAGGGTGCATATCTTTTTATGAGGTTAACTTGCAGCAAAGTTCAACACTCCATAGGCTTAGATACACAAAAAAATAAGGACTCACTTCATCTTTTGATGCAAGCTTACCAGCACTGTTTTTGTTATAGGAAGATTATTTAAGAAAATGCTGAAGTTGTTTATCCTATGCTTTTTTGGGTGTCTTTTTATATATGGTGTGTGTTAATAGTGAGCAACTTCCAAGCATAAGATGCAACAAGAATGGACTGTTTACTTCTTTTAACCATTTCTCAGCTTTGAAAACCTAAAGTTGTTAAAATAAGCTTAAAAAGATTGAACTTAATTATTAGAAGTCATTTTTACATTGATATTCATTTGCTAATTCTTCAGCTTTTTCAGGTATGTTCCAGGCAGAATGGGATGTTTTATTATTGTTTGTTTTCTATCATATTTTTGCTATAAATAACATTATAGAGACATTCATTTATCTACTTTGCATGTAAAATCAGTTATATTTTTTAATTAAAATGTGTTTTGGCATTTTCTGTGTTTTTTGGCACTTTTTGTATAAATTATGATTTTTAATGGATGAATTTATTATAAAAAGTCCCTCATATACATATTAAAGTATTCACATTAAATGCACACATATAGGCTATGATTATACAGTGGCATGCAAACGTTTGGTCACCTCTGGTCAAAATAACTGTTATTGTGAAAAGTTAAGCAAGTTGAAGAAGAAATGATCTCTAAAAGGCCTAAAGTTAAATATGGTACATATCCTTTGCACTTTAGGCAAAACATATATGTATGTCATTTTTTTTTAAATTACAAGAAGGAAAGTGTTAATTGCACCCTCTTACAAAAAAGGGATAATTTCACCCTCTTTTGCAATTATCACAGCTTGTAAACAGTTTTTGCAACCAGTCAAGAGTCTTTCAATTTTTGTTTGAGGGATTTTCTTCCCTTCTTCCAGTTCTGTGAGATTCTTGGGTCATCTTGCATGCACTACTGTTTTGAGGTCTAGCAAGAGCTTTTCAATGATGTTCAGATCAGGGAACTGTGAGGGCCATTGTAAATCTTTTAGCTTGCTTGTTTTGAGGAAATCTATTGTGGATTTTGACGTGTGTTTATGATTATTATCCATTTGTAGAAGCCATGCTCTTTTCAACTTTAGTTGTTTTTTTTTACTGATAGTGTTATGTTTTCATCAAGAATTTGTTCAAATATCATTGAATTAATTCTTACTTCTACCAATGAAATGTTCCCTGTGTCACTGGCTGCATCACAATCCCAAAGCATGATTGATCTACCTTATGCTTAATGGTTGGCTAGTTGTTATTTTCCTGAAAATAAGTCCACATGACTTGTTTCCAAAATGCACCTAGCTTGTTTACTTTTTTATGCATATTACTGAATTTTATAGTGAGGATGCTGGAGAGGTTTTCTTCTGCTGAATCTTCCATAAAGGCCATATTTATGCAGGTGTCTCTGAACATTAGAGCAATGTACTACAACTCCAGAATCTGTTAATACTTTCTGAAGATCTTTTGTGTTATGACCCCAATGGCATAGGGTCTCAGGAATAAATACCAAGTCTGCAAACATAAAAAAACCAGCTCATAGGGCAGTGGTAACTGGGCTGACCATATATCTAATCCTAGCACCACAAATAGAAGTAGCCGGGGAACGTGCCTACGTTGGTTCTAGACGTCTCGCGCCAGCCGGAGAACTAACTAACCCTAGAAGGGAAAAGAAAAGACCTTTCTTGCCTCCAGAGAAAAGACCCCCAAAGTTGGATACAAGCCCCCAACAAATAATAACGGTGAGGCAAGAGGAAAAGACAAACATAAGAATGAGCTAGGTATTTAGCAAAGAGAGGCCCACTAGCTAATAGCAGAATATAGTAAGATGACTTATATGGTCAGCAAAAACCCTATCAAAATATCCACGCTGGATATTCAAGAACCCCCGAACCGTCTAACGGCCGGGGGGAGAACACCAGCCCCCTAGAGCTTCCAGCAAAGTCAGAAATAACATTTAATACAAGCTGGACAAAAATAGAAGCAAAGCAAGTAACTCAAAAAACAAAGAAGCAGGACTTAGCTTAATTTTGCAAGAGCCCGGACCAGCAGACAGGAGCAACAGAAGGATCTGATTACAACGATGCCAGGCACTGGACTAAGGATCCAGGAAGTTTATATAGCGACACCCCTGGACTAACGACCCAGGTGGGTGCCAAACTGAGGAAAGACAATCCCAGAGTCATATCACTAGTAACCACAAGAGGGAGCCAAAAAGTCTAATTAACAACAGTACCCCCCCCCCCTTAAGGAGGGGTCACCGAACCCTCACCAAGACCATCAGGACGACAGGACGATCAGGATGAGCAGCGTGAAAGGCACGAACTAAATAGGCCGCATGCACATCAGAGGCAACCACCCAGGAATTATCCTCCTGACCATAGACCTTCCACTTGACCAGATACTGAAGCCTCCGCCTGGAGAGACGAGAATCCAAGATCTTCTCCACCACGTACTCCAACTCGCCCTCAAACAACACCAGAGCAGGAGGCTCAACAGAAGGAACCACAGGTACAACGTACCGCCGCAACAAAGACCTATGGAACACGTTGTGAATGGCAAACGACACCGGAAGATCCAAGCGAAAGGACACAGGATTAAGGATTTCCAATATCTTGTAAGGACCAATGAAGCGAGGCTTAAATTTAGGAGAGGAGACCTTCATAGGAACAAATCGAGAAGACAGCCATACCAAATCCCCAACACGAAGTCGGGGACCCACACCGCGGCGGCGGTTGGCAAAACACTGAGCCTTCTCTTGTGACAACTTTAAGTTGTCCACCACATGATTCCAGATCTGCTGCAACCTATCCACCACAGAATCCACCCCAGGACAGTCAGAATGCTCCACATGTCCCGAGGAAAAACAAGGATGGAAACCAGAGTTACAGAAAAATGGCGAAACCAATGTAGCGGAACTAGCCCGATTATTAAGGGCAAACTCAGCCAACGGCAAGAAGGTCACCCAATCATCCTGATCCGCAGAAACAAAACACCTCAAATAAGCCTCCAGAGTCTGATTAGTTCGCTCCGTTTGTCCATTAGTCTGAGGATGAAAGGCAGATGAAAACGACAACTCAATGCCCATCCTAGCACAAAAGGATCGCCAGAACCTGGAAACAAACTGGGATCCTCTGTCAGACACAATATTCTCAGGAATGCCGTGTAAACGAACCACATTCTGAAAGAACACAGGAACCAAATCGGAAGAGGAAGGCAGCTTAGGCAAAGGCACCAAATGGACCATCTTAGAAAAGCGATCACATACCACCCAGATGACAGACATGCCCTGAGACACCGGGAGATCAGAAATGAAATCCATGGAAATGTGTGTCCAAGGCCTCTTCGGGACAGGCAAGGGCAAGAGCAACCCGCTGGCACGAGAACAGCAAGGCTTAGCTCGAGCACAAGTCCCACAGGACTGCACAAACGACCGCACATCCCGTGACAAGGAAGGCCACCAAAAGGACCTAGCCACCAGATCTCTGGTGCCAAAAATTCCCGGATGCCCTGCCAACACCGAGGAATGAACCTCGGAAATGACTCTGCTGGTCCACTTATCAGGAACAAACAGTCTGTCAGGTGGACAAGAGTCAGGTCTACCAGCCTGAAATCTCTGCAACACACGTCGCAAATCCGGAGAAATGGCTGACAAGATAACTCCCTCTTTAAGAATACCAACCGGTTCTGTGACTCCCGGAGAATCAGGCACAAAGCTCCTTGAAAGAGCATCAGCCTTCACATTCTTTGAACCTGGTAAATACGAGACCACAAAGTCAAAACGGGAGAAAAACAATGACCAGTGGGCCTGTCTAGGATTCAGGCGTTTAGCAGACTCGAGATACATCAGATTTTTGTGATCAGTCAAGACCACCACACGATGCTTAGCACCCTCGAGCCAATGACGCCACTCCTCAAATGCCCACTTCATGGCCAACAACTCCCAATTGCCAACATCATAATTCCGCTCAGCAGGCGAAAACTTCCTCGAGAAAAAGGCACAAGGTCTCATCACAGCGCAACCAGGACCTCTCTGCGACAAAACGGCCACCGCCCCAATCTCAGAAGCATCCACTTCAACCTGAAAGGGAAGTGAGACATCAGGCTGGCACAAAACAGGCGCCAAAGTAAACCGGCGCTTCAACTCCTGGAAAGCCTCCACGGCTGCAGGAGCCCAGTTAGCAACATCAGAACCTTTCTTGGTCATATCCGTCAAAGGCTTAACAATGCTAGAAAAATTAGCAATAAAACGACGGTAGAAGTTAGCAAAACCCAAGAACTTCTGAAGACTCTTAAATGACGTGGGTTGAGTCCAATCATGAATAGCTCGGACCTTGACTGGGTCCATCTCCACCGCAGAAGGGGAAAAAATAAACCCCAAAAAGGGAACCTTCTGTACTCCAAAGAGACACTTTGAGCCCTTAACAAATAAAGCATTCTCACGCAAAACCTGAAACACCATCCTGACCTGCTCTACATGCGAGTCCCAGTCATCAGAAATAACCAGAATATCATCCAGATAAACGATCATAAATTTATCCAGATACTTCCGGAAAATATCATGCATAAAGGACTGAAACACTGAAGGAGCATTAGAGAGCCCAAAAGGCATCACCAAGTACTCAAAATGACCTTCGGGCGTATTAAATGCGGTTTTCCATTCATCTCCTCGCTTAATGCGCACAAGGTTGTACGCACCACGAAGATCTATCTTGGTGAACCACTTGGCACCTTTAATTCGGGCAAACAAGTCTGACAACAGAGGCAAAGGATACTGAAATTTAACAGTGATTTTATTCAAAAGCCGATAGTCGATACAAGGTCTCAAAGATCCGTCCTTCTTGGCCACAAAAAAAAATCCCGCACCAAGAGGGGAAGAGGAAGGACGGATATGCCCCTTCTCCAGAGATTCCTTGATATACGAACGCATTGCGGTATGCTCAGGTACAGACAGATTAAATAGTCTTCCCTTAGGAAATTTGCTACCTGGAATCAAATCTATGGCACAGTCACAGTCCCTATGAGGAGGCAAAGCACTGGACCTGGACTCGCTGAACACATCCTGATAATCAGACAAATACTCAGGAACTTCCGAAGGAGTAGAGGAAGCAATAGACACCGGCGGGGAATCACCATGAATACCCTGACAGCCCCAACTTGACACAGACATTGCCTTCCAATCCAAGACTGGATTATGAGTCTGTAACCATGGCAAACCCAAAACGACCAAATCATGCATCTTATGCAGAACAAGAAAACGAATCACCTCCCGATGTTCAGGAGTCATGCACATGGTTACCTGTGTCCAAAACTGCGGTTTATTTTCCGCCAATGGCGTAGCATCAATACCCCTCAGAGGGATAGGATTAACCAACGGCTCAAGAACAAAACCACAGCGCTTGGCAAATGACAGATCCATAAGACTCAGGGCAGCACCTGAATCCACAAACGCCATAACAGGGTAAGAGGATAATGAGCAAATTAAAGTCACAGACAAAATAAATTTAGGTTGCAAATTACCAATGGCGACAGGACTAACAACCCTTGTTAGGCGTTTAGAGCATGCTGATATAACATGTGTAGAATCACCACAGTAAAAACACAACCCATTCTGACGTCTATGATTTTTCCGCTCATTTCTGGTCTGAATTCTATCACATTGCATCAAATCAGGTGCTTGTTTAGACAACACTACCAGAGGAATAGCGGTTTTGCGCTCCCGCAAACGCCGGTCAATTTGAATAGCCAGCGCCATGGAATCATTCAGACTTGTAGGAATGGAGAAACCCACCATCACATTCTTAATGGCTTCAGAAAGGCCATTTCTGAAATTTGCGGCCAGAGCACACTCATTCCACTGAGTAAGCACGGACCATTTCCGAAATTTTTGGCAATACACTTCAGCTTCATCCTGGCCCTGAGAAATAGCCAGCAAGGCTTTTTCTGCCTGAACCTCAAGATTGGGTTCCTCGTACAGCAATCCGAGCGCCAGAAAAAACGCATCAATATTTGCCAATGCCGGATCTCCTGGCGCTAGCGAGAAAGCCCAATCCTGCGGGTCGCCCCGTAAAAAAGAGATAACAATTTTAACTTGCTGAGCTGAGTCTCCAGATGAACGGGGTCTCAGAGATAGAAACAATTTACAATTATTCCTGAAATTCCTAAACTTAAATCGGTCTCCAGAAAACAGTTCAGGAATAGGTATTTTAGGTTCAGACATAGAACTACTGGTAACAAAATCTTGTATGCTTTGCACACGAGCTGCAAGCTGGTCCACACTTGTAATCAAGGTCTGGACATTCATGTCTGCAGCAAGCTCAAGCCACTCAGAGGTAAAGGGGAGGAAGAGAGGAAAAACAAAAAAAAAAAAACTCAGAATTTCCTTTCTTATTATCCCACTTCTGCAATGCATTAAACATTCAATATTGGCCTGACATACTGTTATGACCCCAATGGCAGAGGGTCTCAGGAATAAATACCAAGTCTGCAAACATAAAAAAACCAGCTCATAGGGCAGTGGTAACTGGGCTGACCATATATCTAATCCTAGCACCACAAATAGAAGTAGCCGGGGAACGTGCCTACGTTGGTTCTAGACGTCTCGCGCCAGCCGGAGAACTAACTAACCCTAGAAGGGAAAAGAAAAGACCTTTCTTGCCTCCAGAGAAAAGACCCCCAAAGTTGGATACAAGCCCCCAACAAATAATAACGGTGAGGCAAGAGGAAAAGACAAACATAAGAATGAGCTAGGTATTTAGCAAAGAGAGACCCACTAGCTAATAGCAGAATATAGTAAGATTACTTATATGGTCAGCAAAAACCCTATCAAAATATCCACGCTGGATATTCAAGAACCCCCGAACCGTCTAACGGCCGGGGGGAGAACACCAGCCCCCTAGAGCTTCCAGCAAAGTCAGAAATAACATTTAATACAAGCTGGACAAAAATAGAAGCAAAGCAAGTAACTCAAAAAACAAAGAAGCAGGACTTAGCTTAATTTTGCAAGAGCCCGGACCAGCAGACAGGAGCAACAGAAGGATCTGATTACAACGATGCCAGGCACTGGACTAAGGATCCAGGAAGTTTATATAGCGACACCCCTGGACTAACGACCCAGGTGGGTGCCAAACTGAGGAAAGACAATCCCAGAGTCATATCACTAGTAACCACAAGAGGGAGCCAAAAAGTCTAATTCACAACACTTTTGCAGTCAAGCAGGGTTTTTAATTTGCCTCTCTATCTCTAGCAATCCTTAGGCTATGTGCCCACGTTGCAGAAATGCTGCGGAAATGTCTGCAGAATTTCTGCAAATTCCTGCCATGGGTAAAAAGCATGCGGAATTTGCATGCATTTTCCCGCAAAACAGAAGTATTTTGCAAGCGTTTTTTAGCTTGCAGAATGCTTGCGTTTTCCAAGCAATTTGAAGCATCGCTTGAAAAAGTGATTGACAGGTTGGTCTCACTTGTCAAGCATAGTGCTTGACAAGTGTGACCAACTTTTTACTATTGATGCTGCCTATGCAGCATCAATAGTAAAAGATAGAATGTTTAAAATAGTAAAAAAATATATGGCTATTTTCACCTTCCGAAGGCCCCCGATTTCCTCAGCTGCGCTCCCGGTATGTTCCATTCCCAGGGATGCTTTGCGGGAAGAATGGTTGCGTGACCACGATGTCATCCCAGGTGATTCGCGCAATGCATCCCTGGGAACGGAAGCCACCACGTGCACTGCTGAGAGGCAGGAGAACTCCGGGGGCCATCAGAAGGTAGGTATATCCATATTTTTTATTTTAGTTATTTTTTTTACAGAAATATGGATCCCAGGGCCTGAAGGAGAGTCTCCTCTCCTGCAGACCCTGGGTACCATCAGCACATGAAGCGCTCACTTTACGCATGGTGGGCATAGCCACATGTGTAAAGTGAGTGTTTCAATGCAATCCTAGGGCTGTGGAATCGCTGCGATTCAGCAGAAATAATGAACATGCTGCAGATTTTACCGCTATGCGATTCCGCAGCTGGAAAATCTGCAGCATGGGCACAGCAACTGCGGAATCCCATAGGATTTCATGCGAATGCAGTTTTTAAGCATTTTTATGTGTTTCCTCTGCGGTAAAGCCATGGCAAAAACACTTAAAAAATGCAATGTGGGCACACAGCCTTAGAGCTGCTGTCACTGAAATTTGGTTTGTCATTCCAGATCTTACCTTGACCTCCACTGTTCATGTTAACTGCCATTTCTTAATTACATTATGAACTGAGGAAAGGGCAACTTGAAAATGCTTTGCAATTTTCTTATAGCCTTCTCCTGCTTACTGGGTCACCACTATGACTGCCATTTTCATTTTCAGAGTGCTAGGCATCTGCTTAGAAGGACTCATGGCTGCTGTTTTATCTTACAAAAGGATAGAGGAGGCTGGGTTTTTATAAAACTGGTATTTGCCTCCTCTGGCAAAGAAAATGTGTCAGCTTTAACGTTCAGCGTTTTAAAGATCATTTCATCATCAACTTGCTTAACTGTTAGAGGAGGATGGGTTTTTAGCAAGCTGGGAAATTTGCATCACCTTGTCTTTCTTTACTAACGATGATAGTGAAAAAGCCATAACCCTAGGTTTGAATATTTGTGCAAACAAATTTTCAAAAGCGCTCAAACTTTTGCAT
This sequence comes from Ranitomeya variabilis, assembly GCF_051348905.1. NCBI lineage: Eukaryota > Metazoa > Chordata > Amphibia > Anura > Dendrobatidae > Ranitomeya > Ranitomeya variabilis. The sequence goes on from NC_135234.1 coordinate 556,331,665, forward strand.
CAGCTCATTTTCCTTTCTGTAATTTTTAAAATTTAAAAAATTTATTTTTTTATGCACACACATTGATTACAAGCAAACAGATCACAGGTGAGGATATTACCTTCAGCAGCCATTCAAACCCATTTGTGTCAACTTCTGTGCATGTTATCAGGCCAAAATCACCTGGGTGTGTGAACTTTTGATTATGGTCATTTGGATGTTTTGGCTTGTCATTATGATTTAAAAAGAGAAAATACAGTAAATCTAATATATAAAGCTGAATGTGTGTATGTGTGTATGTCCGGGATTGGCATCTGAACCATCGCAGCTACAGCCACAAAATTTTGCACAGTCACACGTCTGGACCCCGAGAGCGTCATAGGCTATATTGTGAGGTGAAATTTTAACCCCGCGCTTCCCAATTCACCAAACAATTTTGCCCCACCTACATAATGGGGAAAAAGTGAAAGGAAAAGTGTTGGAGGCGTCGCAGCTACAGGCACAATATTTTGCACAGTCACACGTCTGGACCCCGAGAGCGTCAAAGCTATGTTGTGAGGTGAAATTTTACCCCCGCGCTTTCCAATTCAGCAAACAATTTGATTTGAAAATGAAAGGAAAAGTGTTGGAGGCAAATTAACAGCTGCCAGATGTGAACAAGGGGGACTTAAAGAATGAGAGCGATGGCGCCAAAGAGTATATACTGTACAAATGCTAAGGTGGGGCCCCGACATGGGATAATCACCACACCACCACGGGGATATGAACACACACACAAAATGCGCCACACACTACCACTTGCTCGAACACATATACGACCCTCAGCGCACATTTCACCACACATACACCAATCTCGCCACATAAAAGTCGAAACACAAAAGTCGCCGCTCAAAACTCACCACGCGCAAAACTCTCCACATGCAAAACTCGCCACACGTGCAAAACTCACCTCATGGAAAACTCGCCACACGCAAAACTTGCACATGCGGAAAAATTGCCACATGCACAAAAGTTGCAACACATGCAAAAGTTGCCTCACAAAACTTGCACATACTCAAAAGGCACCACACATAAAACTCGCCATACGCAAAACTTGCTGCACACAACTTGCTACACTAACCTGTCACATGCAACTCGACACAAAAAGTTGCTACACGCATGTCACCACACAAAAATCATCTCACAAAAGTCGCTACATGCATGTCGCCACACGCAACTCAACACACACAACTTGACACACGAAACTCGCCCTAAACAAGTCTGGTATTATCCTTCAAAAATAAAAATCTGATTAATAAGCAGACAAACTACAAGAGCAACAAATGTACCATATAGGAATCCGGCAGCTGTCAGTCACATGACCTGTCTATTATGTGTATGTGTGAGCTAATATATACTGCCAGGGGGTGGGCTTACTGTTGGCTGGGGATTTATCAGGCTGCCAATTTAGCTTACAAATACTGAGGTAAAAATACTGACCAAATAAGGTGTGAACGAGGTCTAATACAGGAGGAGATGACATACAGATATATACTATATACAGGAGAGATAACACACAGGTATATACTATATAGAGGAGGAGATGACATACAGGTACATACTACATACAGGAGGAGATGACATACAGGTATATACTATATACAGGAGGAGATGACACACAGGTATATACTATATACAGGAGCAGATTACCTACAGGTATATAGTATATACAGGAGGAGATGACATACAGGTATATGCTATGTATAGGAGGAGATGACATACAGGTATATACTATATACAGGAGGAGATGACACACAGATATATACTATATATAGGTGAGATGACATACAGGTATATACTATATACAGGAGGAGATTACATACAGGTATATACTATATACAGGGGAGATGACACACAGCAGGTATATACTATATACAGGGGAGATGACATACAGGTATATACTATATACAGGAGATGATATACAGGTGTATACTATATATAAGGGAGATGACAAACATGTATATACTGAGGTGAAAATGAGAGGTGTGAGGTGAAAATGAAAATGTGTGAGTGCAAAATGAGAGGAGTGAGGGAAAATAGTGGAGTGATCGGAAAATGACAGATGTGAGGTCGAAATGACAAGTGTTAGGGGGGAATGAGAGGAGTGAGGGGGAAAATAAGAGGAGTGAGGGGGAAAATGAGAGGTGTGAGGGAGAAAATGAGAGATGTGAGGGGGAAAATGAAAGATGTGATGGGGAAAATGAGAGGCGTGATGGGAAAATAAGAGAAGTGAGGTGCTATAACTAACCACAGATATTTACTATGCCCAGGCAACGCCGGGCTCTTCAGCTAGTTGACAATAAATGGCTTGATGCAACCCATAACGATGAGAGGAGAAAAAGTTTTGGTGTTACCAGTCATATTCTGGAAAAATGCCAAGAAAGTACAAATTCTGCCGGAGTATGTAAACTTTTGAGCACAACTGTATATACATTTATGTGTGTGTATATATATATATATATATATATATATATATATATATATATATATATATACAGTACAGACCAAAGGTTTGGACACACCTTCTCATTTAAAAATTTTCCTGTATTTTCATGACTATGAAAATTGTACTTTCACACTGAAGGCATCAAAACTATGAATTAACACATGTGGAATTATATACTTAACAAAAAAGTGTGAAACAACTGAAATTATGTCTTATATTCTAGGTTCTTCAAAGTAGCCACCTTTTGCTTTGATGACTGCTTTGCACACTCTTGGCATTCTCTTGATGAGCTTTTATTATTATTATTATTATTTATTTATATAGCACCATTAATTCCATTGTGCTGTACATGAGAAAGGGGTTACATACAGAGTTATAGATATCGTTTACAGTGAACAAGTTTACAGTGACAGACTGGTACAGAGGGGAGAGGACCCTATCCTTGCGGACTTACATTCTATGGGATAGTGGGGAAGAGACAGAAGGTAGGGGCGAGGTGGCGGCTCTGGCGATGGAGAGGCGGCGGCTCTGGCGATGGCGAGGCGGCAGAATGGTTATTGCAGGCTGTAGGCTTTCTTGAAGAGATGAGTTTTCAGGTTCTGTCTGAAGGAGCCGAGGGTGGTGGATTGTCGGACGTGTTGAGGCATGGAATTCCAGAGGATGGGGGATATTTGGGAGAAATCTTGGAGGCGGTTGTGTGAGGAACGAATAAGTGTGGAGGAGAGTAGGAGGTCTTGGGAGGATCGGAGATTATGTGAGGGAAGATATTGGGAGATTAGTTCAGAGATATAGGGAGGGGACAGGTTGTGGATGGCTTTGTAGATCAGTGTTAGTAGTTTGAACTGGATTCGTTGGGGAATTGGGAGCCAGTGGAGAGATTTGTAGAGGGGAGAAGCAGGGGAGTAGCGAGGAGAGAGGTGGATTAGCCAGGCAGCAGAGTTGAGGACAGACTGGAGTGGTGCAAGAGAGTTAGCGGGGATGCCACAGAGGAGGGTGTTGCAGTAGTCGAGGTGGGAGATGATGAGGGCATGTACAAGAGTTTTGGTAGATTGTGGGCTGAGGAAGGGATGGATTCTAGCAATATTTTTGAGTTGGAGGCAACAGGATGTGGCAAGAGTTTGGACGTGCGGTTTGAAGGACAGGACAGAGTCAAGAGTTACCCCGAGGCAGCGGGTTTCAGGTGCGGGAGAGAGCATGATGCCGAGTACCATAATAGATAGGTCAGGTAGGGGGGATACGCTAGATGGGGGAAAGATGATGAGTTCGGTTTTGTCTACATTGAGTTTTAGGAAGCAAGAGGTGAAGAAGGAGGATATGGCTGACAGACACTTCGGGATTCTGGACAGCAGAGAGGTGACATCTGGGCCAGAGAGGTAGATCTTAGTGTCGTCCGCATACAGGTGGTACTGGAAGCCGTGGGACTTTATGAGTTGTCCTAGGCCAAGAGTATAGATGGAAAAAAGTAGGGGCCCTAGGACAGAGCCTTGAGGGACTCCAACAGAGAGGGGGCGGGATGAGGAGGTGGTGTGGGAGTGGGAAACGCTAAATGTGTGGTCGGAAAGGTATGAGGCAATCCAGGACAGGGCAAGGTCTTTGATGCCAAGGGAAGAAAGAATCTGTAGGCAGTGATCGACTGTGTCGAAAGCAGAGGACAGGTCAAGAAGGAGGAGGATGGAGAACTGTCTGTTAGCTTTGGCTGTGAGTAAGTTATTAGTAATTTTTGTCAGGGCAGTTTCGAGTTTGGAGTGGTGGGGGCGGAAGCCAGATTGGAGCTTCAAGAGGTAGTCACCGGGAATGGTTTTCACTTCACAGGTGTGCTCTGTCAGGTTTAATGAGTGGGATTTCTTGCCTTATAAATGGGGTTGGGGCTATCAGTTGTGTTGTGCTGAAGTCTGGTGGATACACAGCTGATAGTCCTACTGAATAGACAGTTAGAATTTGTATTATGGCAAGAAAAAAGCAGCTAAGTAAGGAAAAATGAGTGGCCATCATTACTTTAAGAAATAAAGGTTAGTCAGTCTGAAAAATTGGGAAAACTTTGAAGGTGTCCCCAAGTGCAGTTGCAAAAACCATCAAGCGCTACAAAGAAACTGGCTCACATGAGGACCGCCCCAGGAAAGGAGACCAAGAGTCACCTCTGCTTCTGAGGATACGTTTATCTGAGTAACCAGACTCAGAAGTCGCAGGTTAACAGCAGCTCAGATTAGAGACCAGGTCAATGCCACACAGAGTTGTAGCAGCAGACACATCTCTACAACAACTGTTAAGAGGAGAATTTGTGCAGCAGGCCTTCATGGTAAAATAGCTACTAGGAAACCACTGCTAAGAACAGGCAACAAGCAGAAGAGACTTGTTTGGGCTACAGAACACAAAGAATGGACATCAGACAAGGGAAATCTGTGCTTTGGTCTGATGAGTCCAAATTTGAGATCTTTGGTTCCAACCACCGTGTCTTTGTGTGATGCAGAAAAGGTGAACGGAAGGACTCCACATGTCTGGTTCCCACCGTGAAGCATGGAGGAGGAGGTGTGATGGTCTGGGGGTGCTTTGATGGTGACATTCTTGGGGATTTATTCAAAATTGAAGGTATACTGAACCAGCATTGCTACCACAGCATCTTGCAGCGGCATGCTGTTCCATCCGGTTTGCATTTAATTGGACCATCATTTATTTTTCAACAGGACACTGACCCCAAACACACCTCCAGGCTATGTAAGGGCTATTTGACCAAGAAGGAGAGTGATGGGGTGCTACGCCAGATTACCTGGCCTCCACAGTCACCAGACCTGAACCCAATCGAGATTATTTGGGGTGAGCTGGACCGCAGAGTGAGGGCAAAAGGGCCAACAAGTGCTAAGCATCTCTGGGAACTCCTTCAAGATTGTTGGAAGACCTTTCCTGGTGACTACCTCTTGAAGCTGATCAGGAGAATGCCAAGAGTATGCAAAGCAGTCATCAAAGCAAAAGGTGGCTACTTTGAAGAACCTAGAATATAAGGACTAATTTCAGTTGTTTCACACTTTTTTGTTAAATATATAATTCCACGTGTGCTAATTCATAGTTTTGATGCCTTCAGTGTGAATGTACAATTTTCATAGTCATGAAAATACAGAAAAATCTTTAAATGAGAAAGTGTGTTCAAACTTTTGGTCTGTACTGTTTATAGACACAGTGGGTTAAATAACTGTTGAACACATCACTAATTTTCTAAGCATACAAATTTCTAAATGTGCAATTGACATGAAATACTCACCTGATGTCGATAACTAACCACACAATCCACACAGGCAAATAAATCAAACCATGGGTGTGAATTATTTAAGCTATGTATAATAATGTGAAATAACAGGAAAAAAGTGTAACAACCCTGCCGTCATCACTGTATTGCCTCCCATCCCACACCTGCCCTATGCATCTACTTATTCACTGCTCCGGGCCATGCTGTGTGCTTTATGCCTCCTGCCTGCTCTGTGCATGCTTCCTGGCTTTGTGCATAGGGCGGTGGCGCCGGCAACTCCTGATTCTTATTGAGACTGTATGCACCTTCCTAAGGTGTCCCTTGCCAATTGCCAAGAGGCCTCATGTACTTAAGGCATCCCCACCCATTGGAGTATGCCTGAGCAATTATTTCCCTCAGTCAGTGTCTTGCTGCTGAGGTGCAAGGTCTTGTTTTGTTTCCACCTTCTCTGGGGGCTGCATTCCCAGACCTGTTACCATGTGCCTTGTGTCCTATGTTTCCACTTCCCTGAGGGCTGCATACTCAGGCCTGTGTCCTTGTCCAGTATCTCTTTCCGTGTCTGTCCTTGTCTGTACTGTGTCCTAGTCTTCTATCCTAGATCCAGCCATGCCTGCCTGCCAGTGTCTCAGCCGTGCCCACCTGCCAGTTGAGCCCGTTGCCTGCTCCTGTCCTTGCATTTCGTCCCCTGGTGGGATCAGCAGCCACAGCCAGACACCACCCTCTAGTTGTATCTGGCAGCTACCTGCTGCACATGCCTGACCTCACCATCAGAGGCTCCAGTAAACACCAAGGTAGCTGCTTAGATATGCCCCTTTTACGCCCCTTGCAGAGTAGTCTGGTTTGTGGCACTGTGGGGCCACAATCATCTCTTCACTCATGCCACCCAGTCAGGGTGTGGGCATGGCAGTTTGATCAGGCCATGGTCCTCGCTGAGTCCCATGTCCTTTTGCCCTCTTAGCAATATGAACTTTTTTTCTGGCCAGCATGAGCAACTGGATAATTTCCTTACCCGATCTGAAATCCTGTCCTTCACTGCTCCACCCACAACTGTCATCTCTAATGAGCTATTTGATCAACTTGAAGCTTGCGCTCCTAAAGTTGAACCTTTCCCAGAATATCCGCCATACTACAATAGGGATTCAATGGAGTGTTGTGTGTTCTTGGAGCAGTGCTTGCGTTATTTCAAGTGGCATGCTCCCTATTTCGCCTCTGTCCTTGTCTGTACTGTGTCCTAGACTTGTATCCTAGACCCTGTCCATGTCCCTGTACCTGACCTTGTCTGAACTCAGTTCTGACCTGTATCTGTTGGTTTCCTTGTCTGCTCTGCGACCCCCACTCTGCAGCTCCGCTCTGCTCTCACTCTGCGGTTTCACTCTGCTCTCACTCTGTGGCTCCACTCCACTTTTGCTCTGCGGCTCTGCTTCTTGCGGTTCTACCCAGCTCCGCACCGTGCGGTTTTACCCTGCTCCGCTCCTTTCAGTTCTACCCTCCTCTGCTCCTTGCGGTTCTACCCTGCTCCACTCCTTGCGGTTCTACCCTGCTCCACTTCTTGCGGTTCTAACCTGCTCCACTCCTTGCGGTTCTACCCTTCTCCGCTCCTTGCGGTTCTACCCTGCTCCACTCCTTGCGGTTCTACCCTGATTCGCTCCTTGCGGTTCTGTCCTGCTCAGCTCCTTGCGGTTCTGCTCTGCTCTTGTTCTGCAACTAATGGGTCTTTGTGGTACAGTCTGAACAGGTCCCTACCTGTTTCAATATTAAACTCACACCTGTCCGTGTTTCTGTCCTCCTTGAGTCAGTCCCTGCTCCTCCAGTCTGTACAGGGCCCTACCTGTTTCCATATTCCACTTGCACCAGTCCTTGTTCCTGTCCTCCTTGAGCCAGTCCCTGCTCCTCCAATCTGAACAGGACCCTACCTGTTTCCCATATACCCTCCAGTCAGAACTGGCTCCTACCTGTTACCATATACCTTTCTGTAGTCCTGTCCCTGAAAAGTCAGTACTTGTCCCTCCAGTGTCTCAACCATGCCTGCCTGCCAGTGTCTCAGCTGTGCCTGCCTGGCAGTGTCTCAGCCATGCTCACCTGCCAGTATCTCAGCTGTGCCCGCTTGCCAGTGTCTCAGCTGTGCCCGCCTGCCAGTGTCTCAGCCATGCACGCCTGACAGTTGAGCCCTTTGTCTGCTTCTGTCCTTGCCTTCTGTCCCCTGGTGGGATCAGCAGCCACAGCCAGACACCACCCTGGAGTGGTACCTGGGAGCTACCTGCCGCACAAGCCTGACCTCACCATCAGAGGCTCCAGTGAACACCAAGGTAGCTGCTTAGTTACGCCCCTTCCAGGGTAGTCTGGTTTGTGGCACAGTGGGGCCACAGTCATCCCTACGCTCATGCCACACAGTCAGGGCGTGGGTGTGACAAAAAGTATTTAATACACTTATGGAAATGAAATTAATACTTCGTACCAAAGCCTTTGTTGCTTTAAAACGTTTCCTGCATAGAGAAACTAGTCGCATGCATTGCTCAGATGTGATTTTAGCCCATTCTTCCACAAAAACACTCTTCAAATCCTGAAGGTTTTGTTGGATTCTTCTATGATCTTTGAGCTTTAGAAGCTTCCAAAACTTTTCTATTGGATTCACGCAGGTAAATAGCTGGGCCTTTCTAGTAATTATCTTTTTTTTTCTGAAACCAAATTAGAGTTATCTTGGCTGTGTGGGATCATTGCCTTGCTGAAATGTTAGTCTTGTCTCATCTTTATCATCCTTTTTGTAAAAAATGTCTCAATACATTTGTCAAGTCTTCCTTTCTTCAATTAAATTAAGTTTGCCAATGCCGTATGCTGAGAAACAGCCACGCGACATGATGTTGCTACCTCCAAACTTCACCTTTGGTATGGTGTTTTGGGTGTGATCTGCAGTGCCTTTTGGCCTCCAAACATGGTTTTCATCTCAACTTGCCCTGTATTTCACAGGCTTGTCTAAAAAAAATTTTTAAGCAAACTTTAAACGCTCTTGAACATGTATTTTGGTCAGCAATGGAGTCTTGCTTAGTGAGTATGCATATAGGCTATGTATGTTGAGTGCATTACTTATTGTTTTCTCTTAAATAATTGTACAAGCTGATTCCAGCTCTTTCTCTAGTTTTCCACAGGTGGGCCTTGGCTCCTGAAAATCTCTTCTTGGATAATGATAATTATGTTCACTCCTCTGTCTGAAGTCTTGCAAAGAGCATCTGATGTGAAACTTGACATAAGGGAGCAGATTATTCCACCCAGCTCTTTTGGTTGCACTGAAAACCTGCACCCAAAAATCTGGGCCCATTGAAAAAATCTTTCAGAACTATATGTGCTGGAGCATTCTTTCCATGTTTTATGTCACTGATAATGTTGAGCATTCCGATACCGCAAGTATCGGGTATCGGCCGATATTTGCTGTATCGGAATTTCGATACCGAGTTCCGATATTTTTGTGATATCGGGAATCGGAAGTTCCCAGTGTATGGTTCCCAGGGTCTGGAGGAGAGGAGACTCTCCTTCAGGCCCTGGGATCCATATTCATGTAAAAAATAAAGAATTAAAATAAAAAATATGGATATACTCACCCCTCTGGCGGCCCCTGGACCTTAGCAATGTAACCGGCAGCCTCCGTTCCTAAGAATGCATTGATTTTAGGACCCGCGATGACATCTCGGCTTGTGATTGGTCGCGTGAGTGGTCACATGAGCGGTCACGCGACCAATCACAAGCCGCGACGTCATCAAAGGTCCTTCACTCCTCATTCTTAGGAACGGAGGCTGCCGGTTACATCACTAAGGTCCAGGGGCCGCCGGAGGGGTGAGTATATCCATATTTTTTATTTTAATTCTTTATTTTTTACATGAATATGGATCCCAGGGCCTGAAGGAGAGTTTTCTCTCCTTCAGACCCTGGGAACCATCCAGGATAGCTTCCGATACTTGTGTCCTATTGACTTGCATTGGTATCGGGTATCGGTATCGGCGATATCCGATATTTTTTGGATATCGGCTGATCCCATCCGATACCGATACCTTTGAGTATCGGAAGGTATCGCTCAACACTATGCTAAGCACCTCCGTAACACATACACTCCTCAAGGACTTGTCTGGCTGCAACCTTACTCACTTTATATACACACTTTTTATATATACTGCACACTTACACAATCAAATAATATAGCAGAATCTCTGACAGCGCCTAAAGGAAATGATGACACTGTCACCATTACAAGACAGCAGTGAGGGAATGCATTGTTATATTATTAACTAGAGGGCAGAAAAGTGGAGAGGGGGACAAAAAAGTACAGCTCTGTGGGTCAAACAGGAAAAAACAGCTTTCTTTTAGTAGAGTGAAGGAGAGGGTAGTGAGGCTAGAGACACGATGCAGTGTGTGCTAGTACTTACTTCAAGTCCAGCAATGTGTGACTCTGGAGCACTCCCCCAGTCCTGCTAATACCAACCACAGAGCTGATAGCAGTGCAGGAGAGAGAGGGGATGCAATCCCTTCAGTTATTTCTGATAGCTCTTCTGCACTATTTACACTGCTCTCCTGGCCTCATTTACAAGTAGCCTAAGACTCCATAGCAGGTCTGTGCTGGTGGTCGTACTTACTGCTCTAAGGCTCCGGCAACAGTGTAGTGCAGTGGAGTAAGGATGGTTGTGCTGAACCTTGTCCCATTCTATCCAAATAATGCAGCTGCTTAGCTACCACCAAGTGGTGGGTCAGCACTATCACTCTGCTGCCTCGTTGGGTCCTTCATTTCTTTTCCCCTCACTGGCTTGGCTGTCTGGCTCTGACACCAGAACCATATTTTGCAATCCAAGCGCACGATGTGGCCTTCTTAGTAAGGAAAAGTGGAACTGCAGAAGACAGGGCAAATGGAGAGAGAAGAAGACTATTGTTTTGTCAATTCAGAACGCAAGTCCCAAGATAAGTGGTGGGGGAAAGTGGCATATGTGAAGAGTTTCAGTAGGAGTTAAACTTTAGGTGAAAAAGAAAGGTATTTGGTTCTCTGGTGCTGCAGTCTAAGCCTGCTCATCTTCTGTTCCTCACTAGGGTTGAGCGAAACGGGTCGTTCATTTTCAAAAGTCGCCGACTTTTGGCAAAGTCGGGTTTCATGAAACCCGATCCGACCCCTGTGCGTTGTCGGCCATGCGGTACGCGACTTTCGCGCCAAAGTCGCGTTTCAATGACGCGAAAAGCGCCATTTCTCAGCCAATGAAGGTGAACGCAGAGTGTGGGCAGCGTGATGACATAGGTCCTGGTCCCCACCATCTTAGAGAAGAGCATTGCAGTGATTGGCTTGCTGTCTGCGGCGTCACAGGGGCTATAAAGGGGCGTTCCCGCCGACCGCCATCTCACTGCTGCTGATCTGAGCTTAGGGAGAGGTTGCTGCCGCTTCGTCAGAAGCAGGGAGAGCGTTAGGCAGGGTCCATTAACCACCAAACCGCTTGTGCTGTAGCGATTTCCACTGTCCAACACCACCTTCGGTGTGCAGGGACAGTGGAAGCTACATTTTTTTTTTCTCTCAGTGCTGTAGCTCATTGGGCTGCCCTAGAAGGCTCCCTGATAGCTGTATTGCTGTGTGTACGCCACTGTGCAAACCAACTGCTTTTTTCAAAGCACATATCCTCTTGTTCCTTCCTTTCTGCAAAGCTATCTTTTTTGTTTGTCCACACTTTTTATTTAATTTGTGCATCAGTCCCCTCCTTATTGCTGCCTGCCATACCTGGCTGAGATTACTGCAGGGAGATAGTAATTGTAGGACAGTCCCTGTTTTTTTTTTTTTTTTTGTGGGAGATTAAGATTGGCATTTCTGCTAGAGTGCCATCCCTGTGTGTGCCATCTCTCACTCAGTGGGCCCTAGAAAGCCTATTTATTTTTTTGCTTGATTTGGGTTCTAAAATCTACCTGAAAAAAAATCACTACATCAATCAGTGGGAGAAAAATATTGGCCTCAGTCAGGGCTTGTTTGCCACTCCTGACTCCTGTGTGTGCCATCTCTCACTCAGTGGGCCCTAGAAAGCCTATTTATTTTTTTGCTTGATTTGGGTTCTAAAATCTACCTGAAAAAAAATCACTACATCAATCAGTGGGAGAAAAATATTGGCCTCAGTCAGGGCTTGTGTGCCACTCCTGACTCCTGTGTGTGCCATCTCTCACTCAGTGGGCCATAGAAAGCCTTTTTTTTTATATATATTATTATTTGGTTTCTAAATTGTCCCTGAAAAAAACATTTTATCTTATTTGGTTTCTAAAGTCTCCCTGAAAAAAAATTAAAAAAAAAAAAAACAGTGGGAGAATAATATTGCCCTTTCTGCTTGTGTGCCAGTCTTGACTCCTGGGTGTGCCATCTCTCTCTCTCAAATTGTGGGCCATAGAAAGCCTATTTATTTTTTTGCTTGATTTGGGTTCTAAAATCTACCTGAAAAAAAATCACTACATCAATCAGTGGGAGAAAAATATTGGCCTCAGTCATGGCTTGTGTGCCACTCCTGACTCCTGTGTGTGCCATCTCTCACTCAGTGGGCCATAGAAAGCCGTTTTTTTTTTATTATTTGGTTTTTAAATTGTCCCTGAAAAAAACATTTTATCTTATTTGGTTTCTAAAGTCTCCCTGAAAAAAAATTAAAAAAAAAAAAAAACAGTGGGAGATTAATATTGCCCTTTCTGCTTGTGTGCCAGTCTTGACTCCTGGGTGTGCCATCTCTCTCTCTCAAATTGTGGGCCATAGAAAGCATATTTATTTTTTTGCTTGATTTGGGTTCTAAAATCTACCTGAAAAAAAATCACTACATCAATCAGTGGGAGAAAAATATTGGCCTCAGTCAGGGCTTGTGTGCCACTCCTGACTCCTGTGTGTGCCATCTCTCACTCAGTGGGCCATAAAAAGCCTATTTATTTTTTTGCTTGATTTGGGTTCTAAAATCTACCTGAAAAAAAATCACTACATCAATCAGTGGGAGAAAAATATTGGCCTCAGTCAGGGCTTGTGTGCCACTCCTGACTCCTGTGTGTGTGCCATCTCTCACTCAGTGGGCCATAGAAAGCCTATTTATTTTTTTGCTTGATTTGGGTTCTAAAATCTACCTGAAAAAAACTCACTACATCAATCAGTGGGAGTAAAATATTGGCCTCAGTCAGGGCTTGTGTGCCACTCCTGACTCCTGTGTGTGCCATCCCTCACTCAGTGGGCCATAGAAAGCCTATTTATTTTTTTGCTTGATTTGGGTTCTAAAATCTACCTGAAAAAAAATCACTACATCAATCAGTGGGAGAAAAATATTGGCCTCAGTCAGGGCTTGTGTGCCACTCCTGACTCCTGTGTGTGCCATCTCTCACTCAGTGGGCCATAGAAAGCCATTTTTTTATTATTATTATTATTTGGTTTCTAAATTGTCCTTGAAAAAAACATTTTATCTTATTTGGTTTCTAAAGTCTCCCTGAGAAAAAATAAAAAAATAAAAAAACAGTGGGAGATTAATATTGCCCTTTCTGCTTGTGTGCCAGTCTTGACTCCTGGGTGTGCCATCTCTCTCTCTCAAATTGTGGGCCATAGAAAGCCTATTTATTTTTTTGCTTGATTTGGGTTCTAAAATCTACCTGAAAAAAAATCACTACATCAATCAGTGGGAGAAAAATATTGGCCTCAGTCAGGGCTTGTGTGCCACTCCTGACTCCTGTGTGTGCCATCTCTCACTCAGTGGGCCATAGAAAGCCTTTTTTTTTATATATTATTATTTGGTTTCTAAATTGTCCCTGAAAAAAACATTTTATCTTATTTGGTTTCTAAAGTCTCCCTGAAAAAAAATTAAAAAAAAAAAAAACAGTGGGAGAATAATATTGCCCTTTCTGCTTGTGTGCCAGTCTTGACTCCTGGGTGTGCCATCTCTCTCTCTCAAATTGTGGGCCATAGAAAGCATATTTATTTTTTTGCTTGATTTGGGTTCTAAAATCTACCTGAAAAAAAATCACTACATCAATCAGTGGGAGAAAAATATTGGCCTCAGTCAGGGCTTGTGTGCCACTCCTGACTCCTGTGTGTGCCATCTCTCACTCAGTGGGCCATAAAAAGCCTATTTATTTTTTTGCTTGATTTGGGTTCTAAAATCTACCTGAAAAAAAATCACTACATCAATCAGTGGGAGAAAAATATTGGCCTCAGTCAGGGCTTGTGTGCCACTCCTGACTCCTGTGTGTGTGCCATCTCTCACTCAGTGGGCCATAGAAAGCCTATTTATTTTTTTGCTTGATTTGGGTTCTAAAATCTACTTGAAAAAAAATCACTACATCAATCAGTGGGAGTAAAATATTGGCCTCAGTCAGGGCTTGTGTGCCACTCCTGACTCCTGTGTGTGCCATCCCTCACTCAGTGGGCCATAGAAAGCCTATTTATTTTTTTGCTTGATTTGGGTTCTAAAATCTACCTGAAAAAAAATCACTACATCAATCAGTGGGAGAAAAATATTGGCCTCAGTCAGGGCTTGTGTGCCACTCCTGACTCCTGTGTGTGCCATCTCTCACTCAGTGGGCCATAGAAAGCCATTTTTTTATTATTATTATTATTTGGTTTCTAAATTGTCCTTGAAAAAAACATTTTATCTTATTTGGTTTCTAAAGTCTCCCTGAGAAAAAATAAAAAAATAAAAAAACAGTGGGAGATTAATATTGCCCTTTCTGCTTGTGTGCCAGTCTTGACTCCTGGGTGTGCCATCTCTCTCTCTCAAATTGTGGGCCATAGAAAGCCTATTTATTTTTTTGCTTGATTTGGGTTCTAAAATCTACCTGAAAAAAAATCACTACATCAATCAGTGGGAGAAAAATATTGGCCTCAGTCAGGGCTTGTGTGCCACTCCTGACTCCTGTGTGTGCCATCTCTCACTCAGTGGGCCATAGAAAGCCTATTTATTTTTTTGCTTGATTTGGGTTCTAAAATCTACCTGAAAAAAAATCACTACATCAATCAGTGGGAGAAAAATATTGGCCTCAGTCAGGGCTTGTGTGCCACTCCTGACTCCTGTGTGTGCCATCTCTCACTCAGTGGGCCATAGAAAGCCTATTTATTTTTTTGCTTGATTTGGGTTCTAAAATCTACCTGAAAAAAAATCACTACATCAATCAGTGGGAGAAAAATATTGGCCTCAGTCAGGGCTTGTGTGCCACTCCTGACTCCTGTGTGTGCCATCTCTCACTCAGTGGGCCATAGAAAGCCTATTTATTTTTTTGCTTGATTTGGGTTCTAAAATCTACCTGAAAAAAAATCACTACATCAATCAGTGGGAGAAAAATATTGGCCTCAGTCAGGGCTTGTGTGCCACTCCTGACTCCTGTGTGTGCCATCTCTCACTCAGTGGGCCATAGAAAGCCTTTTTTTTTTTTTTTTTTTATTATTTGGTTTCTAAATTGTCCCTGAAAAAAACATTTTATCTTATTTGGTTTCTAAAGTCTCCCTGAAAAAAAAATAAAAAAATAAAAAAACAGTAGGAGATTAATATTGCCCTTTCTGCTTGTGTGCCAATCTTGACTCCTGGGTGTGCCATCTCTCTCTCTCTCAAATTGTGGGCCATAGAAAGCCTATTTATTTTTTTGCTTGATTTGGGTTCTAAAATCTACCTGAAAAAAAATCACTACATCAATCAGTGGGAGAAAAATATTGGCCTCAGTCAGGGCTTGTGTGCCACTCCTGACTCCTGTGTGTGCCATCTCTCACTCAGTGGGCCATAGAAAGCCTTTTTTTTTTTTTTTTTTTTATTATTTGGTTTCTAAATTGTCCCTGAAAAAAACATTTTATCTTATTTGGTTTCTAAAGTCTCACTGAAAAAAAAATAAAAAAATAAAAAAACAGTGGGAGATTAATATTGCCCTTTCTGCTTGTGTGCCAGTCTTGACTCCTGGGTGTGCCATCTCTCTCTCTCAAATTGTGGGCCATAGAAAGCCTATTTATTTTTTTGCTTGATTTGGGTTCTAAAATCTACCTGAAAAAAAATCACTACATCAATCAGTGGGAGAAAAATATTGGCCTCAGTCAGGGCTTGTGTGCCACTCCTGACTCCTGTGTGTGCCATCTCTCACTCAGTGGGCCATAGAAAGCCTTTTTTTTTTTTTTTTTTTTATTATTTGGTTTCTAAATTGTCCCTGAAAAAAACATTTTATCTTATTTGGTTTCTAAAGTCTCACTGAAAAAAAAATTAAAAAATAAAAAAACAGTGGGAGATTAATATTGCCCTTTCTGCTTGTGTGCCAGTCTTGACTCCTGGGTGTGCCATCTCTCTCTCTCAAATTGTGGGCCATAGAAAGCCTATTTATTTTTTTGCTTGATTTGGGTTCTAAAATCTACCTGAAAAAAAATCACTACATCAATCAGTGGGAGAAAAATATTGGCCTCAGTCAGGGCTTGTGTGCCACTCCTGACTCCTGTGTGTGCCATCTCTCACTCAGTGGGCCATAGAAAGCCTTTTTTTTATTATTTGGTTTCTAAATTGTCCCTGAAAAAAAACATTTTATCTTATTTGGTTTCTAAAGTCTCCCTGAAAAAAATAAAAAAAATAAAAAAACAGTGGGAGATTAATATTGCCCTTTCTGCTTGTGTGCCAGTCTTGACTCCTGGGTGTGCCATCTCTCTCTCTCAAATTGTGGGCCATAGAAAGCCTATTTATTTTTTTGCTTGATTTGGGTTCTAAAATCTACCTGAAAAAAAATCACTACATCAATCAGTGGGAGAAAATTATTGGCCTCAGTCAGGGCTTGTGTGCCACTCCTGACTCCTGTGTGTGCCATCTCTCACTCAGTGGGCCATAGAAAGCCTTTTTTTTTTTTTTTTTTATTATTTGGTTTCTAAATTTTCCCTGAAAATAACATTTTATCTTATTTGGTTTCTAAAGTCTCCCTGAGAAAAAAAAAAAAAAAATAGGTGGGAGATTAATATTGACATTTGTGCTTGAGTGACAGTCCTGCGTGTGTGGCATCTCTGTGATTTGGTGCCACAGAAAACAGAGTGTGTAACATTGTGCCTGATTTTCCTTGTGGTCTCACCAACCTGTTAAGGGATATTGAAATCATACTGAAGTTATAGCTCACCGTGTAAGTTGTTTGACAGCAACAAATAAAGTTACTTTGGTTAAGTTTTTAAAACAATGAGGAAGTCTGGTGCAAGAGGTCGTGGCCGTGGGCGTTCATTGTCAGCTGGTAATGATGGTAGTGGTAGTGGAGCATCAGGTGGTCGTGGGGATAAAAATATTCCACCTAAGTCTGGAGCTGTGGAGCCAGTTTCGTCGTCTGGCTACACAAGGCCTCGAAAGCTCTCTTTTCTGGGAGTAGGAAAACCGCTTTTAAAGCCGGAGCAGCAACAGCAAGTTTTGGCTTACATTGCAGACTCAGCCTCTAGCTCTTTTGCCTCCTCTTCTGAAACTGGTAAATGTAAAAGCAGCGCGTCGCTTGTGGATGTTCACGGTCAGGGACAAGTCGCTTCCTTGTCCTCTTCAGCAAAAACTACAACAAGAGAGAAGGATGCAGCAGGCGACACAACGGGTTACTCCATGGAGCTCTTTACACATACCGTCCCTGGCATAGAAAGTGAAACACTTAGCAGGCCATGCCCATTACAAGTAGATTCTGACGTGGAGTGCACTGATGCACAGCCACAGCCAAAGTACTATGCTGCTCTTTTGACTCAGACCACAACATTGCCCTCTCAGGGTACTGATCCACAATCAGACCCTGATGAGACTATGTTGCCCCGCCACGAACGCTATACCACCGACCGACACAGTGACACAGACGAAGTTGCACACGAGCTCGAAGAGGAGGTAATAGATGACCCAGTTGTTGACCCCGATTGGCAGCCATTGGGGGAACAGGGTGCAGGCGGCAGTAGTTCAGAAGCGGAGGTGGAGGAGGGGCCGCAGCAGGCATCAACATCGCAACAGGTTCCATCTGCCGGGCCCCTATCTGGCCCAAAACGCGTGTCAAAGCCAAAACCTGTTGGAGGACAGCGTGGCCACCCGGTTAAAGCTCAGTCTGCAATCCCTGAAAAGGGATCCGATGCTAGGAAGAGTGCAGTCTGGCATTTTTTTAAACAACATCCAATTGATCAGCGCAAAGTCATCTGTCAAAAATGTTCAACTAGCTTAAGCAGAGGTCAGTATCTGAAAAGTCTCAATACTAGTTGCATGCATAGACACTTAACCACCATGCATTTTCAAGCCTGGACTAACTACCAAACGTCCCTTAAGGTTGTAGCACCCTCGGCCAATGAAGCTAGTCAGCAACGCAACATCCCTTCCGTCACTGTAAGGCCACCATTTTCCGCGCCACCGGCAGTATCTGTGCAGGTTTCTTTGCCAGCCAAAAGCAGTCAGGGTCAGGGAATCACCAGTTTTGTAGGAGGAAATATTGCATCTAGGGCACCGGCAGAAACAATACCGTCTCCAACCGTCTCTCAGTCTGCCATGTCCACCGGCACACCCGAAAGTTCCATGATCTCCAGCTCTCCAGTCCAGCTCACACTACATGAGACTCTGGTTAGAAAAAGGAAGTACTTATCCTCGCGTCCGCGTACACAGGGTTTTAACGCCCACATAGCTAGACTAATCTCGTTAGAGATGATGCCCTACCGGTTAGTTGAAAGCGAAGCTTTCAAAGCCCTGATGGAGTACGCTGAACCACGATACGAGCTACCCAGTCGACACTTTTTTTCCAGAAAAGCCATCCCAGCCCTGCACCAGCATGTGAAACAGCGCATCATCCATGCACTCAGGCAATCTGTGAGTACAAAGGTGCACCTGACTACAGATGCATGGACCAGTAGGCATGGCCAGGGACGTTATGTGTCCATCACGGCACACTGGGTGAATGTGGTGGATGCAGGGTCCACAGGGGACATCAATATCGGGACAGTTGTGCCTAGCCCACGGTCTAGGAAACAGTTGGCTGTAGGCGTTCGCACCCCCTCCTCCTCCTCCTCGTCCTCCTGCAGAAGCTACAGCTCTTCCACAGACTGCAGTCGGCCAACCACTCCATCGGCAGATGACACTGTTGCACACCAGTTGTCCCATTATGGGCCAGCTACTGGCAAGCGTCAGCAGGCTGTATTGGCTATGAAGTGTTTGGGCGACAACAGACACAACGCGGAAGTTCTGTCCGAGTTCTTGCAACAAGAAATGCAGTCATGGCTGGGCACAGTAGATCTTGAGGCAGGCAAGGTAGTGAGTGATAATGGAAGGAATTTCATGGCTGCCATCTCCCTTTCCCAACTGAAACACATTCCTTGCCTGGCTCACACCTTAAACCTGGTGGTGCAGTGCTTATTGAAAACTTATCCTGGGTTCTCCGACCTGCTCCTCAAAGTGCGTGGACTTTGCTCACATATCCGATGTTCGCCTGTACACTCCAGCCGTATGCAGACCTATCAGCGGTCTTTGAACCTTCCCCAGCATCGCCTAATCATAGACGTTGCAACAAGGTGGAACTCAACACTGCACATGCTTCAGAGACTGTGCCAACAGAGGCGGGCTTTTATGTTTTTGTGGGAGGATACACATATACGGGCAGGCAGTAGGATGGCAGACATGGAGTTGTCAGGTGTGCAGTGGTCGAAGATACAAGACATGTGTCAAGTCCTTCAGTGTTTTGAGGAATGCACACGGCTGGTTAGTGCAGACAACGCCATAATAAGCATGAGCATCCCCCTAATGTGTCTGCTGATGCAAAGTTTGACGCACATAAAGGATCAGGCGTCTGCACCAGAGGAAGAGGAAAGCCTTGATGACAGTCAGCCATTGTCTGGTCAGGGCAGTGTACAGGACGAGGTAGCGGGCGAAGAGGAGGTGGAGGACGAGGAGGATGATGGGGATGAGTATATTTTTAATGCGGAAGCTTTCCCGGGGGCACTGCAAATTGGTTGCGTGGCAAGGCCGGGTTCTGGTTTTTTGAGGGACACAAGTGACGTAGATTTGCCTGAAACTGCCCCTCAACCAATCACAACCGGAGATTTGACAACTGGAACTTTGGCCCACATGGCGGATTATGCCTTACGTATCCTAAAAAGGGACACACGCATTACGAAAATGATGAACGATGACGATTACTGGTTGGCCTGCCTCCTTGATCCAAGCTATAAAGGCAAATTGCAAAATATTATGCAACATGAGAACTTGGAACTAATATTAGCAACCAAACAATCAACTCTTGTTGACCGTTTGCTTCAGGCATTCCCAGCACACAGCGCACGTGATCGTTCTCACATGAGCTCCAGGGGGCAGCAGACTAGGAGTGTTAGGGGTGCACACATCAGAAGTGGCGTTGGACAGAGGGGTTTTCTGACCAGGTTGTGGAGTGATTTTGCTATGACCGCAGACAGGACAGGTACTGCTGCATCAATTGAAAGTGACAGGAGACAACATTTGTCCAGTATGGTTTCTAACTATTTTTCATCCCTTATCGATGTTCTCCCTCAACCGTCATTCCCATTTGATTACTGGGCATCAAAATTAGACACCTGGCCAGAATTGGCAGAATATGCATTGCAGGAGCTTGCTTGCCCGGCAGCAAGTGTCCTATCAGAAAGAGTATTCAGTGCTGCAGGTTCAATATTAACCGAAAAAAGGACTCGTCTGGCTACCCAAAATGTTGATGATCTAACATTCATTAAAATGAACCACAACTGGATTTCGAAATCTTTTGCCCCACCTTGCCCGGCCAACACCTAGCTTTCCTATGAAAAGCTCTTGCCTGTGGACTACTGTGAATTACTTTTCTAATGTCTAATTTGCTGCAGCTGTATGTCCAGCATACGACATGTTTACACCTCCCTAAATGGCCAAACTCACCACACAGGGCCGTGGTATCGCTACTTGGCGCAAGCACCCGTGAGACTGCTGTTTGTCTGAAGAGGTGGGTGTGCTCGCTTTTGGTCGACGGCATTGCTACTGGGTCCCTCATAGTACAATAAAGTGTCTCTGGCGGTGGTGGTGCGCACCCAACGTCAGACACACTGTTGTAACATGAGGGGCCCTGAGCCTGTACCGCCGGCCACAAGAGAGTTCACCCACCCCCAGGTCAAACATTGCTGTAACACTTCCACAGTTATCTCTCGCACTTCCACCAATGTTTTGTCTATGCGCTGACATCCTTCCATACCTGCCACTGACAATACCATTGTGTTGACATGTATGATGGTACTTAACATAGTCAGGGGCAGTGTCCTCTATTTACCACAGTAAATACTTTGCGCTAAATTAATAGGTCTGAAACAACACAGAGGATCCCACCCCTGAACCTAATGATTGCACCCTTTAGTGTTTTTGTTATGTTTTAATGCGAGACATTCACATTTATTTGTTGTTTTTTGACTACTAACTGGCAGACACTCATATTACAATCGGCCTCCGTTGACCAGACCACTGCTGCCCGTGTACCCCTGGAACCAATTATAAAGTGCCTACAGCCAGCCCATTTTATAATGTTAGGCCTTCGAAGCCTGTCTGCGGTCCCTCCTTCCACTAGGCCTCCACTCACCTGACCACTGCTGCCCGTGTACCCCTGGAACCTATGTTACAGTGCCTACAGCCAGCCCATTTTAGTATGTTATGCCTTCGAAGCCTGTCTGCGGTCCCTCCTTCCACTAGGCCTCCACTCACCTGACCACTGCTGCCCGTGTACCCCTGGAACCTATTTTACAGTGCATAGAGCCTATTTTTTTATTTTATTTAATATTAATAAAGCCATGGTGGACTACGCTGTACCACGCTATGAGCTACCCAGTTGACAATTCTTTTGCGAGAAAAGCCATCCCACCCCTCCACCAGCATGTTAAAGACCACATTGTCCTTTCATTCTGTCAATCTGTGAGTCCAAAGGTACACCTGACAACAGACACATGGAGCGGTAGGCATGGCCACGGAAGGTTACGTGTCCTTTGTGGCGCAATGGGTTAATGTATTGGATGCATGGTCCACACAGGGGACAGCCTGGTAAGTCTGTCTGCAGTCCCTAATTCAAGTTGTCCTCAACTGAATAAAGCTGAGCTTCTACCTTCTGGCTCTGATTAACTGCTGTATTTTAAAAAATTGGTGGTTCCGGCCTACTAACGGTGTCTGCCCCTCCCTGGTGTTGTCCTCAACTGAACAAAGCTGAGCTTCCACATTCTGGCTTTCGGCCTATACTATCAGATATTAAACTGCATTTGGCCTACTAGTGTGGTTAGGCCCTTGAAACAGTGTCTGCTGCTCTTGGGTTTGCTACTCCACTGAACAAAGCAATGCCGCCTGTTTAGTCCTGTTACCAATTTTGAACTGCATTTAGCCTACTTTATTCTTTGGCCCTATATCTGTTTCCTCCTCATCCTGCCCATTGCCCAGCCACTGCTAGATGAGTCTGCTGGTACATTGACCTAGACCACTACATTCCCCTTGCACTCTACACAGCCAGAATCTGACCCTGCTGAAAGGAAGGTTCCCCTTCCGGCACATTATACCACCTTACACAGGGACAAAGAGGAAGGTGCAGATGAAAGTGCAGGTTCCTTCATCAGGTGGGGGGGGGCATACTCGTTGGCGACGTCACTGGCACAGGGCCCCTCAGAGTACGCAAAAGTGTCGCTGCTGGTGGGAGGCGCCCCCGCCATGCAAACACACCGCCGTACTTTGAGGGGCCCTGTGCCAGTGCCAATGCGAACGACTGGGCCCCCCCTGCTTGCTCAGGATCACAGCACTTGCAACGTTGAAATACTTACCTCTCCCTGCTCCACCACCGTGACGTAGTCTGCATTTCCTGGGCCCACGAAAAACTTGAGCCAGCCCTAATCCCCCCACAACATTTGCCAAATGACCCCCAATTTCCTATGCCCAACTATTATTATAAAGTTAATTAAGATTGACAAGCTTCAGAAACAAGAATGGATGTTTTTGGCATTAAAATGGGCACTGTAGGTGTTTTCCTGGCCTCCACTCACTGCCGACTATGCTTCCCCATTGACTTGCATTGGGTTTCGTGTTTCGGTTGATCCCCGACTTTTAGCGATAATCGGCCGACTGCACTCGACTCGACTCTGGACAAAGTCGGGTTTCACAAAACCAGACTCGATCTTAAAAAAATGAAAGTCGCTCAACCCTATTCCTCACCTCTCCAAACTGACTCTTTGGAGGTAATATAAGGTGCCAACATTTCCCTGCCTGCTGACTGCAAACTGACTGTTTGGAAGCAATACAGGAGCCCACATTCAGTAAGGAAGATACAGGGTTGCTTTACTCTTTACCCCATGTTCTGTTGGATGGAGATGGAAGGAGGCTAAATCAGGCATGCAGCATATGTGAAGAGAGAGACTGTTGGGGTCAGGGGCCCTCCGGAGGATCCACCAATTCCCTGGTGGATCAGTCCATGACTGCTGACAAATCATAAGCAGGCAGCAAATCAATGGAAAAAGAAGAACATGCACACACAATGTTTTAGAACAGGCTCAGAGTGAGACATGTTTTGACAAACAGTCTGCTCTCCTTAATGATGGCATGTTCTGGATCACAGCAGTTGTGAGTGTGATTAACTGACAGCTTTCAGCTTTAATCTCTTAAAGTGAACTTGACACCTGACTGATACATGCTGCCTAATCCCTTGAATGATAGGTCTCTCACTACACATGGATGCAGTGAGGGAAAGATGTATCACTCCAGATCAGTAGGCAGGGAAGAGATGCTGGAGAAACACTTGTCCGACTAGTCCGCCATTCAGTTTGGTCCATGGCGGCTATTACAGTTTTTTTCCCTGAAATTCAGCAGTGTTTCAGGGTTAACTATATAAATGGCTGAAATCATACAGCCACAGTGTGATACATGCTGCCTGTGAGTTCTGGAGCACTTATGCTCTAAAGCATCTTAATGAATTTGTCACCTCTTACTCCACAAAATCCATTCATTAGAACTGGCATATAAAATGCAAGTCTTAGTAAATGAACTACAAATGTTTTCTCTGAGAAGAGTTGAACAAAGAGATGATTCTGGCAATCATGATCTGACACTTACTGGATGAATAAAATGATCCACTGTTAAACACATTTGTGAAGAGGTCACAACCTCAATGCAGTCAGTAGCGGTCAAACCAGTTATAAGATCCTTAAAAAATGTGCCATTAGCAATTTATTGTCTGGTTCTGAAGACAGATTCTTGTATAATGATAGCAAAGAAAGTGATACTAGCGAATGTGGAGAGCTGAGCTTTTTTAACACTCAAAACAGTGAAAATGAGTTTTCAGACTTTCCTGACTACTAGTATAGAGCTTCAAAACTAACATTTCTTCTTAGTCAATGCTAAAGTGTGGCATCTCCAAAGGTTTGAGAGTAATAAGGCTGAGTACTAAATTTTTTTCACAAGCATTGTGGTTAAAGAAGTTTTATTTTCCTTATTTGTCAATGAGAAGTTAGTTTCTCTTCTCTATGTTCTTGACATTTTAAGTATTTAGGCTAGGTTCACATTGCATTAACAGCAGCCCGTTCAACACATGCGTTAACGGGCTGCTGTTAACGCAAGTACCGATATGTCATTGCGCTAGCGCAGATAGAGCTAGCAGATGCTCTATCTGCGCTAGCGGTGACGGACCCAGAAACGCTGCAGCCGGGGTCCGTCACTCAATGACGGCACATAGCTAGCGCACGCCCATTGTGGGCGTGCGCTAGCGATGAGTCCGACATAGGACTTAATGGCGGCGTTAACGGACTACATTACACTGCGTTATGCCGCGGTGTAACGTAGTCCGTCTAATGGACACATATAACGAAATGTGAACCCAGCCTTATTCTATTAAATATATTAACAGGCTATTTGATTTGAAAAACCAACGTTAATATTTTTCCCCAAAACCTGTGTATATATGCAAGTACTGTAAGTGTGTATTGTTAATATACTCACCTACCACTGCATCCTCCTGGATCCAGTGTCTGTTTACTCCTATTTATCACCACTCCTCTGAGGTCACCACTAGTGATGAGCGACTATACTCGTTACTCGAGATTTCTCGAGCATGCTCGGGGGTCCTCTGAGTATTTTTTAGCGCTCGGAGATTTAGTTTTTCTTGCCATACCTGAATGATTTACATCTGGCAGCCAACATAAGTACATGTGGGGATTCCCTAGCAACCAGGCAACCCCCCATGTACTTATGCTGGCTAACAGATGTAAATCATTCAGCTGCGGCAATAAAAACTAAAACTCCGAGCACTAAAAAATACTCGGAGGACCCCCGAGCATGCTCGAGAAATTTCGAGTAACGAGTATATTCGCTCATCACTAGTCACCACTCTTCATTATCTCCAAGTCACACTGCACTGTGTGACTCGTCAGTGGCTTTAACAATGTAAGCCTATGAAGAGTCTGAACTAAGTTCCTTTAGGCTAATGCAGCATCCCAGAGTCCTGGTCGTTGCAGTACTGATGCTCCGCCGCTAAGGGGAGTGATGGTACGTCTGATGGCACTGAAGGAGTTCATCTGACCAGGTATCACAGACACCAATACACTTCATAGTCTGGCCTCCAGGGGGAGCAAAGGGCGCTATGTATTAGGCCACTCATCACAATCTGGTAAAACTGGGGGTTAGATAGAAAGTTAGGACAGCAGCTGACTGGGTTGGAACTAGGCAACATCCTGTGGCAGAGGGTGTTGTAGGGGAAGATTCAGGGGGGTCCTTGTCAGGGGTGGGATCCTGACAGAGGCCTAGCGAACAGGAAAGAACGTTAAGGAACCGTGCCTGCACTACATCGCTGCGGTATCTCAAGAAAGGACAAGAAGCGAGGTTTATTGTGGAGAGTGAGAAATGAGATCAAAGCAAAAAGGAGATAACACCAGTAGGAGTCATGCTGTAAGATCGAGGCAACATCCTACTGAGGCGCGTAGCCGGTGGCCGGAACGCCGAGGAAGTATTAAGCTCCAAGCATTACTTCAAACCAATGGCAGGACAGTTAATTATAGGTTGGCTGTCTCACCTAAATCACCTAAGCAGACATAGGGGGCAACTGTGGGAGAGGGGTGTCACTAGGGTCCCGGAAGAACGCCAGGCTTACCCGTCATATGGGTGCGTCCTATCCATATCATCTAGGGGGACGGAGAAGAACGTCAGAAACAGACACAACAGTTGTGAGGACTATCCTGTGGTGCTCAGCAGGGAAGTACTACAACACACAGGTGCTAGAAGGTAGGCACATATTTCCACCTGCAAAGGGAACTCTGGAGGTGCCATCTGACCGGCCGGTCTCAGACAGCCCTGTTAACCGTACTCTGGATTGAGGACCTTGAAGCCTTCAGTAAAGAGGTAAAGAGACTGCAACCCTGTGTCCTCATTACTCATCGTGATCTGCACCATGCACCACCACTTACAACTTTCATTGGACGCCCCTTAGCAGGGTCACAGACCGGGTCTAGCCACCATGACAACCCAAGAACTGAGACAGAGAAGCCCGGTACCGAGTACCCCGCGGCTCTGCATCTGGGGGCGCTCCAAACTTGGCGTCACGAACAGGATGTACTTAAGCCTGAAGAATCAGGTCATGTGTGCCTTGGAACTGTGATTTATTGTGCTTGGACTGTGACTCCTTGCGAAGACTGTGTATTGCTGCTTGCGCCAGAAGTTCCCGCCAAAACCACCACCATTGCAGTGCCAAGGGGAGCGCAGGAGAAGAAGAAGGATGTGGAAGTGGGCGTAGACAAGCTGAAGAGCGCGAAAGACAATGGCCGCCCAGTCTAAGTATTTCTGTACCATGAGGACGTGTCCGTCAGTGGCCGAGATCTGCCTCCTGATTCTCAATGGTGGGCAGAGGCAGAGAAAACTAAACCGCCCACAAAGGAGAGAGCGGGAAAAAGACCAGGAAGTGACCCATGTGGAGGATGAGATGGCTGACCACTCGGACTCAGAATGTGGGGTTGAAGTGGAGAACTCCCCCAACTACCCGGAGGAGCGTAGAGGCCCCATCTCCACAGCCAATGCGGATCTTCTGCAGCTCAAAATGGAAGACTTGATCGGACAGCTTCTCCAGCTGCGGGTGGAGGCCAAGACCGCACCTCAGGTGAAAGCAGTGGGAGAGCCCCCGACCTCGGCTCCTGCATCGCTGTTCGAGTTGCTGTCGACGTCTCCACCGATGTCACCGCCAGTGGAACCAGCCACGAGGGAGGACGTTCCACCGGCCGGTAAGCTCGTCGACCCTGCCCCGCTAGCAGAGGACCTGCTGATAGGCCCAGTTGCAGTGCCACCTCCCCCTGGGACCTATCGGCTCCAGAACCTCCTTCCCTGGGACCAGGCCACAGGCATGGAGCAAATCCTGAAGCCCCCGATCTCGCCAGTCACCCTGCCAGGTGCGGTCTATGCTGAGCGCACGATGTGCCGCTGGGTGAACCCCAGGTCCATCTTTATGGGGTTCCCCGGGGTGGCAACCCAGGAAGGAGAGATGGTGACGGCCCTCAGCTGGGAGGAATACCAGGCCCAGCTAGAACAGCAGAGGAAAAAGAAGGAGAAGGCGTACCAGGCCGGGCTGGAGGCCCATCACCAGAAAGACTTGGCAGTGAAGGACCAGGCCCGCAAGGACCCCAGCGCTCATCAGGCCCCGCGCAGGCAGGGCATCGTCATCGCCTTTAGGCTCTGTGGAGGCTGGGGCTTTATTAAAGAGCCGGGCTTGTATGCCGAAGTGTTTGTCAACCGGAGGGATGTCGAGTCTCACCTGAGGGAGGGTCATCCAGACCGAGACCTGAACCCAGGGGACGAGGTCACTTACACCCGGCACTTTCGGGAGAAGGGGTGGTTCGCTTTGAACGTCCATAGGAGATGAGGCACAATGACACCCCCAACCAAGGTGCCAGTACAACAGTCCCCTGTGGTGAAGACGCCTTCCTGCGACCGATCCACCGTTACTACAAAGACCACGGTGGTTACCCCAACTTGTACTGTGGTAAAGACCACAACCTGCACCGTTGTTACCACCACCGCTGTGGTGGCCGGAAGCTTGGCCGCAGTGGTAACTGGTGCTCACGCTGGTGCCGGAACTAAAACGGTGGCTACCCAGACCCCTGTCTGGGACAATCAGTCAGAATGAGATCTAAAGTTCTGCAAATGTAGATAGTTAACTGTTCGTCTTTTTGTGTTTTTCTGCTGCTATAACCCGACCAGGGTTATCTCTTAAAGGGATCCCTTAGTTGACCCGGGATCCCTATTTTGCCTTTTTGTTTTGTTTACCACTGTTTTAAAGACTACCGAATCATGGACGGTGAATGGTTCACAAACTGCTCTGTAAATAGTTTGCACCCTCTTAAGGGTGCCCCCTACTGGTTTTACAAGAAAGAGAACTCTTTGCGAAGAAACTGTTCCTGGAAACAGCATCGGAGTTCCTGCTTTACACGGACTTGCAACATGAGTAGTTGCACTACCTCAAAGAGACTTGGTTCCCTCTTAAAGGGAATGTTCACCAGTTGCATTCAATATATAATGTTGCCTTAAAGGAGAGTAAATAGAAATAATGTTTTACATAGAAAAGTTATATGTAGCCAGTTAGTTAATTATAGAAAATGTTTAATAATGTGCTAGAGAATGAGGACAGGAAAGTGAACCCATAGGGGTTAGTGGGTGAGTCCTCCTAGGAGCCATAAAGAGATGGCTCAGTGATCCTGTACTAAGAAAGAGTCA
Source organism: Ranitomeya variabilis (assembly GCF_051348905.1). Classification (NCBI taxonomy): domain Eukaryota; kingdom Metazoa; phylum Chordata; class Amphibia; order Anura; family Dendrobatidae; genus Ranitomeya; species Ranitomeya variabilis. The sequence continues at coordinate 556,360,022 of NC_135234.1, forward strand.
GTAGGCCTGGGCAGATAGACAGGTGGTCCTGCATAAGACAAATCAGAGAATAAAAAGAAAATATTGCACTTAGAAGAGAAAAATGAAGAAAAGTTAATTTGTATTTTAGGAGTTTTACCATAGGCCTTTAGTAGATTCAGCTTACACGTCCTTAGAGGCAAAGTTAAATTATTGTTCAGCATTTGCACTCAGTAGAATACCCGGTTGGGTAATAGAAGTTATTTATAGTGTGTTATTTAAGATATTTAACCATGTTTGTAACATTCAAGAGTCCTCACCTCCCATAAAGGGAAGCACTGTTATTTCCACTTATTACTTGTTTATTGCATTTCAAAATTTGTATGTCTTTTGCTGACATGTATTGTTGTTTTCTTCCCAGTCCGGGAGTACTGGATTTAACCGGGGGGAGTGCAGCGCCCCAGAATCCTGGTTGTTGTAGTACTGATGCTCCGCCGCTAAGGGGAGTGATGGTACGTCTGATGGCACTGAAGGAGTTCATCTGACCAGGTATCACAGACATCAATACACTTCATAGTCTGACCTCCAGGGGGAGCAAAGGGCGCTATGTATTAGGCCACTCATCACAATCTGGTAAAACTGGGGGTTAGATAGAAAGTTAGGACAGAAGCTGACTGGGTTGGAACCAGGCAACATCCTGTGGCAGAGGGTGTTGTAGGGGAAGATTCAGGGGGGTCCCTGTCAGGGGTGGGATCCTGACAGAGGCCTAGCGAACAGGAAAGAACGTTAAGGAACCGCGCCTGCACTACATCGCGGCGGTATCTCAAGAAAGGACAAGAAGCGAGGTTTATTGTGGAGAGTGAGAAACGAGATCAAAGCAAAAAGGAGATAACACCAGTAGGAGTCGTGCTGTAAGATCGAGGCAACATCCTACTGAGGCGCGTAGCTGGTGGCCAGAACGCCGAGGAAGTATTGAGCTCCAAGCATTACTTCAAACCAACGGCAGGGCAGTTAATTATAGGTTGGCTGTCTCACCTAAATCACCTAAGCAGACATAGCGGGCAACTGTGGGAGAGGGGCGTCACTAGGGTCCCAGAAGAACTCCAGGCCTACCCGTCATACGGGTGCGTCCTATCCATATCATCTGGGGGGACAGAGAAGAACATCAGAAACAGACACAACAGTTGTGAGGACTATCCCGTGGTGCTCATCAGGGAAGTACTACAACACACAGGCGCTAGAAGGTAGGCACAAATTTCCACCTGCAAAGGGAACTCTGGAGGTGCCATCGAACCGGCAGGTCTCAGACAGCCCTGTTAACCGTACTCTGGATTGAGGACCTTGAAGCCTTCAGTAAAGAGGTAAAGAGACTGCAACCCTGTGTCCTCGTTATTCATCGCGACCTGCACCACGCACCACCACTTACAACTTTCATTGGACGCCCCTTAGCAGGGTCACAGACCGGGTCTAGCCACCGTGACAACCCCAGAACTGAGACAGAGAAGCCCGGTACAGAGTACCCCGCGGCCCTGCATCTGGGGGCGCTCCACTAACATTGTAAAAAAGATTTATATACAGTTAGCCAGATAGTCTGAAGAGCTGTAACATAACTCAGAAGAAGAGCAGTACAGAGCTTGATACCAGAGAAGGTGATGTAGGTGATTACATTAGCATGCTCACACTACAGTACATACATATCTACACCATTTTAGCGGAAAAAGACAAAAACAGTGCTACTTATAATCAGGTGCATCTTATAGTCCAAACATGCAGTATTTTTTTTAGCTTTGTATATTTATACCTGGAACTGATTTAAATTTAAATTCTTTTGAACACTGCAAGCAAGTACTTGCTTGCAAGTAGTAGCAAGTTGGTCTTTCAGATCTTGAGTTACTGGGCCAACTTATGTAATCATAGAAAAATATCTTCTTGCATTTAACTTGAAAGTTGTTGCTTATAAAATCACCCTAAAGCTGGAAAGAAGTATGACATGATTTATTTTTATGTCATTTTCTTTTTCATTCTAATACTCTGCCTCATTCTCCACTCAATATAATGTTTGCATCCTTTGTGACAGAACCAGGGGAAAAAAGTTTTAAGGAGTGCACATTTTACCTTTGTTCCTTTTCCATTTTAAGTCAGCAGCCAGGAGGTTTTGTAGCAAGGAAACTGCATTTTACTTTTTAAGGGGTTTATGTAAGACCTTGTTAACCTTATAATGACCTTCAATACACCTTTTCAGTAGTTATTCAGGATCCTAGTATCTCCTTGTTACTGCACTAAGGAATTTGTGAATAGCACATCCCAGGAGGAGCAGGTTGAGCTAGCCTCAGCTGTAGAGTAAAGTTAATGCCCTTCATCACTACAGTCAATGCGCTTCATCAGCCACAATCAGCGCTAATACCGAACATTGTCATTTAACCCCCTAAATACCACTGTAATGATCAACTAAAAAAAAAATTGACTGATCACTTATACCTCACAGCATATGGCTTAATAAGAAAAAAAAAAAATAATAATTCTGAACTGTGTTTTATTTGTTTATTCTTGAAATTCAAATTTGCCAGCTTTGCCAAATTAAAAATTGATTTTAGGCGAATACATCTGAGCAAATTGCACAATTAATGAACCTTTCGTTGCTTGCAAAATATATGAAGTTCCCCACACATTTTTAAGCTCTGTATTGCAAACCCAGCCTTTTTAATGTCCAAATGATTTCAACCTATATGGTTAGGGGATAATGGATGGTAACCAGAGATAACCAACAGTATAAAACTACCAGCTGTCAATGGGCCTCTGAGGAATCATTGGTAACAGCAGATGAGTAACAACAACCTTCTCCTAAACCCTAACTAAGGTTTATGCTATAATATAATTATAGGTCATTTGAATGTTATTGAACACTGAGTTGTGTTTGAAGTTATCTACAGACCAAGATTAATATTTTGGGTACACTGCTATTAATGATTTCTATGGTCATCATTTTACTGTAAATGGAATGATTAGTAGACTGATTATTTTTTATTTATTATACATTTTTACACATACATTTTTATGTTTTTTAATCGTATTGTATGTAATTGTGACATTATTGTTGGACTGTATAAAAGTCATGTGTTTCCTTTTGTTTGTATGGGCCTGATGAAGAGGACAGGCCGTCCTTGAAATGTGTAGCCAGATAAACAGCTTTCACAACCTGGAGCTGACTTGTAGGTGTGTTCTCCCTATGCAGCCCTGGATGATACCGCTCCTTGTTTCCTCTTTTTCCACTACGTAGGCAAAGGCAAAGAAAGTCATTTGCGTCAAACGGTTGTCAAATCTTAACCTTTTATTTGTGTTTTTTTTTTCCTTATTTATTTATCAACCAAAATTAAGGCCTTGTTCACACGATCCTTTTTTCGCTGCGGATTTTTCAGGTCCTGATTTGTGAAACCCGCAGTGCAAAACCTGCGGTGGTTTTCACTGCGGTTTTCAGTCCTTTTTCTTCTGCGGATTCCACTGCGGGTTTCCAGCTGCTTTTTCCTATTGGTGCAGGTGGAAACCCGCTGTGGAATCCGCAGAAAGAATTGACATGGTACTTCTTTTTTTCCGCAGAAAATCAGCACGGATTTTCGTGCGGAAAAAAGGATCGTCGGAACAGCGTTTTTTTTTTTTCCATAGGGTAACATTGTACTGTACCCTGCATGGAAAAAGGATGCGGATCCGCAGCCTCAAATCCACTGTGGATCCGCAGCAAAAACCGCATCGTGTGAACATAGCCTAAGGGTATGTGCACACGTTGCGGATTTCTTGCAGAAATTTCCTGAAGAAAACCGGAAATTTTCTGCAAGAAATCCGCATTTTTTTTTTTGCGTTTTTTTTCCGTTTTTTCGCGTTTTTTTAGCATTCTGCAAGCGTAATTAGCTTGCAGAATGCTAAAGTTTTCCAAGCGATCTGTAGCATCGCTTGGAAAACTGACTGACAGGTTGGTCACACTTGTCAAACATACTCTTTGACAAGTGTGACCAACTTTTTACTATAGATGCAGCTTATGCAGCATCTATAGTAAAAGATAGAATGTTTAAAAATAATAAAAAAAATAAAAAAATGCTTATACTCACCCAGACATCTCCTCAGCGGCGTCCGTTCCTCTTCCTATAGCTGGTCTGTGCGCACAGGACCTTCCGTGACGTCACGGTCACGTGAGCGGTCACATGACCGCTCACGACCAATCACAGGACAGTGACGTCATCGGCAGGTCTTTCACCGCACACCAGCTACAGGAACCGAAGCGACAGCGTGCAGTGGAGGCGGGAAGACATCGAGGGTGAGTATAGGACTATTTTTTATTTTAATTCTTATTTTTTGACTACTTATATGGTGCCCAGTGCGTGGAGGAGAGTCTCCTCTCCTCCACCCTGGGTACCAACTGCACATAATCTGCTTACTTCCCGCATGGTGTGCACAGCCCCGTGCGGGAAGTAAGCAGATCAATGCACTCCTAGGTGTGCGGAATCCCCTGCAATTCTGCATTTTAATGAACATGTTGCTTTTTTTTCCGCGATGCGATTTTTTCGCGGGAAAAAAGGCTACATTTGCACAAAAAATGCGGAATACACTTAAAATAATAGGAGGCATATGTAAGCGTTTTTTTCGCGTTTTTATCACGTTTTTATAGCGAAAAAACGCGAAAAAAACGCGAAAAATACTTAACGTGTGCACATGGCCTAAAAGTCATTTAAAGAAACCTTAAATGCTAGGTTGCAAGTTTCTGATAAGGAGGATTTGTGGATAATCTGCGCAGCTTTTCTTGTCCTGAAGAAGTCTGTAGTACTTCGAAATGCATTGACTAAATGAAGAAAAAAGGCATGTCCTCTCTTTCAGGATTTGGTTTTATCATATGGGATACCAGCAGCAAATCCTCCTTATCTGTGTTTTCCCAGTCTGATGACCTGCAGCAGCTGGATGTAAAAGTGATTAAAATGTTACATATACACAATTAAATCAGGTTAATATAACCTTATTTAAACATCCACATCTTCCTTGGATAAAACCTTACTCCTCTGCCTTTTTCCTCCTTGTTTTATTAGGTTACATAGTAAGGTAAATGTAGGTTAATGAATATGCAGCAACAACGGCAGTACAGCGGTTGGGTAAATGATATCTAGTGTAGTCAATTATAACAGGTATCCTAAAAGCAAAAAAAAAGACCTGTGTCATTACAAAATATGATAGAACCAGAAAATCTAGGCAAAATTGAGTCCAAATAGCAAGCACCTGCAACTGGCATCTGTGATGAAGTGCATGTGTGCGCATATAATATTAGACTTCTGGAGCAATTAAATAATGAGCAGCACACTTTGATAAACACTTGTGTTTAACTTTCAGGATTAGAATGATTTTTCTTTAAAAAACCCAGCGCGTTTCAAAACACTGATCGCACTTTCATTTACAAACATAAACAAACTTTGAATTCAGAATTAGGATTAAGTAGCAAGATCTGCAATGACTGGTTTAAGACTACATTTGCTCACTGTCACAGTTTGAAAAGACAAAAGAAGCTGCTGTTAAGGTGTTGCTGCTGTTTATCGCAGAAGTAATTCACAGTCACACACTGAGTGGTGATGATGAGACGCTAAAACAATTGACTGTATATCACTTGCATCTTGGATCTATATTCACAAGCTGAGACTGTCACTTCCATTTTCAATATGGTAAATATTAGATAGAAAAAGGGAATGTGTAATTAAAATTAAACTTTTATTCCATATAAATTTAAGAATATTTTAAAATGTTTTCATACATCAAATTCGGATGTATATTGGGGCACAGTGTGACGTTACAGCCAGTGTGGTCCACTAAATCCCGGCTAGTGGTAGATATAGAAATATCAAATGAAATCAATTAGGATTCTTGACTGTTGTCCCTTTAAATTATTAGTCAAGTCAATTCTCATATTGTACAGGGTGCCGAATCTTATGGTGACAATAGGGTAGGTGTGCCTAGTGACCATGTGTCGATCTACAAGCACTATAACAGATATACACACATCATATTGGTTAGAATACTATCAACACCAATTAATATTGAATCCTACCCTATTGCTATATGACTCGGCACCCTGTACAACATGGAAATTAACTTTGCTAATAATTTAAAGGGACAATAGTCAAGAATCCCTGTGGTGGTGGCAAATGGGGTTAATATTTGTGGTGTTGATGTCACCTTTTTATTGTCCGGTGACATCAAGCCCATGGCTTAGTAATGGAGAGGCATCTATAAGATGCCTGTCCAATATTAATCCTACAGTTATATTGTAAATAAGCACACAGCAAGTATAAAGTCCTTTATTTCAAATTAAAAAAATACAGTTTTACTTTTTTATTAACCAAGAAGTATCATTTCTCCTTGCGGAGATCGACATGCTAAGCATGCCGAGATGAGGTGACTTAAAGCAACAATGCTCCTCTGGGTAATATGCTAATTATGCAAATTGTCTCTTCAGAGAGGAGGAGAGCTAGAACTCTAGTGCCACCTATTAGAAGGTAGCAATCCTACAAGTCAATGTTGACCCTTTAACGAGCCTTGTCACATGACTTAGGATAATAGCCAAACCAGTATCTCAATTTGCAGACACTGTGTTTCGGGGTACTGCCCCTTGTCAGTGCAAAGCAGAGATCTGGTTTGGCTGTGTGAGAGGCGTCAGACCGTTGTCTAAGAAGTATTGTTTCTCCTTGTGGAGATCAAAATGCTAAGCATGCCGAGATGAAGAGACTTAAAGCCGCAATTCTCCTCTGGGTAATATGCTTTTTTATTAAAAAATATTAAACACAGTTATACTCACCTAACACCCACTCCATTTTAACCTTGGTCTCCTGTAAAAAAAACATAAAATAACAAACAGCAAAAATACTCACTGAAAGCCCAATTCCACTGAATCCAACATCTCCTGAAAAAATTAATAATATAAAACAACCATATTCCTCACTTGTCCATTGTTCTGTCTCATGCCATAATCCATAACTGGAGATAAACAGTTTTCAACCTAGACGGTGCCAAGATGCGACCATCCAGGCTGACAACCATTGGGGAATGAGTTGCTGCAAGCTTAGCCTCAGATGCCATTGACGTTACCACCAGTCACTGATGCTGCATTCCCAGCCGGGACCCTAAACTGCGGGGACCTCGCTAACACAGTGAGAAAAAAGTCTCAAAGTGCAGTGATGAGTTCAGGGAGAATTTGTTTTTTCCTTACTATTTATTTAGAGCGCAGGCGCCAGCTGGTGGAGGTAGTAGTTCCATCAACTGATGCCAGTGATCAAAGCTGTGGTCTCATGCTGTCATTACTGGTGGTAATGATTTTACCACTGATAAGAGGTAGTGTTTGCCACACTGTCATGCACATGACAGCGTGGCAAACATTGGGTGTTCTGGTCTCCCCATTCAGGTGAAGGGGCTCGGGAGCTGTTCTGGTACCCAAACAAAACCTTTTTTTAACTGTTCACAGATTCCAACGAACATGAACATCCAGTGGTTCACACATCTCTAGACAGGACGACTGCACCTAACTGAAGAGAGGATGGATGAGTCATGTATTGTGAGATTTTAAACAACCACCTCTTTACCTCAGTTAGAGCACTGAAGAAGGGTTGTGACTGGATAGTCCAGCATTACATTGACCCAAAACACACAGCCAGGACAACAAAGGATTGTCTTCTTAAGAAGCATTTCAAGATCTTGGAGTGGTCTAGCCAGTCTCAAGACCTGAACCCAACAGAAAATCTTTGGAGGGAGTTGAAATTCAATATCGCACAGTGACAGCCCCGAAACCTGAAATATCTGAAGAAGATTTGTATGTAGGAGTGGGCCAAAATCCCTGCTGCAGTGTGTGCAAACTTGGTCAAGAACTAAAGGAAATATCAGACCTCTGTAACTGCAAACAAAGGTTTCTTCACCAAATATTAAGTTTTGTTTTTCTATAGTATCAAAATACTTATTTCTTACAATAAAATTCAAATAAATTATGTAAAAATCATACAATGTGATTTTCTGGACTTTTTTTTTACAGATTCTGTGTCTCACAGTTGATGTGTACCTACGATAGAAATGAAAGACTAGGTCATTCTAGATGTAAAAACTTGCAAAATTGTCAGTGTGTCAAATATTTATTTTCCCCACTGAAAATAGATTTATACAAACCAATATATGTATATTTCAATGAGTAATAATTAAGATTCTATGTTGCTTATTTGGACAATGATGATCTTTATTAAAATATTTTGCAAGTTTTGCATATTTTAAAGCATTTTGCATGCTCAAGCACTGTTAAATATTGCTTATATTTCGAAACAAGACAGATGTCTAATGAACATTGTCAGTGTGTCATCTACAAACTAATTGCAATTTATAGATTATATTTAAATTATTATTTACTTTATTTTTTTGAAGGTTGTGCTTACTGATAAGGCTGACAAGGCAACTATACTCTGTTATTCTTGTAATTCTACTAACAAATTTGTCTTGCAGATCTCATTCTTCAGAATTATGTTTTTTCTTTTTCATGCATTTTTTTAAACTTATTTACCCCTTCTGCCATGCAGCACTGGAGTTATTGGATCAAATCCCACCAAGAACAACATACTGTATGAAATGAGTTTGTATGTTCCCCCATGTTTGTATGGGTTTCCCCCAAGTACTCTGCTTTCATCCCACACCTCAAAGACAGTCTTTGTGAGCCCCAGTGGAGAGAGTAATAATGATATCTGTATAGCACTATACAAATGGTGCAATATAAGCAAGTAAAGTGAATAAAATAATAAAATGAGGAATTTTGTCTTTTTCTGTCTTGTTAGGTGCATGTGCTTTCTTTAATAGGCAAAGGCACGTCCGGGTATAGTGATTGGTCCAAGAAACACAATGCCAAGTTTAAAGCGAACCTGTCAAGTCATACATGTTGCCCAATCCGTGAGTAGCATGCACTTGCTGTGTTATTTCAGGCAGGTGTGCTTGACTCTGAAATGCTGCAGTGTTCCAGAGAAAAACATACTTCAACAGCAGCCGGGAACCGAGACTGCGTTGTAGTCTACTCTGACCGACGTGTTCCCACCCACTGCTCTATTTATAGGTCTCTGCCCATAGACATACATTATTCACTATGCCACAAACCTTGTTCCAGTTCAGGGCATAGAATATGGCGAGGCACACTTAGCGGTGCTCTTCCACTACGTGTCTCATTTGTTTACATGCGTGTCTTCATGAATCAAGAGCGTCTGCTCCAAACGCCTCCTTATCAAGATTGGTGAGAATATCCCAGGTCTTTATCACTTGTCCCGTTTTCTTTCTCATATTTTTATATTTATATTTGCGGTGAAGCCTGCATATTTTTTCTTTAAATATATACTTAGTATACATATTTGCAGTAATTGATTTTTTTATTATCCCCAGTTTGGTTCAGGGCTGTTTCATGTTACTTTGGAAAAAACATTGAGCAACCATCTTAGAGCTGAAGGGAGATCTGGGTATTGGATGAAAGATTTTGTCTTTGTGTTCATGCCTGTAATATTTACCATGCAGAAGTTGCAGTCATCAACATGGTTTTGAGGTTCTCGTCACACCATTGAAACTCCAAAGCTGAGACACTTTCTCTGACCCTTAGGCCAGGTGCCCATAATCTGGTGAAACAGGCCAGAATATATACCGTCCCAGACTAAACCTTGGGTTAAATTGGCCTAGGCCAGAGTATACCCCAGGTATATTCTGGCCTAGTCGAAAGTATACCATGGGGTATATTCTGGCCTATGCCACATTATACCCCTCCAGGCCAGAATATACCCCCTGGTGGTGTAAAATAGCCTGGGCCAGACTATGCCAGGGGTAAAAGTGGCCTAGGCCATAGTATACCCTAAGTATATTCTGGCCTAGGCCAAAATATACCCCGTGTATGGCCAAAATATACCCCGGGTATATTCTGGCCTAGTCCAAATTATACCCTGGGTATATTCTAGACCAGGCTAAATTATACCCCTCCAAGCCCGAATACTGGTGTGTTTCTCTTGCTCACCCACCTAAATCACATAACAGTTTAGGACAGGGACACACAGTGACTTTGTATGCGATTATTGCATACAACTTTTTATCCGTGGCCTTAGACTAGCAAGTCCTTGCTACAATATAAACGTTTAAAGGTAAACACTAATAACATTAAAATGGTCATGCCTATTTTTAAGATAAAGTGCATGTTCTGTTGTTGACTGCAGATTGAAGCTTGCAGGATATGTCAACTAGTAATGAGCGAGCACTAAAATGCTTGGGCTCTCATTGCTTGGGTCAAGCAATTTGCGATACTCAGGTACTCAGACAGAACAACGAGCCCAATGTAAGTCTATCAGAAACCCAAGCATTTTTACCGCAATCCCCTGGGGGTCCTTCTACGGTCTAAAAATGTCTAAAAATGAGGGAAACACTGCTCAAATGACAAGGGAACATCATGGGGATCACCCATGGAAGCATTTCTGACTCCTAGGTCACAGCTGTAAGCAATGTTGTCAGAGTTTTGCGCCATTTTTACAGGTTCACCAAAAAACATACAAAAACTAAACCAAAATGGATTTTGCTGGGAAATCTGTTAAGGAACATCCTTTCCAGGGTATTGACTTGCATATAAAGGCAAAATAATTAACCCCAAGCAAAAATGTTACTCCACCACTTGGGCTATGTTCACATGCAGCGTTTTTGATGCATTTTTCAACTTTAACATTGCTTTCAACCAATACAAATGCATTCACTGGGAAATGTCATTGTAACATTTAACAACCTTGGCTGGCCATGTGGTGTGTGACACATAAGCAGATACTTCTTGTTTCATTAATGAAGGAGGGACTTTTAAAGTTACAGAGCTTATTTTTAGATGGGCACAGGTGGCATTAATATTCTTAAAGGGCCATTATTAAAAAGTGGGTCTCCTATACTGTTAGTGCCTATGCAGTGAGTGGCTGCGCTGCTGAAAATTAGGATGCACCCCATTACCCCTTTCACAAGACGTACAGGAGGGCCTCCTGAAAAAATGTTGCATTGAATGCAAGGCTTGCCCTGCACCAAATTTACATGCAACCCAATAACCATTTCAGCAGATGTACTTGAGGGCCACATGACAAAATTGTTCCCATTAGAAGAAAGTGTGTCTCCCATACTTTTGGCTTCTGCATTGAATGCAAGCCATGGCCTGCCCCAAAGTTACATGCACCCCAATAACCCTTTGAACCCAGGTAGTGGATGTCCACAGGAAAACCCATTTCACATTATGTATTTGTTACTCCCATAGTGTTTGCCTATGCAGTGAATGCAAGGCCTGCCAAAAATTAGGAGGAACCCCAATAACCCTTAGAAGAGAAGGACAGGTGGGCCTCCTGAAAACAATGTTCCCATTATTAGGAAGTGGGTCTCCCATGGTGTTTGCCTATGCAGTGAATGCAAGGCCTGCAAAAAATTAGGAGGCACATCAATAGCCATTGAAAGAGACGTAGAGGTGGACCTCCTGAAAACAATGTTCCCATTATTAGGAAGTTAGTCTCCCATAGTGTTTGCCTATGCAGTAAATGCAAGGCCTGCCAAAAATTAGGAGGCACTCAAATACCTCTTGAAAGAGACTTGGAGGAAGGCCTCATAAAAAATGTTCCCATTCTAAAGGAGTGGATCTCCTGTACTTGGAATGCCCATACACCTTTCAAAAAGACACTGTATTGGAGGTTATGTTTCGCTTTTATCATTTGGTGGTGTAGAGAAATTTGGCCCAACCCAGCCCTTGTTCATTTTTATAAGAGTCACCCTGTCTGCACTTTAAATTGACAGGTGAATGCACTTATCTGTTATAGTTCCACCAGCAGCACTAAAAATACGCTCTGACAAAACACTAGCGGCAGGGCAGGCTGTCATGATTCTCAATGGCGAGAGAACATAGCCCAGCATATATGAGAACTAGCTCTTGGAAGATGGAAACTATACTGACCATGAACTAAACCTGCCGCACAACTAGAAGTGGCCGGGTAGCATGCCTACGTTTTTTAACCCTAGATGCCCAGCGCCAGCCGGAGAACTACCTAATCCTAGCAGAGGAAAAGACAGTCCTGGCTCACCTCTAGAGAAATTTTCCCAAAAGGCAGACAGAGGCCCCCACATATATTGGCGGTGATTTTAGATGAAATGACAAACGTAGTATGAAAATAGGTTTAGCAAAATCGAGGTCCGCTTTCTAGATAGCAGGAAGACAGAAAGGACACTTTCATGGTCAGCAGAAAACCCTATCAAAACACCATCCAGAAATTCCTTTAAGACTCTAGCATTAACTCATAACACCAGAGTGGCAATTTCCGATCACAAGAGCTTTCCAGACACAGTAACGAAACAGCAGCTGTGAACAGGAACAAAATGCAAAAACACACAAGGACAAAAGTCCAACTTAGCTGGGAGTTGTCTAGTAGCAGGAACAAGCACAGAAGGCTTCTGATTACATTGTTGACCGGCAAGAAACTGACAGAGGAGCAAGGTTATATAGCGACTCCCACATCCTGATAGGAGCAGGTGAACAGAGGGGATGATGCACACAAGTTCAATTCCACAAGTGGCCACCGGGGGAGCCCAGAATCCAATTTCACAACAGTACCCCCCCCTCAAGGAGGGGGCACCAAACCCTCACCAGAACCACCAGGGCGATCAGGATGAGCCCTATGAAAGGCACGGACAAGATCGGAGGCATGAACATCAGAGGCAGTGACCCAAGAATTATCCTCCTGACCGTATCCCTTCCATTTGACCAGATACTGGAGTCTCCATCTGGAAACACGAGAGTCTAAGATCTTTTCCACAACGTACTCCAACTCACCCTCAACCAACACCGGAGCAGGAGGCTCAACGGAAGGCACAACCGGTACCTCATACCTGCGCAACAATGACCGATGAAAAACATTATGAATCGAAAAGGATGCAGGGAGGTCCAAACGGAAGGACACAGGGTTAAGAATCTCCAATATCTTGTACGGGCCGATGAACCGAGGCTTAAACTTAGGAGAAGAAACCCTCATAGGGACAAAACGAGAAGACAACCACACCAAGTCCCCAACACAAAGCCGAGGACCAACACGACGACGGCGGTTGGCAAAAAGCTGAGTCTTCTCCTGGGACAACTTCAAATTGTCCACCACCTGCCCCCAAATCTGATGCAACCTCTCCACCACAGCATCCACTCCAGGACAATCCGAAGATTCCACTTGACCGGAGGAAAATCGAGGATGAAACCCCAAATTACAGAAAAACGGGGACACCAAGGTGGCAGAGCTGGCCCGATTATTGAGGGCGAACTCCGCCAAAGGCAAAAAAGCAACCCAATCATCCTGATCCGCAGACACAAAACACCTCAAATATGTCTCCAAGGTCTGATTAGTCCGCTCGGTCTGGCCATTAGTCTGAGGATGGAAAGCAGACGAAAAAGACAAATCTATGCCCATCCTAGCACAGAATGCCCGCCAAAATCTAGACACGAATTGGGTCCCTCTGTCAGAAACGATATTCTCAGGAATACCATGCAAACGAACAACATTTTGAAAAAACAGAGGAACCAACTCGGAAGAAGAAGGCAACTTAGGCAAGGGAACCAGATGGACCATCTTAGAGAAACGGTCACACACCACCCAGATGACAGACATCTTCTGAGAAACAGGCAGATCCGAAATAAAATCCATCGAGATGTGCGTCCAAGGCCTCTTCGGGATAGGCAAGGGCAACAACAATCCACTAGCCCGAGAACAACAAGGCTTGGCCCGAGCACAAACGTCACAAGACTGCACAAAGCCTCGCACATCTCGTGACAGGGAAGGCCACCAGAAGGACCTTGCCACCAAATCCCTGGTACCAAAGATTCCAGGATGACCTGCCAACGCAGAAGAATGAACCTCAGAGATGACTCTACTGGTCCAATCATCAGGAACAAACAGTCTACCAGGTGGGCAACGATCAGGTCTATCCGCCTGAAACTCCCGCAAGGCCCGCCGCAGGTCTGGAGAAACGGCAGACAATATCACTCCATCTTTAAGGATACCTGTGGGCTCAGAATTACCAGGGGAGTCAGGCTCAAAACTCCTAGAAAGGGCATCCGCCTTAACATTCTTAGAACCCGGTAGGTACGACACCACAAAATTAAACCGAGAGAAAAACAACGACCAGCGCGCCTGTCTAGGATTCAGGCGCCTGGCAGACTCAAGGTAAATTAAATTTTTGTGGTCAGTCAATACCACCACCTGATGTCTGGCCCCCTCAAGCCAGTGACGCCACTCCTCAAAAGCCCACTTCATGGCCAAAAGCTCCCGATTCCCAATATCATAATTCCGCTCGGCGGGCGAAAATTTACGGGAAAAAAAAGCACAAGGTCTCATCACGGAGCAGTCGGAACTTCTCTGCGACAACACCGCCCCAGCTCCGATTTCAGAAGCGTCGACCTCAACCTGAAAAGGAAGAGCAACATCAGGCTGACGCAACACTGGGGCGGAAGAAAAGCGGCGCTTGAGCTCCCGAAAGGCCTCCACAGCATCAGGGGACCAATCAGCAACATCAGCACCCTTCTTAGTCAAATCAGTCAATGGTTTTACAACATCAGAAAAACCAGCAATAAATCGACGATAAAAGTTAGCAAAGCCCAAAAATTTCTGAAGACTCTTAAGAGAAGAGGGTTGCGTCCAATCACCAATAGCCTGAACCTTGACAGGATCCATCTCGATGGAAGAGGGGGAAAAAATGTATCCCAAGAAAGAAATCTTTTGAACCCCAAAAACACACTTAGAACCCTTCACACACAAGGAATTAGACCGCAAAACCTGAAAAACCCTCCTGACCTGCTGGACATGAGAGTCCCAGTCATCCGAAAAAAACAGAATATCATCCAGATACACAATCATAAATTTATCCAAATAATCGCGGAAAATGTCATGCATAAAGGACTGGAAGACTGAAGGGGCATTTGAAAGACCAAAAGGCATCACCAAATACTCAAAATGGCCCTCGGGCGTATTAAATGCGGTTTTCCACTCATCCCCCTGCTTGATTCGCACCAAATTATACGCCCCACGGAGATCAATCTTAGAGAACCACTTGGCCCCCTTTATACGAGCAAACAAATCAGTAAGCAGTGGTAACGGATATTGATATTTAACCGTGATTTTATTCAAAAGTCGATAATCAATACACGGCCTCAAAGAGCCGTCTTTCTTAGACACAAAGAAAAAACCGGCTCCTAAGGGAGATGACGAAGGACGAATATGTCCCTTTTCCAAGGACTCCTTTATATATTCTCGCATAGCAGCGTGTTCAGGCACAGACAGATTAAATAAACGACCCTTAGGGTATTTACTACCCGGAATCAAGTCTATGGCACAATCGCACTCCCGGTGCGGAGGTAGTGAACCAACCTTGGGTTCTTCAAAAACGTCACGAAAGTCAGACAAGAATTCAGGAATCTCAGAGGGAATAGATGATGAAATGGAAACCAAAGGTACGTCCCCATGAGTTCCTTTACATCCCCAGCTTAACACAGACATAGCTCTCCAGTCGAGGACTGGGTTATGAGATTGCAGCCATGGCAATCCCAGCACCAAAACATCATGTAGATTATACAGCACCAGAAAGCGAATAACCTCCTGGTGATCCGGATTAATACGCATAGTCACTTGTGTCCAGTATTGTGGTTTATTACTAGCCAATGGGGTGGAGTCAATCCCTTTCAGAGGTATCGGAGCCTCCAGTGGCTCCAAATCATACCCACAGCGTTTGGCAAAGGACCAATCCATAAGACTCAAAGCAGCGCCAGAGTCGACATAGGCGTCCGCGGTAATAGATGACAAAGAACAAATCAGGGTCACAGATAGAATAAACTTAGACTGTAAAGTGCTAATTGAAACAGACTTGTCAGGCTTCTTAGTACGCTTAAAGCATGCTGATATAACATGAGTTGAATCACCACAATAGAAGCACAACCCATTTTTTCGTCTAAAATTCTGCCGCTCGCTTCTGGACAGAATTCTATCACATTGCATATTTTCTGGCGTTTTCTCAGTAGACACCGCCAAATGGTGCACAGGTTTGCGCTCCCGCAGATGCCTATCGATCTGAATAGCCATCGTCATGGACTCATTCAGACTCGCAGGCACAGGGAACCCCACCATAACATCCTTAATGGCATCAGAGAGACCTTCTCTGAAAATCGCCGCCAGGGCGCACTCATTCCACTGAGTAAGCACAGACCATTTGCGGAATTTTTGGCAGTATATTTCAGCTTCATCTTGCCCCTGAGACAAGGACATCAAGGCCTTTTCCGCCTGAAGCTCTAAATGAGGTTCCTCATAAAGCAACCCCAAGGCCAGAAAAAACGCATCCACATTGAGCAACGCAGGATCCCCTGGTGCCAATGCAAAAGCCCAGTCTTGAGGGTCGCCCCGGAGCAAGGAAATTACAATCCTGACCTGCTGTGCAGGGTCTCCGGCAGAGCGAGACTTCAGGGACAAAAACAATTTGCAATTATTTTTAAAATTTTGAAAGTGAGATCTATTCCCCGAGAAGAATTCAGGCAAAGGAATTCTAGGCTCAGACATAGGTGCATGAACAACAAAATCTTGCAAATTTTGTACCTTTGTGGCGAGATTATTCAAACCTGTAGCTACACTCTGAAGATCCATTTGAAACAGGTGAACACAGAGCCATTCAAGGATTAGAAGGAGAGAAATAGAGGAAGGCTGCAGTATTGGCAGACTAGCAAGTGATTAAATTAAGAGCACACTCAGAACTAGAGAAAAAAAAAAAAAAAAAAATTGTAGCAGACTTCTTTTTTCTCTCCTTTCTCAGCCAGTAATTTAACCCTTTTTTGGGCCGGTCAAACTGTCATGATTCTCAATGGCGAGAGAACATAGCCCAGCATATATGAGAACTAGCTCTTGGAAGATGGAAACTATACTGACCATGAACTAAACCTGCCGCACAACTAGAAGTGGCCGGGTAGCATGCCTACGTTTTTTAACCCTAGATGCCCAGCGCCAGCCGGAGAACTACCTAATCCTAGCAGAGGAAAAGACAGTCCTGGCTCACCTCTAGAGAAATTTTCCCAAAAGGCAGACAGAGGCCCCCACATATATTGGCGGTGATTTTAGATGAAATGACAAACGTAGTATGAAAATAGGTTTAGCAAAATCGAGGTCCGCTTTCTAGATAGCAGGAAGACAGAAAGGACACTTTCATGGTCAGCAGAAAACCCTATCAAAACACCATCCAGAAATTCCTTTAAGACTCTAGCATTAACTCATAACACCAGAGTGGCAATTTCCGATCACAAGAGCTTTCCAGACACAGTAACGAAACAGCAGCTGTGAACAGGAACAAAATGCAAAAACACACAAGGACAAAAGTCCAACTTAGCTGGGAGTTGTCTAGTAGCAGGAACAAGCACAGAAGGCTTCTGATTACATTGTTGACCGGCAAGAAACTGACAGAGGAGCAAGGTTATATAGCGACTCCCACATCCTGATAGGAGCAGGTGAACAGAGGGGATGATGCACACAAGTTCAATTCCACAAGTGGCCACCGGGGGAGCCCAGAATCCAATTTCACAACAGCAGGCCAGGACCTCCAAGGCATAGAGAGCCAGTTCATGCCACGTGTCCAGCTTGGATACCCAATAATTAAAGGCACAGAGGAATCACAGAGGAATCACAGAGGACGTTGGTAAGGTCAGCAAGGTACTCCCTCAGCATCTTTCTAAATATTCCATTCCTTGTGACAATACCACACGCCTCAGGGTCAGGGCAAAGGGAAGGTCTGAGAAAACTGTCCCAGAACTTTGCCAGTGTTCACCTGCCTCTGCTGGATTGGAGTTGTGTCTCTCTCGCCTGTACTCCTTGGTTGTCCAATGCACTGTGACATCGGCCACTAGCATTTTAAGATAGGAATTTTTTTAATAATTAAGCAACAATGGCCCTCTGGTACTACACCCTTTTAGTACACCTGTCTGCCCCGGAAGAAGAGATTGAAAATTATCCTTGTAGTGTGGGTCTAGAACTTTCACCAACCAGTAATGAGTGTCACCATAAATTTTCATAATGCAAGGGACAAGGGAAAGGCAGCACAACATAAAGTCAGCCATGCATGCAAGACTTATAACTCCGGAGAAAAAAAGAGCAATCAGGTATAGAAAAAGAAAACATTTTATTAATGAATAATAAACAGAACAAAATACAATAAAGTGCATAAAAAGTAGCAGGAGAGGACCCAAAGGGAAACCGCAAGACTCCAAAAACTGAGTGCCCAGACTTTTAGACGCACAGCACAGGTTCAGCTCTCAACCTAGCATAAAGTGCATAGTGCATAGTGCAATAGCGCTGCCGCATCTAGGCAGCATATCCACTTGTTGCCCCATCAGTAACCGCATAGTGCTGCGAAAATATAATAATACATAGCCCATAGGGGTGGAATGCTTACCAGGCAGTAAGTTTAAAGGAGTCCCGGGCCGGGTGTGCGTGTCCCGACGCGCGTTTCGCGGGTAACAGACCCCGCTTTCTCAAGGGAATATATTAATAACCCAGGCAGGACCTTAAATTAGCCTCTGACCCGACATGTGACATCATGCCGGCCAATCACAAGTGGGATTAGCGGCGCATGCGCACCGCGATTACCAAACACTCGGCCAGAGAAGCAGAGCGTCATCGTCTTCACATGAGAGAGGGGAGGAGGAGCAATCCCCCGTCTCACGGAAGAGGACACAGACGCGCCGCTCCACAGCCGAATGCCGGCACCGCAGCACGCATGCGCACCCCCACTGTGCCACCACTGTAGAGTATATGTACACAGAAAAAATGTCTGAAGGTACCAAGTATAAATACAGTACATATAAATACAATGCCAAATAGGAATACAATATGCTGATTCAAAGATGGTCTGGAGTGTACAGCATCACATGATATTCCGTCCTTTATGCATATTCAGATACTCCAGAATTAATAGCGGAAGATATAGGCGATATAATGGTGGACAGCCATATCCAATGGAGATGTTAAGCCTGGGATGACAAAAATTATAAAAAATAAACAGACAAAAAAAGTTAAAAACAGTAAATTAAAAACAAAAATCACACACCCAAACCCCAAGGGGAGAGCAAGAAGACAGGAATAATGATTTTTCATTATTTGAAAAGGAGTAAGTATAACTATATATATACGCCAAGATTGCTCATAGGAAAGAGGAGAACGAGAGTGACTCATTTAGTCCTTTTGGGGTCATGGTGTCTAAAGCCACAATCCATTTGGCCTCTACCTGTGCAAGTAGTTTTTTATAATTCCCCCCTCGAATCCCCAGATGAATGACATCAATGCCCCGCACCAACAATGATGTGGAATCACATCCATGAAATTGCCTAAAATGGCGCGGGATAGTCTTGAGGAGGGATAAATCAGTCACTGTCCTGGCCGCGCAAATGTCCCGCACGTGCTCACGCACACGTACTCTGAGTTCTCTTGATGTCAAACCGATGTAAATTTTAGAGCAACCACACGTGGCATAATAGATGACATTGGTGTTCCCACACGAAATACGGTGCCTAATATCGAATTCTCTTTTGCCATCGGATGATTTAAATGTGGAGCACCGCAGGACATTCGCGCATGCCAGGCAGTGACCACAGGGTATGGATCCAACAGTGGGCCCTCTGGACCCGAATGGGTTGACTCTAGATGGAACATAATGACTTTTCGCCAGAAGGTCTTTTAGGTTTTTAGATCTCCTGGCAGTCATCGAGGGACCCATCCCTAATGATGTTTGTAGGGAGGGTTCGGCCCCTAAGATGGACCAATGTTTTTTGAGAATATTTTGCATCTCCTCCCATTCATGGTTGTAGGTCGAGATATACCTAATTGGGCTGTTGTCGCGGGTCCCTTTTCTCGTCCTTGAGGGCTGTAGTAGGTCATTACGGAAGGTCTCTCTAGCCCTTTTATAGCCACGTTTGATGCATCTATTCGAGTAGCCACGCGCGGAAAACTGTGTTTTGAGAACAGCACACTGGCTCTCGAATTTTGCATCTGACGAACAAATCCGCCTCATCCTCAGGAACTGACCAACCGGGACGGCCCTAATCGTAGATGGATTGTGGGCAGAAGATGCATGGATAAGTGCATTAACCGATGTTGGTTTGCGATAAACATCCGTCTGGATGCTACCAATTTATAGATTTCTATTTAAAACCTTTGGTGGAAACACTTCCATCTTATGTACGTGATACGACGGACGCCCTGGCGAGGGTTGATGGCATTCTTGTGGATCATGACACGTTGCTGGTGACAGCAGATGTAGAAAGCCTATATACTTGTATTAACCATCAACACGGTATTGAGGCTGTCCGCCTCTTCCTCGGGGCGTCCAACCGGGACGGCCCTTTTTGTGAGCTTATCCTCGAGCTGCTGCACTATGTCCTTACCCACAATTATTTTGTCTTTAAAGATTGTTTTTATCTTCAGACGCGTGGCACAGCCATGGGCGCGGCCTGTGCGCCCTCGTACGCAAATCTCTTCCTGGGCTCCTATTTGGGGACGAGGGCCCACGGGCCGCCTCCCATGTGCTGTGCTGGCATCGTTATATAGACGATGTCTTCTTTTTGTGGGACGGGACGGTGCAGCAGCTCGGGGAATTTATGGGGACATTAAACCAGAATGCTTTAAACATCCGTCTAACTTATACCTATGACACCAAGAAAGTTAACTTTCTGGATGTCACCTTTGAGGTGGACCACATTGGTCACATCCAGACGGATGTTTATCGCAAACCAACATCGGTTAATGCACTTATCCATGCATCTTCTGCCCACAATCCATCTACGATTAGGGCCGTCCCGGTTGGTCAGTTCCTGAGGATGAGGCGGATTTGTTCGTCAGATGCAAAATTCGAGAGCCAGTGTGCTGATCTCAAAACACGGTTTTCCGCGTGTGGCTACTCGAATAGATGCATCAAACATGGCTATAAAAGGGCTAGAGAGACCTTCCGTAATGACCTACTACAGCCCTCAACGACGAGAAAAGGGACCCGCGACAACGGCCCAATTAGGTATATCTCGACCTACAACCATGAATGGGAGGAGATGCGAAATATTCTCAAAAAACATTGGTCCATCTTAGGGGCCGAACCCTCCCTACAAACATCATTAGGGATGGGTCCCTCGATGACTGCCAGGAGATCTAAACACCTAAAAGACCTTCTGGCGAAAAGTCATTATGTTCCATCTAGAGTCAACCCATTCGGGTCCAGAGGGCCCACTGTTGGATCCATACCCTGTGGTCACTGCCTGGCATGCGCGAATGTCCTGCGGTGCTCCACATTTAAATCATCCGATGGCAAAAGAAAATTCGATATTAGGCACCGTATTTCGTGTGGGAACACCAATGTCATCTATTATGCCACGTGTGGTTGCTCTAAAATTTACATCGGTTTGACATCAAGAGAACTCAGAGTACGTGTGCGTGAGCACGTGCGGGACATTTGCGCGGCCAGGACAGTGACTGATTTATCCCTCCTCAAGACTATCCCGCGCCATTTTAGGCAATTTCATGGATGTGATTCCACATCATTGTTGGTGCGGGGCATTGATGTCATTCATCTGGGGATTCGAGGGGGGAATTATAAAAAACTACTTGCACAGGTAGAGGCCAAATGGATTGTGGCTTTAGACACCATGACCCCAAAAGGACTAAATGAGTCACTCTCGTTCTCCTCTTTCCTATGAGCAATCTTGGCGTATATATATAGTTATACTTACTCCTTTTCAAATAATGAAAAATCATTATTCCTGTCTTCTTGCTCTCCCCTTGGGGTTTGGGTGTGTGATTTTTGTTTTTAATTTACTGTTTTTAACTTTTTTTGTCTGTTTATTTTTTATAATTTTTGTCATCCCAGGCTTAACATCTCCATTGGATATGGCTGTCCACCATTATATCGCCTATATCTTCCGCTATTAATTCTGGAGTATCTGAATATGCATAAAGGACGGAATATCATGTGATGCTGTACACTCCAGACCATCTTTGAATCAGCATATTGTATTCCTATTTGGCATTGTATTTATATGTACTGTATTTATACTTGGCACCTTCAGACATTTTTTCTGTGTACATATACTCTACAGTGGTGGCACAGTGGGGGTGCGCATGCGTGCTGCGGTGCCGGCATTCGGCTGTGGAGCGGCGCGTCTGTGTCCTCTTCCGTGAGACGGGGGATTGCTCCTCCTCCCCTCTCTCATGTGAAGATGATGACGCTCTGCTTCTCTGGCCGAGTGTTTGGTAATCGCGGTGCACATGTGCCGCTAATCCCACTTGTGATTGGCCGGCATGATGTCACATGTCGGGTCAGAGGCTAATTTAAGGTCCTGCCTGGGTTATTAATATATTCCCTTGAGAAAGCGGGGTCTGTTACCCGCGAAACGCGCGTCGGGACACGCACACCTGGCCCGGGACTCCTTTAAACTTACTGCCTGGTAAGCATTCCACCCCTATGGGCTATGTATTATTATATTTTCGCAGCACTATGCGGTTACTGATGGGGCAACAAGTGGATATGCTGCCTAGATGCGGCAGCGCTATTGCACTATGCACTATGCACTTTATGCTAGGTTGAGAGCTGAACCTGTGCTGTGCGTCTAAAAGTCTGGGCACTCAGTTTTTGGAGTCTTGCGGTTTCCCTTTGGGTCCTCTCCTGCTACTTTTTATGCACTTTATTGTATTTTGTTCTGTTTATTATTCATTAATAAAATGTTTTCTTTTTCTATACCTGATTGCTCTTTTTTTCTCCGGAGTTATAATACTTTCTATTGAGCGGGTTTTTTTGTGTGGCTCTTGTCATATCTTTGTGGAGTGACATGTATGGCATTGATATGATGCCTTTGAGGTTGTGTTATTTATGCATGCAAGACTTGTAACAGGCAAGCCTTCCGTGTCCTCATCAACAGGACGACTGACCAAGGTGTCCTCCTCCTACTCTTCCTCCTCCTCCCTGTCCTCAGGTCATCGACACTGAACAGATGGTAAGACAGTTGGGCTCATAGTACCAAATCCGATAAATAGCGCAAGAAAAAAGCTCCTGTTCTTATCCTCCTCCTCTTCCTCATTGTCAATCAATCGACTTTGGGATGATATGAGGCTGGGATGTGTGTAATCACCT